>NC_056733.1:1273926905-1274249405 GCF_019279795.1 Protopterus annectens
GGTCAACAAATTTAAATAAATAAATAAATAAATAAAATATGGAGGAATACACATGTACCTGCAAATATAGCAGGCTCTACAGGCCAGTAACAGCATGGAGTAACAGACATCTGTGTGAAAGTGCATACCCACAACCAATGTGAACACAGCCAGAGCCACATATGGTAAGCGTGCTTAATATTACAGTATATGGACTGTCTGATCAACACCATCCTCATATGTGCCACTCACACACTAACCCTACATATGCTGGACCAATACACAGTGTATTCCAATGCCTGACTATTGTATGGGACATGTGTGCGTTTGTCCCTACAAACATGTAAGCTGATAGGGTACCATACACTGAAGCAACATGCAACATCAGATAGAACAGGACCAAGAGCAATGACATCTACCACAGTCTATACACAGGCCAAGGTACATATTCACAATACACACACTGTCGGCAATCACAATAAGTACACAGATCTCACTACTGTACACACTATGACAGAATGTCCAGGTTTTGTCCTCAAGTATAACCCCTACAATACATAACATGTCTAGCAGTCTGATATCTCACTGGCTTGTTATCAGGTATGATGTCAATAAATAATGGTGCACTGAACATATTAACCTCTTACTGTATGACATATGTACAAAGGTTGATGGAGTTGTGGCTGGAGGCACAAACACAGGGCCAATAGTGACATGTTGCTGTGATAACCTCATACATTTATTGGTGTAACAGGGTTTGTTGTGACATATGTCCTATGAGGCATATGAAGTCAGTAACTCTTATGGCTGTCACCATGTACTGGCAGCAGTCCTCACGCTATGCTACTGCAGTTCTAAAGATAGGTAATCTGTGAGTAACACAACACACGTAAGACTTCAAACACTGGCCAGTCTGCAGATAGCCCTACAGGTGGGGGTTTCCTCAACCACATAACACTGTCATGACAGGTATTAAATGATGTAGACCAGCCATATCCACACAAACCCTGTTAAACCAACAATTACTTCAAATGCAGAAGAGCAAGACTCACATTCTATAGTCATGTCTGGAAAATCCCCCTCCTGTTTATTGGCCTGTCTCCACAGTGGATGTTGTTGGAGGTATATCCCACTACCCTCTGTGATGCTGTTTGCCAAACATCAACATGAAGTCCTGCTCACAGTGAATGAGAAGGGCCAACACCCACATGATGTTCCTAGTTATAGGAGTGTGTTTCCATCAATTGGCTATGTGAATGTTACCACAGCTGTTCCACATGCAATCAGCTAGTGGGGGACTGCAATTCATACACAGGCCATCAGCTGATCATGAGCATCACTTACAAAACACAAGCTGCTGCCTAAGCAAAGCAGCTGTACTTCTCCACATCTGCCAGAGAGGGAGTGAGAGAGACAGAGACAAAGTAAGACAGGGAGGGGGTAGGAGAGTAAAAGCTAAGCATGTTTGTGTCACACACTTACCAGTACAGGGTTTTAAACCCCTGTCTGACTATGTATTGCTATTACATTTCTATGCAGTTATTGCATGTGCTATAGAGCTTACATGTTGGACAACTGTCCAAAGGTATATTTGACGGTGAGTGACATCAGCAGTAGTGATAAAGGAGGGATAAGGTAGGTGTAGTACATGTGCCTGTCCACATGAACAGGTGTCAAGGATGACGCAGCCACACTCTCTCAGGGACTCATACACATTACCACAGTTGGCAGGGTCAGGATTAGAATTCCTAACTAGTTTGCTACACTACAGTGTTACACAGGTATCACATGCACCACAGGGGTTATCAGGCTGATATATGGGCAAAGGGTATGTCAAGGTGACTGAATCAGAAGGCATGCTTCAGTAGGGCAATGGGAGGTGTAGTGAGTGTGAATGGCATCCAAATCATTAATATCCACACACACACACACACACACACACACACACACACACACACACACACACACACACACAGGTTTGCCAGTACTGACATGCATGGGTTTATTGCTTCACAGGTGTGTAGTGGTTGACTGTGCCAGAAGGCTGTAAAAGGCTAGGCAAAGGGTATACCTTGGCAAAAGGCCACAGGACAATGGTCTGTATTGTGGCTCAGGGGTGTAGTCTCTGGATTGGCCCTCACAGATGGGTATTGTATTCACTATCCACTCATCTGGATTACTATTGTGGGTGGCCAGTGCTGTTCAATGCTTGCCATGTATGTGTTCTATATTCCATAACATGGACGGTGTCTGGGATGTGCACACATCCCACATGCATGTTATGTAATATGTGGAAGTGTACCTGCGGTGTCTGGGGCATATTGTGTGGACAGATTGTTATCATCTGATGTGACATTCCTGACCTCAGGTGGTGAGAACTGGCAATGCAAACCAGGTTTACCCTGCACCTACATTGACAGCATGATACAGGTATTCACTGGTATTAGTGGCATCTGTCCATACAGGGCATGTGTATAAGGCATGGTATTTCCTTTGTGGGTTACATTTGCTGACTCTACAGTTGTTGCAGGCATCCAGTGGAGAACATAGCAAAGGACCACTGTATGGAATGATTTGCTTATTGTAGGGAATGGGACAAGGTGCCATGTTCTCTGTAGTCCACTGCAATCACAGTATGGTTACTATCTGTGGGCAATATTCAGGGAACTACCAGCATAGTGGTTGTTGCCTAGCCAAGTGTGTTTGTGTATGAGACATGGGTGGAGAGTGTTCTCTGGGTAATACAAGGGTTGCCTGTATTGTTCTCCAATCCATAATGTCACATGTAGGGGTATGGATTGTTTACACCAGTCTCTCTGCTGTTTAACATCTGTTGTCCTTGTAAGGTAGACATTGTGACATATAATAGGCCCACCATTTAAGAAATGTGCAAAACCCGCTCAACAATGAGTCCTGTTATTACACACTCACACCTACCTCCACAAAGGATACTGATGACAAACACACACACACACACTTGCCATGTCTGGGTTAAGAACTCCTACCTAACTAGTACATCATACAACAGCATTACACAGTTATATAATGTGCCACACAGCTTACTGGGCTATTCTTTACCCAAAGGTGTATTTCATAGTGAATGACATCAGCAGGCATGCAAAAGTAGAGCAATGGAAATTGTAGTGACTGTGAATGGCCTCAAAAGCATTGATCCCTCCACAGACAAACAAACACACACACAGAGTTTCACAGTTGTCATGTCTAGGATTAGAACTACTACATCACACTACAACATTACATAGCAATAGCACACACTACAAAGTTCACTGGACTACTTCTGTCCCAAAGGTGTATTTAAAAGTGAATGACATCAGCAGGCTTGCCAAAGCACTGCAATGGAACATGTAGTGACTGTGAATGGCCCCAAAAGCGTTGATCCCTTCACAGACAAACAAACATACACAAAGTTTCACAGTTGCCATGTCTGGGATTAGAACTCCTACCTAACTAGTACATTACACTACAGCATTACATAGTTATAGCATGCGCCATGGAGCTTATTGGGCTTTGCTTGCCCCAAAGGTGTATTTCAAAGTAAATGACATCAGCAGTCTTGCCAAAGTAGGGCAATGGAAAGTGTAGTGATTGTGATTGGCCTCAAAAGCATTGATCCCTACACAGACAAACACACAGAGTTTTACAGTTGCCATGTCTGGGATTAGAACTCCTACCTAACTAGTACATCACACTATAGCATTACACAGTTACTGCACACACCACAGAACTTACTGGGCTACTCCTTCCCCAAAGGTGTATTTCAAAGTTAATGGCATCAGCAGGCTTGCCAAAGTAGGGCAATGGAAATTTTAGTGACTGTGAATGGCCTCAAAAGCATTGATCCCTACATAGACAAACAAACACACACAGAGTTTCACAGTTGCCATGTCTGGGATTAGAACTCCTACCTAACTAGTACATCACACTACAGCATTACACAGTTATAGTATGCACCACAGTGCTTTTTGGGTTAGGCTTTAACCAAAGGTGTATTTCTAAGTGAATGACATCAGCAGGCTTGCCAAAGTGGGGCAATGGAAATTGTAAGGACTGTGAATGGCCTCAAAAGCATTGCTCTTTCCACAAACAAACACACACACCGAGTTTTACAGTTACCATGTCTGGGATTAGCACTCCTACCTAACTAATACATAACACTACCGCATTACATAGTCATAGAATGCACCATGGAGATTACTGGGCTACTTTTGCCCCAAAGGTGTATTTCAAACTGAATGATATCAGGAGGCTTGCCAAAGTAGGGCACTGGAAAGTGTAGTGACTGTGAATGGCCTCAAAACCATTGATCCCTATACAGACAAACACACACAGAGTTTCCTAGTTGCCACACATACAGGGTTTCATAGTTGCCATGTCTAGGATTAAATCTCCTACCTAACTAGTACATCACACTACAGAATTATATAGTTATAGCACGCACCACAAAGCTTATGGTGCTATGCCTGCCCCAAAGGTGTATTTCAAAGTGAATGACATCAGCAGGCTTGCCAAAGTAGGGCAATGGAAAGTGTAGTGACTGTGAATGGCCTCAAAAGCATTGATCTCTACACAGACAAACAAACATGCACAGAGTTTCATAGTTGCCATGTCTGGGATTAGAACTCCTACTTAACTAGTACATCAAACACTAGCATTACACAATTATAGCACACGCCATGGAGCTTTTTGGGCTTCTTCTTCCCTAAAGGTATATTTCAAAGTGAATGACATCAGCAGGCTTGCCAAAGTAGGGCAATGGAAATTGTAGTGACTGTGAATGGCCTCAAAAGCATTGATCCCTACACAGACAAACACACACACACACACACACACACACACACACACACACACACACACACACACAGTTTCACAGTTGTTATGTCTGGGGTTAGAACTGCTACCTAACTAGTACATCACAGTGCAGTATTATGCAGTTATAGCACACGCCACAGAGCTTACTCATCTACTCTTTCCCCAAAGGTGTATTTCAAAGTGAAAGACATCAGCACGTCTGCCAAAGTAGGGCAATGGAAAGTGTAGTTCATAGGTTCATAGATTGGTAGTAGGCTATCAGCCATAGGGCCTATACAAGCATAGCTATAACAATTGCCTGGCTATTTCTTCCCACAATATTTACTTCCCTGGACCCCTGTCTAGCAGGGTGACTGAAGTGATCCCCGGGGTGAATTTCCTATCTCCCATCCAATTGTCAAGGTTCCTTTTGAAGACGGCCACAGAGGCACTCTGCTTGACATGTATGGGCAGTCTATTCTAGAGTCTGGGGAGTCTCTGGGTCAGGAACCCACCCCTCCAGCATGTTTTGTTCATTGTGATGACAAGGTCTGGATCCCTGGAGTGTGTGGCTCTGAGGAATTGGGATTTCTTTAAGTGTAGCATGTCCAAAAGCTCTGGGTTTGATATGGCCTTGTATGTTAAGCAGAGATCACCTCTGAGTAGATGATATGCGACAAAGTATAGCTGGATGATTTTTAAATGGTCAGCATAGGACATCTGCTTTAGGTCTGTGATTCTTTTGTTGTGGTATTTCTGCAGCCTTTCTAGTTGTTGCAGATGTCTTGAGGGGTGCATACCAAATGGGGCATCATATTCTATACAGGGTCTACTGAGAGAAGACTACAGAGGGACAATGACCTCCTTTTTTCTGTATGAAAATCCCTTAGTGATGAGTTGTGCCAAATAGGCAGATTTCCTGACTGTTATGGCGATGTGGTTATCAAAGGTGAGACCACTGTCCACCTGTGTCCCTAAGTCTCTTATCACACTTTGGTGTTTCATGTACTACCACCTATGTGGCAATTCATGGGTACATGTTTCTTCCCAAAGGGGATAACTATACATTTCTTGCCATTGAGCTTGACCCCATGGCTCTGGCACCAAGCATCTGGTTCTATAAGGCTCTTTTGTAGAATATTCACATCATTTGGGGATTCAAAAATGGCTGCCAGTTTGCAGTCATCTGTGAACTTTGTTAGCCAGAGTCCCTTAGTGTTGGCCTGTACTTCAGAGCAGTAGATGCCAAATGAGAGTGGTCCAGTGACTGAACCCTGAGGTACTCCAATTGTCACTTGTCTGGAGCTGGATTTGGAGTCGGCTACTTTTACAGTGTGGTTTCTGTCAGTAAGCCAGTTGGCTACCCATCGAATGATGTAGGGATAAATGCCCAGCTTAGTACATTTATCTATGATTCCAAACTGGAGGATGGTGTTGAAGGCCTTGGAGAGGTCCGGATAGGCTGTTTGGGCTGCCTTACCCTCATCCACAGCTCTGGAGACTGATTTGAAGATGTTAATCAGGTTTAGGAGACAAAATCGGCCCTTCACAAACCCAACCTGGGAGTGGTCCAGTGTTTGAAGGTTGCCAATGTCTTTGTTTATAAGTTCCATGATAATACGTTCCATGGCCTTGCAGATCAGGCTCATCAGACTGATGGGGTGGTAGTTCCCAGGATCCAAGGTGGTCCCCCCATTGTGGAGTGTGATAACTGTAGCTGTGTGCCACTCAGTGGGCATGAAGCCTGAGGTGAGGCTATGATTAAACATAGCACTTAGGTGAGGTGCCAGCTCATTTTGTAGTTCATGTAGTACACAGCCCAGGATGTTGTCTGGTCCCATGGATGCTGTATTCTTAGCTTTGGAGAGTGTGATTTTTACCTGTGTGGCTGTTATTACCAGAATCTGGGAATCTGTCAGTATTGAGATGGGCCATTTAGGGGTTGGGGGGGGTGCAGTTGGCACTGAATCGATCTGCCAGGATATTGGCAATATCCTTGGGATCAGTATATTTAATTCCATTGTGTTGTAGATCAGAGCAGCTCTAAGCATTGCCATTTAGATTCCTGACATAGCTATAGCACGACTTGCAGTTGTCTTTGGAACCTTTGGCTATATTATTTTCATAACTAGCATTGGAGGATTTTATGAGGGATCTCTGCTTCTTACTGAGGCTGGTAAGGGATTTTTTTGCATCCTGGGATTTTCCTCTTTTCTTCGACAGTTTCTTCCTTTTGTTGTAAAGTTTGTTTATTGCAGGGGACCACCAGATTGGCCTCTGTTTCTTGGACGAGAGCGTCTTGGTTCTATTTGGGATAGCACGATTCATGCATGTGTGGATGTGCTTGTACAGTGCCATAGTGTAGGATTCAGCAGTTGAACTTTCAGTTCCCGCCTGCATGGGTGTCATGATGTTGGCTTTGGAGATGTTTTTTACGGAGGTTTCATTACTGGGGGGTGGGGTGTGGATGTCAATGGTGATTAGCTTATGGTCAGACCTGGAAGAAAAAAACAGCCCTCGAAGCACAGGACCCGAATTCCAACAATGAAAGTGCTAGTAACCAAAAATTGGTTAAAAACAACTTTATTACACCAAACAAGTAAAATCCTTAAAGTTGAGTGCTTTCACTCGGTCATTCCCGAGCTTTCTCAGAACAAATGATACATAGCAGTCATGACAATCCTTAAATACTGATTCATAGTCACATGGCTCTTCTTCCCAAATCAACAATTAAAGTGCTAAAAAGTACTAATCATGAGAACAAATAAATAATAATGCAACATCCATAGATAATTGGTAATAAAAACCTAGGTCTTAATGTATTATTTAGATGATGTGTGGCCTTGTAGAACAATGTCATGAATAAGGCAACCTAATAAAACAGGAAAGTAAATAATGTGGGAAGAAATAGCCAGGGAATTGTTATGGCTAGGCTTGTATAGGCCCTAGGGCTGATAGCCTAGTACCAACCTATGAACCTATGAACAGTACTTTCATTCAATCAATCAAAAAAAACAATCACAAAAAACGTCCCCTTTCCTGCCTTAAAAGTAAAAATTGTTCCTGTAGCTAAATAATATAATGTGAAGATAAATCCTATAAATATCAAACCACCCCTTACCAAATAGTGTCCTTAATTAATAATAACCAATAACTGTGTCATGTTAGGTTGTGAATAATGAATATGGTATTAATAAATAAAATATTGTAAATTCATAAACGGGCCGCTCTTAGTTTCAATACACTACTGATGCTAATATTGTCGTTCAAACTAGGAGCCCTCCCTGCATCAAGTTTCAATTGCCACAGCAGCTCTCGATACTCCAACCTAGCTTCTCAATTACCTCCTCTGAGGTTTGGGATCACTTGTTCCAACACCATACATTTTAATTCCATTTTGTTGCAAACCTGAGAATGTTTGAAAAAAGCATTATTATCCTTACCTTTGGAAACATATATGTGCTCATAAACTCTTTTTCTGAGTTATCTCCGTTTTTCAAACATAAAAACTATTACGTTACACATATTCCTAAATAAATCACCCCTTTGGTCCCACAGGTGAAATAGTTGGTAGATCTAAACTTAAATTTCCTTCAAGAGATGTAAACCTTACCTTGGTTAATCATAAAACTGTATTGCTGGCATGCTCCACACTTCTATGTACCAACTTTTGATCTACATGTGCCCAGTTTTATTGAAGAGCTCCTTTCCAGGAGCTCCTTCAAATTAACGTCTCTTTTCCTCACAAACTGTGGGGAATAATATGTTCCACTTTATACGAAGTGGAAGAAAATGTGTGTATAAAATTGTTTTTTAAATTTGGCTGTTTCCAGCACTGGGTTATTGTTAGTCATTTGATCAGTCCCTAACAGGGGAAAGTATTTCAAATCTCTGTTTTCTGTAACTTCCACAATCATGTTGTCAATGAGTTTCCTAGGGTATCCCTTCTCTTCAAATAATGCCCCAATAATCTTAACCTCCTCTAAAAAACCATCATAAGTACTAGTCATCCTCAAGGCCCTAATAATTTGTCCCTTTACAATACCCTTCTTCTGGTAAAAAGGGTGTCCACTTTCAAAATGTATATAGGAGTTCGAAAACGTACTTTTTCTAAAAAGCTTGGATTGAAAACAATGTTTTTTATAGTCTTTATATAATGTAACATCCAAATAATTAAGCTGATGCTGATCAATGATATGTGTAAAACCCAAAAATTCAGTGCTGCTGTTAATGTACACTAAGAATTCTTCTAACTTCTCCCTTGTACCTCTCCATAAAAGACAGATGTCTTCAAGGTATCTTGTGTAATACACTATAAATTCAGACCATTGGGTCTGTAACACATATTTCTGCTCCCAATAGTATAAAACACAATTAGCATAAAGTGGGGCACAGGGAGCCCCCATTGCTACTGCCTTCTTTTGTTTGTAAAATTCACCATTGAAATAAATAAAATTATTATCCAAAATTGTTTCCATAAATTCCAAAATTAAATTAATAGTGTTACTGTCAAGACCGGATTTGGTCGTCAAAACCTCACCAAACCAATCAAGTTCGGTCAGATGCGGAATACTAGGAAAAAGTTCTATAATGTCAATAGTGACCATAAACGTGTCAATGTCAAATTTTCCTTGGTCAATACCCTTCAAAAAATCCCAAGAATCCTTATTAATATGTGGAATGGAGGCTACAAAGTTTTTAACAGTAAAATCCACGTACTTAGCTAAGGGTTCAGTGATGCTACCTGCCCCTGATACTATAGGTCTGAATTCAATTGGATCAATACCTTTATGAGTCTTTATGAGTCTTATACGAATTTTGGGTTTTTCCACGTGCAAATAATTGTACAAATGTTCATCAGTGGTACCTTGCAACAGATGGTCACACAAATAATAACCTATCTTGGCGTATGCAATATTAATCTCATTACGAGATACCACTCCATATTGGTCTGAGTCTTGCAACACATTGTGTAAATGGGTATCATAATCCACTGTGTAAATTAACACAACCCCACCCCCCCTTGTCTGGTTTCATAACTCTGCATTTCTCTTGATATAAAAGTTCTATCAATTCCTTTTCCTTTTCACTTATGTTTTCAGAGTAACCATTATTATTACTCCTTTCAAATGCTTGTATATCTATTTCAGCTAACTCTTCAAAAACTTTAAGAGACAGGTGGGTGAGGGGGTTAAATGTACTCTTCCTGTTCAGTCCAGAACCAGTGTGTGCCTGTCCTTTAAAGAAAATATTTAAATTGAGCTGTCTAATAAATAGTTTTAAATCTATTAAAGTGTTGGCAATTGTCCCAGGCTGAGAGGGAGCATATTGAAACCCTCTAGAAAAAAGATCAAAATATTCATCTGTGAATGTCAACTCACTTAAATTAAAAATGTTAAATTTACCTTTTCTAAAAATTAATCGCTTACTCCCCATGTCATTAATGCCACTAAAATCGATTAAAGTGCCATGTAAAATTAATTTGGGGGGCGATTCCACCCCTTGTTTTGATATTTCCTCCCCCTCCCCCCTCTCGTCATAGGGTATTGAAAATCCTGGAAGGACTGTTTCCTTTCCTTCTCAGCTAGTCTTTCACTACGTCTCAAGACCTGTTGTTCAGTCTCCTGATTGTTGTAGTTGTTGTGAAATACATTTACCCTGTCCACAAAAACATTGTCAGCTTTGTTAGACCATGCCTCATGTCTAGGGGCTGGATATGCTCTAGCTTCTTTGTATTCAAGTGGGTCTCTCTCTCTAATTTTTTGATTTTTCTATTAACCACTTTAACACAAAACTGATCAATTTCAAAAAATACATTTTCATAGTTCTTTTTTACACTGGTGAACATGTTGTCATTGAGTACCCTTTGATTTAAAGTGTTAAGGTCTTTTAGTAAAATATCTGCTTTGTTCTCATAGTCTCTAATTATTAAATTAAGAACCTCAATCCCAGTTTTGTTAAAAACCTCACACAGTTGTTCATAAAGTATAGTCCCTGGTTGAAAGTTATTGGGAAACTTGAAAATTCGAAGCCCCTTAGGGACCCGGTTCACGTGTACACATTCTTTAAGATAATCTATCTCGAGTTGATTAGATTTGAATGCATACAGTTTATCTCTAAACCTGTTGAAATTGTCATCCACATTACTTTTAAAATCACTCACAGTACCTTCATTGAAGTTGAAGTGTTTGGTAGTCCAAGTGTCAAAATTAAAAACATTCAAATTGTTGTCCGTTCAGACCTTGTGTATTCCTCGGTTCATTCCAGCCCTCGTAGGGGATGTAGAAAACTGCACATTCCCTTGTAGAAGATTCAACAGTGCTTCCTCATCAATAGCAGTCGAGGGATTCGGCGTCACATATGTAGAACGCAACCTCTGACCCTCAGGTAACTGTTGTTGATTGCCTGGCAACAGCATATTGGTTTCAGCGTTCCTAACATGAATACTGTCCATTAACTGTGAAAGAAGAGCCAAAACTTGTTTGAATTCACCCCGTGTTACGGGTGAATTGTTAGAGTTGTCCTTCAAAACACCTGGTGTGTCAAGAAAATTCTCGGAATCTATTCCTTCCACCATAGGGCTCGAAAAAAAACACAAAATACTCAAAGTGAAAAAACCAAGAAGAAAAAACAGCCCACGAAGCACAGGACCCGAATTCCAACAATGAAAGTGCTAGTAACCAAAAATTGGTTAAAAACAACTTTATTACACCAAACAAGTAAAATCCTTAAAGTTGTGCACTTTCAATCGGTCATTCCCGAGCTTCTTCTTGGAATTCCAAAGACTCATAAAGGTATTGATCCAATTAAATTCAGACCTATAGTATCAGGGGCAGGTAGCATCACTGAACCCTTAGCTAAGTACGTGGATTTTACTGTTAAAAACTTTGTAGCCTCCATTCCACATATTAATAAGGATTCTTGGGATTTTTGAAGGGTATTGACCAAGGAAAATTTGACATTGACACTGGTCACTATTGACATTATAGAACTTTTTCCTAGTATTCCGCATCTGACCGAACTTGATTGGTTTGGTGAGGTTTTGATGACCAAATCCAGTTTTGACAGTAACACTATTAATTTAATTTTGGAATTTATGGAAACAATTTTGGATAATAATTTTATTTATTTCAATGGTGAATTTTACAAACAAAAGAAGGGAGTAGCAATGGGGGCTCCCTGTGCCCCACTTTATGCTAATTGTGTTTTATACTATTGGGAGCAGAAATATGTGTTACAGACCCAATGGTCTGAATTTATAGTGTATTACACGAGATACCTTGATGACATCTGTCTTTTATGAAGAGGTACAAGGGAGAAGTTAGAAGAATTCTTAGTGTACATTAACAGCAGTACTGAATTTTTGGGTTTTACACATATCATTGATCAGCATCAGCTTAATTATTTGGATGTTACATTATATAAAGACTATAAAAACCATTGTTTTCAATCCAAGCTTTTTAGAAAAAGTACGTTTTCGAACTCCTATCTACATTTTGAAAGTGGACACCCTTTTTACCAAAAGAAGGGTATTGTAAAGGGACAAATTATTAGGGCCTCGAGGATGACTAGTACTTATGATGGTTTTTTAGAGGAGGTTAAGATTATTGGGGCATTATTTGAAGAGAAAGGATACCCTAGGAAACTCATTGACAACATGATTGTGGAAGTTACAGAAAACAGAGATTTGAAATACTTTCCCCTGTTAGGGACTGGTCAAACGACTAACAATAACCTAGTGCTGGAAACAGCCAAATTTAAAAAACAATTTTATACATACATTTTCTTCCACTTCGTATAAAGTGGAACATATTATTTTAAAACATTGGCCAATTTTAACTTTACAAGATGAAATCAGAAGGTACATCCCAACCTTCCCACAGTTTGTGAGGAAAAGTGATGTTAATTTGAAGGAGCTCCTGAAAAAGGAGTTCTTCAATAAAACTGGGCACATGTAGATCAAAAGTTGGTACATAGAAGTGTGGAGCATGCCAGCAATACAGTTTTATGATTAACCAAGGTAAGGTTTACATCTCTTCAAGGAAATTTAAGTTTAGATCTACCAACTATTTCACCTGTGGGACCAAAGGGGTGATTTATTTAGGAATATGTGTAACATGTAATAGTTTTTATGTTGGCAAAACGGAGACAACTCAGAAAAAGAGTTTATGAGCACATATATATTTCCAAGGGTAAGGATAATAATGCTTTTTTCAAACATTCTCAGGTTTGCAACAAAATGGAATTAAAATTTATGGTGTTGGAACAAGTGATCCCAAACCTCAGAGGGGGTAATTGGGAAGCTAGGTTGGAGTATCAAGAGCTGCTGTGGCAATTGAAACTTGATGCAGGGAGGACTCCTGGTTTGAATGACAATATTAGTATCAGTAGTGTATTGAAACTAAGAGCGGCCCGTTTATGAATTTACAATATTTTATTTATTAATACCATATTCATTATTCACAACCTAACATGACACAGTTATTGGTTATTATTAATTAAGGACACTATTTGGTAAGGGGTGGTTTGATATTTATAGGATTTATCTTCACATTATATTATTTAGCTAGAGGAACAATTTTTACTTTTAAGGCAGGAAGGGGGACTTTTTTTGTGATTGTTTTTTGTGATTGATTGAATGAAAGTACTGTTTTATTAGGTTGCCTTATTCATGACATTGTTCTACAAGGCCACACATTGTTTAAATAATACATTAAGACCTAGGTTTTTATTACCAATTATCTATGGATGTTGCATTATTATTTATATGTTCTCATGATTAGTACTTTTTAGCACTTTAATCGTTGATTTGGGAAGAAGAGCCATGTGACTATGAATCAGTATTTAAGGATTGTCATGACTGCTATGTATCATTTGTTCTGAGGAAGCTCGGGAATGACCGAGTGAAAGCACTCAACTTTAAGGATTTTACTTGTTTGGTGTAATAAAGTTGTTTTTAACCAATTTTTGGTTACTAGCACTTTCATTGTTGGAATTCAGGTCCTGTGCTTCGTGGGCTGTTTTTTCTTCTTGGTTTTTTCACTTTGAGTATTTTATGGTCAGACCTGACCACCGAGGGGGTGCCCATAGGAGTGGAGCATCGATTACCATGTTGGTAATGACCAGGACTAGGATATAGGAGCCCTTATTTGGACTATGGGTTAGTTGATCCAGGGCATTGGGAATTATGAATTCCAAGAACCGTTGGGCAAAGGTGTTAGTACATAAGTAGTTTTCTCAGTTAATGGCAGGATAGTTGAAAACACTCAGTATTAGGGTGCTTGTATCTTAATATTTACCAGTATGTTTAGAAAGATGTAGTGAGAATCTTGGGTCATGGTGGGTGATCTGTAGCAAGCTATATAATCTGGATTGCTGTCTTACCTAGTGTTAATTGCACCTGGAGAATTTCAGATGTATTGTGTTGTGCAACCAGCCTGGTGGTGTGAATATCCTCAGTGAATATGGGCACTTCTCCACCTTTATTGTTTTGGTCCTGATTTGGTGGCTGACAGTTGTGGTAATAGTTGTAGCCTGGTACTTCAGGGGTGCTCTCTGGAGCCTTGAACCAAGTCTCTGTTGCTGCACAGCTATCAATGTTCTCCATATTTAGGAGTGCCTAGTGACTGTGAATGGCCACAGAAGCATTGATCCCTACACACACACACACACACACACACACACACACACACACACACACACACACACACACACACACACACTCACAGTTGCCATGTCTGGGATTAGAACTCCTACATCACCCTATAGCATTACACAGTTATAACATGCACCACAGAGCGTATAGGTTTACTCCTTCACCAAAGGTGTATTTCAAGGTGAATGACATCAGCAGGCTTGTCAAAGTAGGACAATGGGCAGTGTAGTGACTGTGAATGGCCAAAAAAGCATTGACCCCTACACACACATACACACACACACACACACACACACACACACACACACACACACACACACACACACACACACACACAGTCTCCATGTCTGGGATTTGAACTTCTACCTAACTAGTAAATCATACTATAGCATTTCACAGTTATAGCACATGCCAAGGAACTGATAGGAATACTCTTTCACCAAATGTGTATTTCAAGGTGAATGACATCAGGAGGCTTGCCAAAGTAGGGCAATGGGGATTGCAATGTGTGTGAATGGGCCATAAACCATTCATCTGGAAGCACACACACAACACTCAGTCACATACAGGTTTACATTTAACAGGTACATGTATACAACTGCTAGATTAATAATGAATTGTACAGTCATGTTACACAGTTATCACAAGCACCACAGACACTATACTGCTGAGGGATACCAGAGGCAAATGTCTTCAGTGATTGACATTTGCACATCATGTGGATTTAGCCAATTGGATGTGTGCTGGG
Organism: Protopterus annectens; assembly: GCF_019279795.1. Lineage (NCBI taxonomy): Eukaryota > Metazoa > Chordata > Ceratodontiformes > Protopteridae > Protopterus > Protopterus annectens. The sequence goes on from NC_056733.1 coordinate 1,273,942,097, forward strand.
TGGGACAGGCCTCATGATGGGAGGCTCATTGTCACTGTCTGTCACTCTCTTCCACACATCTATATATGTGTAAATTTGGCCTATTATAGTGTATTGTCTTTGAATATATTTGTGTATTCCTATCCGATGTGTGCAAAGCATGACTGATGTGCAATGTGGAGTGTGTGCACAAACATCTGCGACTGTCAGATATGTATAGTCCACTGTTGTTGCCAGACATGGGCTTCATTTCTCTAAGTGTGGGAGCATGCCCAGTATGACCTTCTGTATTGAATGTGTGAATCCATTCCAGGTAGGTTGTACTCCAGTGCAGGCTTTTGTGTTCTACACCTGCAGCTAGCAACCTATTTCTGCAGGATATCTTTAGATCAGTTGACAATATGGGATCACAATGGACAAAGGATAGTAGGTTACCGTAGGTAATTTTGTCTGTGCTGCTTCTGCTTCATGGTGTTGGTGTTAGCAGAGATATTCAGACATATGTACTGTTTTACACTGTGATGGTTTATGTTATCAACTATGGTCAGGTATACATATTTGCTTGCAGTAATTTCCTGGGGAGCACAGGGTGAATGAAACTGTGTCCAGTATTGTGGTATGCAGCCTACATATTCTTGCGCAATCATGCCATTCTGGAGGGGAAGCTGCAGACACTTGCTGATGGGTCTGTGTAAATGGTTCAGCACCTGCCACAGTGGTGGCTGAGGATCCCATGCTTGTACATCCATCAACATGACAGTATGGCCATATCCTGCTGTGGCCATACCTCACAGCTGTACAGATTTGCACAGGTTACCCAGAGGCAGGGCTCATATTTCTGGTCATTACCCCTTCACACCGTGGTTCACAAGCAGGTTTGTAGCTTCCTATTCCTGTGTTTGCAGGCAGGGATAGTATGTGCACACAGCTGAGTTTCTGACTTCACACACTCCATGGTGTCCATGCTTCTACCCCCCCGCCATTATTCTATGCTCTTCCGAACATTATGAAAACATTATCTGATAAGTTCCCTATAGTTATCACTTCATCCCAGCAGTATTTAGGGGTTGGTCCACAGTTCATGCAGTAGAACATGGTGGACATGCTACTGGGATTTGTCGACATGGCCTTGCATTTGGATTCTGTGGACTGTGTTATATTGTTATTTGGGAGTCCATGAGATAACATACATTGGCAGTATGGGTGAGACACAGGCCTTTGACAGAGAACTGTAGGGCATTTGATAGTGATGCAGGCCATCTGTAGCAGGCTGTTGCATTGTGTCGCTCCTACAGTCCCAGGCTGCAAGCCACTCTATTTCCCTGGGGTGACAGGGTAGGTGTGCAAGGTGTCAATGTCAATTGTTTCTGTCCTTATTGATCCAGTGGTGTGGATGCTGGCAGGGTGCTGCTTACAGCTAGGGACACACCTGCATGGGACACCTCTTCAGCTTGCTGCATTCTTTGGCTATTCCCATACAGAGGTGGGGGTCATATTGTACTCATTACCAACAGTAGGAATAAGACCTGTGAGGTACCTGTGACTAATGGTGGGGTGAGCTGGGTACATGTGTGCTATTGAAGCTACTTGCAGCTGACTCACATATATACATGAGGCATTCCACTTATGCTGGCTTGTGCAGGGATATCAGCAGTTTATCAGTACTTCATACCTGTGACTTTTGTGGTCTGCCAGTGTTTAGCCAAACAACATCAGTATTTCATACTACAAACCCAACTAATGTGCTGCTAACCTGTATGTACAATTCCAAAGGTGTGTCCATTTGACAGTAACATTTTATACACTCTCTGTCTAGGGTACTTCCACCTGTCTACTATTTGTATGTCTGGGCCCACATTCATGCCATGTCCATGTTTCAGATGGTGACAGATATTACATCCAAACAATTAGTATGGATTACTGCTGGAATGTGTTTTGCTGGGATGCATTGTGTTTGGCACTGCAGTTGTGAGAACTTGGCCTTGTCATCAGCAGTACTGGCCATTGGCCACCAAGACACAATCCACTACACCAGGACACAATCCACTATGCCTACATGCTGACCACTCTCACACAATATACAACGGTTTACCTTCATGTGTGCGTATTGCACATGGGCGAACAGCAATTATCCAAAAAGCCGTTTGCAAACGCCAAACAGAAAAAGGTTCGAATGTGCAATGAGTGAATGCACAGTGACATTCGCTCATTGCACATTCGACATTGTGGGGCGGATTGCACTATAGTGGGGATCGGAAAATGGTCCTTTTCCCCACTGTAGTGCAATCTTTAGAATATTAAAGTGGGGGGGGGTGTGGGAAGTGCATTTCATTTGTTTTTTTCATTCGATATTTATGTTTGAAAAATCAGCAAATCTGCTTTCCGATTTGCTGATTTTCAAAAATATGGAATCATCGCTGTTCTGACTTTCGTGGTTACGATTCGCTCATATGAGCAATCGCATCACTGTGATTCAGTTTTATAAAGGTAAACCATATACAGCACACACCAGCCTAACACACACAGCCCTGCATATTGTACATGTGCTACAATCTCTCCTGCTACTTTGGCTGGCTCAGGTAATTTGTGCTCCACTGTTATAATACTTACACATACATGTTACTGCATTTCTACATAGGATTGTGGGGGGGGGGGCACACCTGACAACTGTACACATTTCCTATGACTGTACTGGTATTTCAGGTACTCCATTTCATTCTGTATTCTGACCAATCATGCAGACTAGAGGCATATCAGTGTACTACATTTCTTAGGTTTTATTGACCTGCATTTCAGTTTCAGACTTCTTACCCTTCAAAAGTAACATCCCACTGCCTGACCTGTTGTAGTCTGTCTGTGTAGGCCTGGAGGGGGGCTGTTTTCCATAGCCATCAATCAGAGGCCTTAGCACAGCCTTTCTTTGTGTTTGTCTATGCTGTCCTGCTGGCTGAGACTGTTGTTGGGTATGTCAGCCTCACTGGCTTACATGTGTGTGCCCTATGGACACACATTTGGCCCACCAAATTTCCTGCAGTGGGTTTTGTCACCTTGTCTAGTACTGGATACTATGCTGACACCAGTATTTGTTACAGATTTCATGCTGCCTATATAGGTGTCTACTATCTGCTGGCATCCCATTCAGCCACCCGATTCCCTTGCATGCTCACATCCATACCATAGATACAAGGAGCAGAATATACTACTCCATTCAGCAATTGATAGAGAGAGTGACTTACCTTGTGGCTGGGCCAGTATTAAGGATGGTGCTGGAGGGCTGACTATATCGGATGCACATAGTACACTCCCTATACATGGTTAAGCACAGGTAGTATCATGTTTGGCATATCTTTTACTGTATATGTGAGTCAGAGAGAGGTGTCATTCCCTGGGTTCCTACCGTGTCACTGTATGTGCTATGCATAGCCTGTTTGCCAAGACCTGGGCATACCTCCTTCTGCCTACTGGGGCAGGCTCAGGTTGTTCCTCCTCTGAGTCACTCTCTGCCTGTGCACACCTTGGCAATGGTGGGGGTCTGTGTGTCCCTGCCCCATGCTGTTACTGCTGCAGTTGTTTCCACAGGATCATAATGTATAGCAAGGCACATACAATGACAATTTGGGTACATGTAGCTGGTGAGTACTGCAAGGTTCCACCAGATATGTGCAGGCACCGGAACCGTGACTTGAGCATCCCAAATGTACCCTCTATTATGAGTCTGGTCTTTCCGTGTGCCTTATTATGGAGTTCCTGTTCGGGTGCATGCGCATTTCTGATGGGTTTCATCAGACACGGCTCCAGTGCATAACCAGCATCCCCCACTAGATGGCCATATGGGATGTCCCAATTGGCAAATCTCTGGAATAGCTGTGCCATATGCCAGATGTGAGAGTCATGATGGCTTCCAGGGCTGCCAAGGACACACACTGATTATAATGACCTGGGCATCACACATGACCTGGTAGTTGATGTAGGGGAAGCCCTTGCAGTTTATGTAGACTCTACCCCACTCACCAGGTGGTGCTTTTATGTGTATGAGTGTGTAGTCTATAGCACCCACTACCTCAGTGTATTCTGCTATTTGGTGTAAGAGATGCATATTGCTGGTCAAGGCCTCACAGGTATTGAGGAAATATATGTGCTCACCGGCATGTGCTGACATGGCATCCAGGAAATGGTGGAGTACCCTGGATGCTGATGCCTGTGAGATCTCCATAATATCTCCAGTTGGCCTTTGGAAGGTACCTGTGGCTAGTATTCTTAAGCCTACACATACCTTGGTATCCACTGGGATGGGTTCCCTCTGTTGGTTCTGTGTGTGAGGCGTGGCTGGCACAGCTCAACAATTTGTTGTAGAATGTCCCTGTCCACCCTATAGCACTCCACTATCTCCAGCTCATGTAGCCCCTGGTAGGTTACCCTGGGTCTGTACACTCTTCTCCTTCTCACTGTGGGTTGGTCATCAGTATTCTCATCCTCACCACCCTCAGCCTCTTCCACATGTTGATTTATGAGAGCTAATGCAGCCCCTATCATTTTGTTGCTTTTGTTAGGTAAAATTTCCCCGTTTGTGTACACTGGTGGTGTAGAGTTTGTGGGAAAAAAACAGAGGGAAAGGTGTTTGCATAGTTTATAGTAGTGTGCTGGGCTAGGCTGCTACCTGTGTAATTGGCTGATTCTGATGCATTTCACCTGCCAGCTATGCAAGTTCTCCTTGATTACCTTCCTACTGCTGTTTTCCCTTCCTATTGCCTTCCTGTTTAAGCCCTGAGGTGCCCCGTGCAAACAGTGCTCAGATGCATGAAGCTGCTATTTCCAGGTTTACTTTTTTTTGTTTAAAACTGGGTGCACGGCACGCGCCCTCGTTTAGGCAATGTAAAGTGTGCTTGGCAGCTTCAGACACACCACGTTCCTTAGCTCTGCTAAGCTAAGGGCAAACCTAAGCCACAGGGTTCCAATAAGCTTACAGTATGCCTGGCACACCCCTCTATAATGTCAGCTAGCTCTTAGGCTTGCACCATGGTCTTCCTGCACCTACATGGTTGGGTGCAGGCTAGCCATGAGGGGAAATCTGTGATTCAGTATCATTCCCCTCATTTGCATAGTATTGCCTGCTAATGCTTAGTTATAAGTCCCACATTGAGCCTTTCCCTTTAGCAACTGGCCTTGTTGTCTTCTGCCTGCTATTGACTATAATGGCAAAATTGTGATTTTGCAGAGGAAGCTTTTTTTCAGGGTTTTTCTTTTATTTTCTGGACAATCCCATTTGCGAGCCACTAACCTATCCTTAAATGTCCAAAATTAGACAAAAAAAAAAGTTTTTTTTTTTCCAACTGTTTTCCATGCCAATGGCCATACATTTGGCCATTGGCATGCTTTACACATTATATACACCCTTTATTTGGAGCTGTCATGGCTCGGTTTTGTAGTTTGCAGAAATGTACTTGGTTACAACCCGAGTACATTTCTGCAGGTTACACTAATCCTGCACAGACGGCTGCCAGCTTCCTGGATTGCTAATTCACCACATTTGCATGGTTTTCACCTGCAAATGGGGTAATTAGCATACAGGAGCTGTGTCCATGCAGGAACAGTGCAGGAGCACTCGGGCATGTCCCAGGAGCTTGTTCCTGGATCTCTCAACAGCCATATTGCCTCCAGCAGCTCCTGCACTATTTCTGCATGCCATACAGAGCTTGCTGGATCTTGGGGTGTCTCAAATTGTGCAAGAATCTGGTTACCAGTCTCACGTAATACTTAGTGCAATATTCTCCATGAATGTAACTTATAGGCCATCTAGGGCAGCAGCAATGCAGTAAAATATCTCTTCTTTCAGTGCAATACATGCAAATTCATAAATGAATCATAGTGCAATACCCAAATGTTTGCAGCGTAATACTCAAATGTCTCTTTCTGTGCAAGGATCAATGCAATGTCTTAAACAAGTACTTGTGCAATACTAAAGTCTCATGCATGTAAGTGTTCAGTTTGAAAAGTGTTAAAATGTGTTCTAATTATGTCCAATATTAGTCTGTCTACCTGCATGTCTGTAATGTAATAGCGAGGTGGTACATTTGTAAATGTCTGTGAAAAGTGTCTATATCTTGTCTGCACATTGAGTCTGGAGACATGGAATTTTGTCCAGTTTTTGCACTTGTATGATTTCTGAATGACAATAAAATTTACTTTGACTTTGCCTTTGAATGAAAACTAATTCAAGAGATATTAATCTCTTTCTTAACATAAATAGAACATTTTAGATGGATGTATAACACAGAATACCTCTTCTCTGGAATCTTCTGTCCAAATAAAGCAAAAATGAATCTTACTCTATTTAAGTATAATCTGGAATGAATGGATGAAAAACTGCATGCCCACCCCTGGTTTGGCACCTTTGTCCCTTATGGATAAAGGTGACATTTAAATGTCAGCCCAGCTCTAGATTGTTGGTATTTAAAATACAAGGGCTCTGGGTTGTTTTCTACTTAAAAATCAGATGCTAAAAACTTTTTGGGAATTCATGGCTAGGCTTCAAAGGATCTTTACAGATCAGGTCCCTGTGGTCCAGTGGATAAGGCATTGGTCTCCTAAGCCAGGGATTACGGGTCTGAGTTCCAGTTGGGGTGATATAATTAGGGTTGATGATTGGTATAATGGTCTAAGCACTTACTTTAGTGATGCAAGGTGCAGGGTTTGATTCTCATGGCTGAGAGTTTAATTGGGTGGGCTCAATGACCTGCAAGAGAAGCTAGACTTGTAATTGTCTATGAATTTCCACAAACATCAATAACCTAGGAAGTCAAAGCAGTGTATTAAGGAGTTTTGAATACTTTGTGAGGTGGGCAGTTTAAGATATTCTTCAACCTTTACTTATTACAAAAGTGCAGTCTGGGCTCAGAAAGGCTGACTGTGTGGGGGAAGCCTTAACACAGCTGTTTTCTTCCTTGCTATAACCCTTTTTGATTCATAAACTATTCTACAGCTCAGGTTTCTCACAAGCAGGAGCCTCAAGACAGATGACAGTCTCGCAGTCAGAACTGCATGCTAATACAGCAATCAGAGGAAATGGCTGATGCTAATTAGTCAAGTGCTCTCCATCAGAAATGTCAGTCACGCTTCATTTATGCTGCCAATTCAGAAAATCACTCATCAGTGTAAAATTTCACTGTTGGAGGAAAAAGTGAATGAAATCAGTCATTCATTCCTATGGAAGCACTGTTGATTCAAATAAGGTCAGCAAAGTTGCCTGTGATCGTGTGTGTGTGTGTGTGTGTGTGTGTGTGTGTGTGTGTGTGTGTGTGTGTGTGTGTGTGTGTGTGTGTCAAAAATGGAAATAAACTCGAACAACTGACAACTGTACTTCCTTTATGGCCTTATGTGGCCTAGCCAATATGTCTGTCCAAAGCCACAAAAGAAGTTTCCAAACAAAGAAGCAAATGAGTCTGTACATTCCCAATGAAATACTTTTGGAAAGAAGTTAACCTCCTTTCAGGATGAAAACCTTCCCATGACACTCTCTGTACAAACATTAGTGTGGCGCAACAAAACTTTCTCCAGGAGATTCTCTTAAACAGTTTTGCAGTCTTCCATAAATAAATTCCAAAGCTCTCACAGATCATGCGTTTCCCACCCCACAACCATACAGCCTCCATCTTCCACTTCAAGAAGGCTCTTTCCAAAGAAGTCTCTATTCTATTTGAAAATATTCCCACTGACACCCCTCCTGGATATGACAACATAAACTCCTGCCTCACATATCACCCAAGCCAAATGTTCCTGCGTCAGCATGCCTAACTGCATACCAAATATTTTCTCTCTTAGATTTACTGAAGGTTCACCCATTTTAGAAAGTAATGCATATATTGTAAGTTGCACTCTACTAGAATACACAATACGCATTTTTTCTTTGTAACTCCTCTACACTGTTATTGCTTACATTTCTGATTATTTTTTATTTCCTGAAATGTTTTGTATTTCTCCCTTCCAGGTCAAATTTCTTCCAGATAAGCTCCCATAGTTAGTTTTATTTTAGTTTTATTTACCATGTATGAAGGAATTGGGAGGCATTTCTTAACTTTATTTTGACATCTGTGCTATGTAGTGTTTTTCCCCTCAGTATTGTTACTCTTCCTTAGGTAAGATACCACAAAAGAAGTTTTAAGAGGGTATATGATGAAGTGTTTAAAGAAGTTAATCTTTCCTCTTTATTCTTGACAGAATACTGAAATAGTATCTCTCACTGCCTGACAGTTGGGAAATGTAAGCAAAGTGATACTTCAGGATGTATAGACTGGGCTGACCACAAGATTTTTAAATATAATTTTTTTTTCATGTGGTAGGGAAGACTTTTAATATTGTTTTCATAACATAATTTACGGAGATGTCATATTTGCAGTGTAAGATGTTTTTAAGTACCAAGGTCTGCAAGGCCATGGAACGTATCATCATGGAACTTATAAACAAAGGCATTGGTAATCTCCAAACTCTCGATCCCACCCAGTTCAGATTTGTAAAAGGCAGATCATGTCTCCTAAACCTGATAGATTGCTTTGAAGCAGTCACCAAAGCCGTAGACAAGGGTAAGGTGGCTCACACAGCCTATCTAGATCTTGCCAAGGCTTTCGACACCATCCCCCACTCTGGAATTATAAATAAACTCACTAAACTAGGTATAAATCAATATGTCACAAGATGGGTTGCCAACTGGCCCACTGACAGAATCCACACTGTGAAAGTAGCAGACTCCAAATCCGACTTCAGACCAGTGACAAGTGGAGTAACACAGGGTTCAGTCCTGGGTCTTCTCCTGTTTGGTATCTACTTCTCTGAAGTACAGGCTAACACAGAAGATCTTTGGCTAATGAAGTTTGCAGATGACTGCAAACTAGGAGCCATAATCTAAACTCCTAACAATGTGGACATCCGACAAAAAGGCCTCACTGAGACAGATGCCTGGTGTCAAAGCCATTGCCTCAAGCTCAGTGCTAAAAAGTGCATTGTCATACCCTTTGGTAAAAACTCTGTACCCATGAACTACAACATAGGAGGTAGTATACTTAACACCGAAAGTATGATAAGAGACCTTGGGACACAGGTGGACTGTAGTCCCTCCTTCGATAATCACATCGCCACAGTAGTCAGGAAATTCTTCTACGTGGCACATCTCATCACAAAAGGTTTCTCATCCAGAAAAAAAGAGGTCATTGTTCCCCTCTACTCATCACTCATTAGACCCATTATAGAGTACAATGCCCCTTTTGGTATGTACCTCACAAAACATCTACAACAAACCTAAGCCACAGGGTTCCAATAAGCTTACAGTATGCCTGACACACCCCTCTATAATGTCAGCTAGCTCTTAGGCTTGCACCATGATCTTTCTGCACCTACATGGTTGGGTGCAGGCTAGCCATGAGGGGAAATCTGTGATTCAGTATCATTCCCCTCATTTGCATAGAATTGACTGCTAATGCCTAGTTATAAGTCCCACATTGAGCCTTTCCCCTTAGCAACTGGCCTTGTTGTCTTCTGCCTGCTATTGACTATAATGGCAAAATTGTGATTTTGCAGAGGAAGCTTTTTTCAGGGTTTTTCTTTTATTTTCTGGACAATCCCGTTTGCGAGCCACTAACCTATGCTTAAATGTCCAAAATTGGACCAAAAAAAAGTTTTTTTTTTCCAACTGTTTTCCATGCCAATGGCCATACATTTGGCCATTGGCATGCTTTAAACATTATATACACCCTTTATTTGGAGCTGTCATGGCTCGGTTTTGTAGTTTGCAGAAATGTACTTGGTTACTACCCAAGTACATTTCTGCAGGTTACACTAATCCTGCACAGACGGCTGCCAGCTTCCTGGATTGCTAATTCATCTCATTGGCATGGTTTTCTCCTGCAAATGGGGTAATTAGCATATAGGAGCTGTGTCCATGCAGGAACAGTGCAGGAGCACTCGTGCATGTCCCGGGAGCTTGTTCCTGGATCTCTCAACAGCCATATTGCCTCCAGCAGCTCCTGCACTATTTCTGCATGCCATACAGAGCTTGCTGGATCCTGGGGTGTCTCAAATTGTGCAAGAATCTGGTTACCAGTCTCACCTAATACTTAGTGCAATATTCACCATGAATGTAACTTATAGGCCATCTAGGGCAGTAGCAATGCAGTAAAATATCTCTTATTTCAGTGCAATACATACAAATTCATAAATTAATCATAGTGCAATACTCTAATGTTTACAGCGTAATACTCAAATGTCTCTTTCTGTGCAAGGATCAATGCAATGTCTTAACCAAGTACTTGTGCAATACTAAAGTCTCATGCATGTAAGTGTTCAGTTTGAAAAGGTTAAATTGTGTTCTAATTATGTCCAATATTAGTCTGTCTACCTGCATGTCTGTAATGTAATAGCAAGGCGGTACATTTGTATATGTCTGTGAAAATTGTCTATATGTTGTCTGCACATTGAGTCTGGAGACACGGAATTTGTCCAGTTTTTGCACTTGTATGATTTCTGAATGACAATAAAATTTACTTTGACTTTGACTTTGAATGAAAACTAATTCAAGAGATATTAATCTCTTTCCTAACATAAATAGAACATTTTAGATGGATGTATAACACAGAATACCTCTTCTCTGGAATCTTCTGTCCAAATAAAGCAAAAATGAATCTTACTCTATTTAAGTATAATCTGGAATGAATGGATGAAAAACTGCATGTCCACCCCTGGTTTGGCACCTTTGTCCCTTATGGATAAATGTGATATTTAAATGTCAGCCCAGCTCTGGATTGTTGGTATTTAAAACACAAGGGCTCTGGTTTGTTTTCTACTTACAAATCAGATGCTAAAAATTTCTTGAGAATGCATGGCTAGGATTAAAAGGATCTTTACAGATCAGGTCCCTGTGGCCCAGTGGATAAGGCATTGGTCTCCTAAGCCAGGGATTGCGGGTCTGAGTTCCAGTTGGGGTGATATAATTAGGGTTGAGGATTGGTATAATGGTTTAAGCACTTACTTTAGTGATGCAAGGTGCAGGGTTTGATTCTCATGGTTGAGAGTTTAATTGGGTGGGCTCAATGACCTGCAAGAGCAGCTAGCCTTGTAATTGTCTATGAATTTCCACAAACATCAATAACCTAGGAAGTGAAAGCAGTGTATTAAGGAGTTTTGGATACTTTGTGAGGTGGGCAGTTTAAGATATTCGTCAACCTTTACTTATTACAAAAGTGCAGTCTGGGCTCTGAAAGGCTGACTGTGTGGGGGAAGCCTTAACACAGCTGTTTTCTTCCTTGCTATAAGCCTTTTTGATTCATAAACTATTCTACAGCTCAGGTTTCTCACTAGCAGGAGCCTCAAGACAGATGACAGTCTCACAGTCAGAACTGCATGCTAATACAGCAATCAGAGGAAATGGCTGATGCTAATTAGTCAAGTGCTCTCCATCAGAAATGTCAGTCACGCTTCATTTATGCTGCCAATTCAGAAAATCACTCATCAGTGTAAAATTTCACTGTTGGAGGAAAAAGTGAATGAAATCAGTCATTCATTCCTATGGAAGCACTGTTGATTCAAATAAGGTCAGCAAAGTTGTGTGTGAGCATGTGTTTGTGTGTGTGTGTGTGTGTGTGTGTGTGTGTGTGTGTGTGTGTGTGTGTGTGTGTGTGTGTGTGTGTGTGTGTGTGTGTGTGTGTGTGTGTCAAAATGGAAATAAACTCGAACAACTGACAACTGTACTTCCTTTATGGCCTTATGTGGCCTAGCCAATATGTCTGTCCAAAGCCACAAAAGAAGTTTCCAAACAAAGAAGCAAATGAGTCTGTACATTCCCCATGAAATACTTTTGGAAAGAAGTTAACCTCCTTTCAGGATGAAAACCTTCCCATGACACTCTCTGTACAAACATTAGTGTGGCGCAACAAAACTTTCTCCAGGAGATTCTCTTAAACAATTTTGCAGTCTTCCATAAATAAATTCCAAAGCTCTCACAGATCATGCGTTTCCCACCCCACAACCATACAGCCTCCATCTTCCACTTCAAGAAGGCTCTTTCCAAAGAAGTCTCTATTCTATTTGAAAATATTACCCACTGACACCCCTCCTGGATCTGACAACATAAACTCCTGCCTCACATATCACCCAAGCCAAATGTTCCTGCGTCAGCATGCCTAACTGCATACCAAATATTTTCTCTTAGATTTACTGAAGGTTCACCCATTTTAGAAAGTAATGCATATATTGTAAGTTGCACTCTACTAGAATACACAATACACATTATTTCTTTGTAACTCCTCTCTGAGCTACACTGTTATTGCTTACATTTCTGATTATTTTTTATTTCCTGAAATGTTTTGTATTTCTCCCTTCCAGGTCAAATTTCTTCCAGATAAGCTCCCATAGTTAGTTTTATTTTAGATTTATTTACCATGTATGAAGGAATTGGGAGGCATTTCTTTACTTTATTTTAACATCTGTGCTATGTAGTGTTTTTCCCCTCAGTATTGTTACTCTTCCTTAGGTTAGATACCACAAAAGAAGTTTTAAGAGGGTATATGATGAAGTGTTTAAAGAAGTTAATCTTTCTCTTTATTCTTGACAGAATACTGAAATAGTATCTCTCACTGCCTGACAGTTGGGAAATGTCAGCAAAGTGATACTTCAGGATGTATAGACTGGGCTGACCACGAGATTTTTAAATATCATTTTTTTTTCATGTGGTAGGGAAGACTTTTAATATTGTTTTCATAACATAATTTACGGAGATGTCATATTTGCAGTGTAAGATGTTTTTAAGTACCAAGGTCTGCAAGGCCATGGAACGTATCATCATGGAACTTATAAACAAAGGCATTGGTAATCTCCAAACTCTCGATCTCACCCAGTTCAGATTTGTAAAAGGCAGATCATGTCTCCTAAACCTGATAGACTGCTTTGAAGCAGTCACCAAAGCCGTAGACAAGGGTAAGGTGGTTCACACAGCCTATCTAAATCTTGCCAAGGCTTTCGACACCATCCCCCACTCTGGAATTATAGATAAACTCACTAAACTAGGTATAAATCCCTATGTCACAAGATGGGTTGCCAACTGGCCCACTGACAGAACCCACACTGTGAAAGTAGCAGACTCCAAATCCGACTTCAGACCAGTGACAAGTGGAGTAACACAGGGTTCAGTCCTGGGTCTTCTCCTGTTTGGTATCTACTTCTCTGAAGTACAGGCTAACACAGAAGATCTTTGGCTAATGAAGTTCGCAGATGACTGCAAACTAGGAGCCATAATCGAAACTCCTAACAATGTGGACATCCTACAAAATGGCCTCACTGAGACAGATGCCTGGTGTCAAAGCCATTGCCTCAAGCTCAGTGCTAAAAAGTGCATTGTCATACCCTTTGGTAAAAACTCTGTACCCATGAACTACAACATAGGAGGTAGTATACTTAACACCGAAAGTATGATAAGAGACCTTGGGACACAGGTGGACTGTAGTCTCTCCTTCGATAATCACATCGCCACAGTAGTCAGGAAATTCTTCTACGTGGCACATCTCATCACAAAAGGTTTCTCATCCAGGAAAAAAAGAGGTCATTGTTCCCCTCTACTCATCACTCATTAGACCCATTATAGAGTACAATGCCCCTTTTGGTATGTACCTCACAAGATATCTACAACAAACCTAAGCCACAGGGTTCCAATAAGCTTACAGTATGCCTGATACACCCCTCTATAATGTCAGCTAGCTCTTAGGCTTGCACCATCGTCTTTCTGCACCTACATGGTTGGGTGCAGGCTAGCCATGAGGGGAAATCTGTGATTCAGTATCATTCCCCTCATTTGCATAGTATTGCCTGCTAATGCCTAGTTATAAGTCCCACACTGAGCCTTCTCCCTTAGCAACTGGCCTTGTTGTCTTCTGCCTGCTATTGACTATAATGGCAAAATTGTGACTTTGCAGAGGAAGCTTTTTTCAGGGTTTTCCTTTTATTTCCTGGACAATCCCGTTCGCGAGCCACCAACCTATGCTTAAATGTCCAAAATTGGACAAAAAAAAGTTTTTTTTTTCCAACTGTTTTCCATGCCAATGGCCATACATTTGGCCATTGGCATGCTTTACACATTATATACACCCTTTATTTGGAGCTGTCATGGCTCGGTTTTGTAGTTTGCAGAAATGTACTTGGTTACTACCCGAGTACATTTCTGCAGGTTACACTAATCCTGCACAGACGGCTGCCAGCTTCCTGGATTGCTAATTCATCTCATTTGCATGGTTTTCTCCTGCAAATAGGGTAATTAGCATACAGGAGCTGTGTCCATGCAGGAACAGTGCAGGAGCACTCGTGCATGTCCCGGGAGCTTGTTCCTGGATCTCTCAACAGCCATATTGCCTCCAGCAGCTCCTGCACTATTTCTGCATGCCATACAGAGCTTGCTGGATCCTGGGGTGTCTCAAATTGTGCAAGAATCTGGTTACCAGTCTCACCTAATACTTAGTGCAATATTCACCATGAATGTAACTTATAGGCCATCTAGGGCAGTAGCAATGCAGTCAAATATCCCTTCTTTCAGCACAATACACACAAATTCATAAATTAATCATAGCGCAATACCTTAATGTTTACAGTGTAATTCTCAAATGTCTCTTTCTGTGCAAGGATCAATGCAATGTCTTAACCAAGTACTTGTGCAATACTAAAGTCTCATGCATGTACGTGTTCAGTTTGAAAAGGTTAAAATGTGTTCTAATTATGTCCAATATTAGTCTGTCTACCTGCATGTCTGTAATGTAATAGCAAGGCGGTACATTTGTAAATGTCTGTGAAAATTGTCTATATGTTGTCTGCACATTGAGTCTGGAGACACGGAATTTGTCCATTTTTTGCACTTGTATGATTTCTGAATGACAATAAAATTTACTTTGACTTTGACTTTGAATGAAAACTAATTCAAGAGATATTAATCTCTTTCCTAACATAAATTGAACATTTTAGATGGATGTATAACACAGAATACCTCTTCTCTGGAATCTTCTGTCCAAATAAAGCAAAAATGAATCTTACTTTATTTAAGTATAATCTGGAATGAATGGATGAAAAACTGCATGTCCACCCCTGGTTTGGCACCTTTGTCCCTTATGGATAAAGGTGACATTTAAATGTCAGCCCAGCTCTAGATTGTTGGTATTTAAAATACAAGGGCTCTGGGTTGTTTTCTACTTATAAATCAGATGCTAAAATTTCTTGAGAATGCATGGCTAGGATTAAAAGGATCTTTACAGATCAGGTCCCTGTGGCACAGTGGATAAGGCATTGGTCTCCTAAGCCAGGGATTGCGGGTCTGAGTTCCAGTTGGGGTGATATAATTAGGGTTGAGGATTGGTATAATGGTTTAAGCACTTACTTTAGTGATGCAAGGTGCAGGGTTTGATTCTCATGGTTGAGAGTTTAATTGGGTGGGCTCAATGACCTGCAAGAGCAGCTAGCCTTGTAATTGTCTATGAATTTCCACAAACATCAATAACCTAGGAAGTGAAAGCAGTGTATTAAGGAGTTTTGGATACTTTGTGAGGTGGGCAGTTTAAGATATTCGTCAACCTTTACTTATTACAAAAGTGCAGTCTGGGCTCAGAAAGGCTGACTGTGTGGGGGAAGCCTTAACACAGCTGTTTTCTTCCTTGCTATAAGCCTTTTTGATTCATAAACTATTCTACAGCTCAGGTTTCTCACTAGCAGGAATCTCAAGACAGATGACAGTCTCACAGTCAGAACTGCATGCTAATACAGCAATCAGAGGAAATGGCTGATGCTAATTAGTCAAGTGCTCTCCATCAGAAATGTCAGTCACGCTTCATTTATGCTGCCAATTCAGAAAATAACTCATCAGTGTAAAATTTCACTGTTGGAGGAAAAAGTGAATGAAATCAGTCATTCATTCCTATGGAAGCACTGTTGATTCAAATAAGGTCAGCAAAGTTGTGTGTGAGCATGTGTTTGTGTGTGTGTGTGTGTGTGTGTGTGTGTGTGTGTGTGTGTGTGTGTGTGTGTGTGTGTGTGTGTGTGTGTGTGTGTGTGTGTGTGTGTGTCAAAAATGGAAATAAACTCGAACAACTGACAACTGTACTTCCTTTATGGCCTTATGTGGCCTAGCCAATATGTCTGTCCAAAGCCACAAAAGAAGTTTCCAAACAAAGAAGCAAATGAGTCTGTACATTCCCCATGAAATACTTTTGGAAAGAAGTTAACCTCCTTTCAGGATGAAAACCTTCCCATGACACTCTCTGTACAAACATTAGTGTGGCGCAACAAAACTTTCTCCAGGAGATTCTCTTAAACAATTTTGCAGTCTTCCATAAATAAATTCCAAAGCTCTCACAGATCATGCGTTTCCCACCCCACAACCATACAGCCTCCATCTTCCACTTCAAGAAGGCTCTTTCCAAAGAAGTCTCTATTCTATTTGAAAATATTACCCACTGACACCCCTCCTGGATCTGACAACATTAACTCCTGCCTCACATATCACCCAAGCCAAATGTTCCTGCGTCAGCATGCCTAACTGCATACCAAATATTTTCTCTCTTAGATTTACTGAAGGTTCACCCATTTTAGAAAGTAATGCATATATTGTAAGTTGCACTCTACTAGAATACACAATACACATTATTTCTTTGTAACTCCTCTCTGAGCTACACTGTTATTGCTTACATTTCTGATTATTTTTTATTTCCTGAAATGTTTTGTATTTCTCCCTTCTAGGTCAAATTTCTTCCAGATAAGCTCCCATAGTTAGTTTTATTTTAGATTTATTTACCATGTATGAAGGAATTGGGAGGCATTTCTTTACTTTATTTTAACATCTGTGCTATGTAGTGTTTTTCCCCTCAGTATTGTTACTCTTCCTTAGGTTAGATACCACAAAATAAGTTTTAAGAGGGTATATGATGAAGTGTTTAAAGAAGTTAATCTTTCTCTTTATTCTTGACAGAATACTGAAATAGTATCTCTCACTGCCTGACAGTTTGGGAAATGTCAGCAAAGTGATACTTCAGGATGTATAGACTGGGCTGACCACGAGATTTTTAAATATCATTTTTTTTTCATGTGGTAGGGAAGACTTTTAATATTGTTTTCATAACATAATTTACGGAGATGTCATATTTGCAGTGTAAGATGTTTTTAAGTACCAAGGTCTGCAAGGCCATGGAACGTATCATCATGGAACTTATAAACAAAGGCATTGGTAATCTCCAAACTCTTGATCTCACCCATTTCAGATTTGTGAAAGGCAGATCATGTCTCCTAAACCTGATAGACTGCTTTGAAGCAGTCACCAAAGCCGTAGACAAGGGTAAGGTGGTTCACACATCCTATCTAAATCTTGCCAAGGCTTTCAACACCATCCCCCACTCTGGAATTATAGATAAACTCACTAAACTAGGTATAAATCCCTATGTCACAAGATGGGTTGCCAACTGGCCCACTGACAGAACCCACACTGTGAAAGTAGCAGACTCCAAATCCGACTTCAGACCAGTGACAAGTGGAGTAACACAGGGTTCAGTCCTGGGTCTTCTCCTGTTTGGTATCTACTTCTCTGAAGTACAGGCTAACACAGAAGATCTTTGGCTAATGAAGTTCGCAGATGACTGCAAACTAGGAGCCATAATCGAAACTCCTAACAATGTGGACATCCTACAAAAGGGCCTCACTGAGACAGATGCCTGGTGTCAAAGCCATTGCCTCAAGCTCAGTGCTAAAAAGTGCATTGTCATACCCTTTGGTAAAAACTCTGTACCCATGAACTACAACATAGGAGGTAGTATACTTAACACCGAAAGTATGATAAGAGACCTTGGGACACAGGTGGACTGTAGTCTCTCCTTCGATAATCACATCGCCACAGTAGTCAGGAAATTCTTCTACGTGGCACATCTCATCACAAAAGGTTTCTCATCCAGGAAAAAAAGAGGTCATTGTTCCCCTCTACTCATCGCTCATTAGACCCATTATAGAGTACAATGCCCCTTTTGGTATGTACCTCACAAGACATCTACAACAAACCTAAGCCACAGGGTTCCAATAAGCTTACAGTATGCCTGATACACCCCTCTATAATGTCAGCTAGCTCTTAGGCTTGCACCATCGTCTTTCTGCACCTACATGGTTGGGTGCAGGCTAGCCATGAGGGGAAATCTGTGATTCAGTATCATTCCCCTCATTTGCATAGTATTGCCTGCTAATGCCTAGTTATAAGTCCCACACTGAGCCTTCTCCCTTAGCAACTGGCCTTGTTGTCTTCTGCCTGCTATTGACTATAATGGCAAAATTGTGACTTTGCAGAGGAAGCTTTTTTCAGGGTTTTCCTTTTATTTCCTGGACAATCCCGTTCGCGAGCCACCAACCTATGCTTAAATGTCCAAAATTGGACAAAAAAAAGTTTTTTTTTTCCAACTGTTTTCCATGCCAATGGCCATACATTTGGCCATTGGCATGCTTTACACATTATATACACCCTTTATTTGGAGCTGTCATGGCTCGGTTTTGTAGTTTGCAGAAATGTACTTGGTTACTACCCGAGTACATTTCTGCAGGTTACACTAATCCTGCACAGACAGCTGCCAGCTTCCTGGATTGCTAATTCATCTCATTTGCATGGTTTTCTCCTGCAAATAGGGTAATTAGCATACAGGAGCTGTGTCCATGCAGGAACAGTGCAGGAGCACTCGTGCATGTCCCGGGAGCTTGTTCCTGGATCTCTCAACAGCCATATTGCCTCCAGCAGCTCCTGCACTATTTCTGCATGCCATACAGAGCTTGCTGGATCCTGGGGTGTCTCAAATTGTGCAAGAATCTGGTTACCAGTCTCACCTAATACTTATTGCAATATTCACCATGAATGTAACTTATAGGCCATCTAGGGCAGTAGCAATGCAGTAAAATATCCCTTCTTTCAGCACAATACACACAAATTCATAAATTAATCATAGCGCAATACCTTAATGTTTACAGTGTAATACTCAAATGTCTCTTTCTGTGCAAGGATCAATGCAATGTCTTAACCAAGTACTTGTGCAGTACTAAAGTCTCATGCATGTACGTGTTCAGTTTGAAAAGGTTAAAATGTGTTCTAATTATGTCCAATATTAGTCTG
The DNA here is from genome assembly GCF_019279795.1 of Protopterus annectens. Lineage (NCBI taxonomy): Eukaryota > Metazoa > Chordata > Ceratodontiformes > Protopteridae > Protopterus > Protopterus annectens. The sequence goes on from NC_056733.1 coordinate 1,273,961,220, forward strand.
TCTACCTGCATGTCTGTAATGTAATAGCAAGGCGGTACATTTGTAAATGTCTGTGAAAATTGTCTATATGTTGTCTGCACATTGAGTCTGGAGACACGGAATTTGTCCAGTTTTTGCACTTGTATGATTTCTGAATGACAATAAAATTTACTTTGACTTTGACTTTGAATGAAAACTAATTCAAGAGATATTAATCTCTTTCCTAACATAAATAGAACATTTTAGATGGATGTATAACACAGAATACCTCTTCTCTGGAATCTTCTGTCCAAATAAAGCAAAAATGAATCTTACTTTATTTAAGTATAATCTGGAATGAATGGATGAAAAACTGCATGTCCACCCCTGGTTTGGCACCTTTGTCCCTTATGGATAAAGGTGACATTTAAATGTCAGCCCAGCTCTAGATTGTTGGTATTTAAAATACAAGGGCTCTGGGTTGTTTTCTACTTATAAATCAGATGCTAAAAATTTCTTGAGAATGCATGGCTAGGATTAAAAGGATCTTTACAGATCAGGTCCCTGTGGCACAGTGGATAAGGCATTGGTCTCCTAAGCCAGGGATTGCGGGTCTGAGTTCCAGTTGGGGTGATATAATTAGGGTTGAGGATTGGTATAATGGTTTAAGCACTTACTTTAGTGATGCAAGGTGCAGGGTTTGATTCTCATGGTTGAGAGTTTAATTGGGTGGGCTCAATGACCTGCAAGAGCAGCTAGCCTTGTAATTGTCTATGAATTTCCACAAACATCAATAACCTAGGAAGTGAAAGCAGTGTATTAAGGAGTTTTGGATACTTTGTGAGGTGGGCAGTTTAAGATATTCGTCAACCTTTACTTATTACAAAAGTGCAGTCTGGGCTCAGAAAGGCTGACTGTGTGGGAGAAGCCTTAACACAGCTGTTTTCTTCCTTGCTATAAGCCTTTTTGATTCATAAACTATTCTACAGCTCAGGTTTCTCACTAGCAGGAGCCTCAAGACAGATGACAGTCTCACAGTCAGAACTGCATGCTAATACAGCAATCAGAGGAAATGGCTGATGCTAATTAGTCAAGTGCTCTCCATCAGAAATGTCAGTCACGCTTCATTTATGCTGCCAATTCAGAAAATCACTCATCAGTGTAAAATTTCACTGTTGGAGGAAAAAGTGAATGAAATCAGTCATTCATTCCTATGGAAGCACTGTTGATTCAAATAAGGTCAGCAAAGTTGTGTGTGAGCATGTGTTTGTGTGTGTGTGTGTGTGTGTGTGTGTGTGTGTGTGTGTGTGTGTGTGTGTGTGTGTGTGTGTGTGTGTGTGTGTGTGTGTGTGTGTCAAAAATGGAAATAAACTCGAACAACTGACAACTGTACTTCCTTTATGGCCTTATGTGGCCTAGCCAATATGTCTGTCCAAAGCCACAAAAGAAGTTTCCAAACAAAGAAGCAAATGAGTCTGTACATTCCCCATGAAATACTTTTGGAAAGAAGTTAACCTCCTTTCAGGATGAAAACCTTCCCATGACACTCTCTGTACAAACATTAGTGCGGCGCAACAAAACTTTCTCCAGGAGATTCTCTTAAACAATTTTGCAGTCTTCCATAAATAAATTCCAAAGCTCTCACAGATCATGCGTTTCCCACCCCACAACCATACAGCCTCCATCTTCCAGTTCAAGAAGGCTCTTTCCAAAGAAGTCTCTATTCTATTTGAAAATATTCCCACTGACACCCCTCCTGGATCTGACAACATAAACTCCTGCCTCACATATCACCCAAGCCAAATGTTCCTGCGTCAGCATGCCTATCTGCATACCAAATATTTTCTCTCTTAGATTTACTGAAGGTTCACCCATTTTAGAAAGTAATGCATATATTGTAAGTTGCACTCTACTAGAATACACAATACGCATTATTTATTTGTAACTCCTCTCTGAGCTACACTGTTATTGCTTACATTTCTGATTATTTTTTATTTCCTGAAATGTTTTGTATTTCTCCCTTCCAGGTCAAATTTCTTCCAGATAAGCTCCCATAGTTAGTTTTATTTTAGATTTATTTACCATGTATGAAGGAATTGGGAGGCATTTCTTTACTTTATTTTAACATCTGTGCTATGTAGTATTTTTCCCCTCAGTATTGTTACTCTTCCTTAGGTAAGATACCACAAAAGAAGTTTTAAGAGGGTATATGATGAAGTGTTTAAAGAAGTTAATCTTTCTCTTTATTCTTGACAGAATACTGAAATAGTATCTCTCACTGCCTGACAGTTGGGAAATGTCAGCAAAGTGATACTTCAGGATGTATAGACTGGGCTGACCACGAGATTTTTAAATATAATTTTTTTTTCATGTGGTAGGGAAGACTTTTAATATTGTTTTCATAACATAATTTATGGAGATGTCATATTTGCAGTGTAAGATGTTTTTAAGTACCATGGTCTGCAAGGCCATGGAACGTATCATCATGGAACTTATAAACAAAGGCATTGGTAATCTCCAAACTCTCGATCCCACCCAGTTCGGATTTGTAAAAGGCAGATCATGTCTCCTAAACCTGATAGACTGCTTTGAAGCAGTCACCAAAGCCGTAGACAAGGGTAAGGTGGTTCACACAGCCTATCTAGATCTTGCCAAGGCTTTCGACACCATCCCCCACTCTGGAATTATAGATAAACTCACTAAACTAGGTATAAATCCCTATGTCACAAGATGGGTTGCCAACTGGCCCACTGACAGAACCCACACTGTGAAAGTAGCAGACTCCAAATCCGACTTCAGACCAGTGACAAGTGGAGTAACACAGGGTTCAGTCCTGGGTTTTGTGGTTCTATTTCCGAAGTAAAAGTAAACTCAAACTTTGGCAATGACAAAGGGTCACTGAGACAAGACGGTTCAAACCTTCCAATGGTCCTACAAAGGGCCTTACCCCTTTGGGAAACCTTGCCTCAAATCAGTGTAAAAGTCATTACTACCAAGTAAAAACTGCCCAAATGGAAATGACTCATATTCACACCAAGTATATGGGAAATTTACACAGTGGACTGTATCCCTTGGTAATCACCCCAAAAAGTAGGAATTTTCCCTCCATCATAAATTTAGAAAAAAGGTATGTACCTCACATCTCAAAACCAAAGGTCAATCTTGTATGCCTGACACCATCAAAAAATCCCAAGCCAGGTTAATATTCTCTGCCTTACACCCTTTAGGCTAGCTATAGGAACTTGCCCATTCTTTCCCTAATGTAGATCGCTAACCAGGGTAATAAGTACAGTATGCCTTCCCCTTTAGCAAGCTTGCTTGCTTGCCTGTTTTTGCCACATGGTTGTGCTTAGCAAGGATTTTGTCATTTTCCTTTTCTCTGGAAAAATTTGATCCAAGATTTTTAAGTCCACATTTCCCAAAGAACCCCCTGTTTCCTCCATGCTAATTCCAATTGGCAAAATTTTTTTAACTTTTTTGCATGGCATCTTTTATTTTGCACAATTTTTCCCCCTTTAACTTATGCTGGTTTTAATTGCAGAAATTCCAGTTCCTGCCCATACATTTCTCATTGATGTTTTCCTGCACAACAGCTTAGCTTCAGGATGCTGTTCTTCAGTTCATGATTCCTCTAGGTACTAGCTGTCCTGTCTCCAGGAAATGCAGAGCACTCGTGCAGTCCGGAGCTATTCTGATCCTCAAGCTGTTGCTCCTGCAGTCTGAATTTGCATCTACGAGCTCCTGGTCTGGATTCCAAATGTCGATGGTTCCAGGCTCACAATCTAAATATCCCCTTTAACAACTAAGCATCTAGACTAGCATGCAAAAAATACCTTGTTTCAGCAATACAAAATCTATTATTGCAAGGCAAATGAATGTTTACTTATGTCAAATCTCTGCTGTAGTCAGTAAATCTTAACAAATTTCAATTATAAATATCATGCTGTCCCTTCATGTTTAAGTTAAAAGTGTCTATTTGTCAAATTCTGTAAAATCATGTTTTTGTAATAGAAGTCGGACATGTAATGTCAGTTTAAAATTGTATATTTGTTGAATTATTAACATTTGTCTTGCACTTTATAAATTTGAATGACATTTTAAATTAACTTGACATTTGAATAAAACTAACAAGAGTATTTCTCTGATTTTTTAAATATTAAATGATTTAACAAAATTTCTGGAATTGAATGAAAAAATGATTACTTTTTTAACATAACTGGAATAATGGATGTAAAACTGATGCCACCTGTTTGGACTTTGTCAAATAAAGAAATGGGATTTACTTTATCAGTCTAGATTTTTAAAATGCATGGCTCGGTTTTCACTTTAAATCAGTCCTAAATGGAAAGGCATGGCTTTAAAGGTTCGTCTGGTTCCGTTGGATGAATAAGGGTTGGGTTGTAAGGGATTAAGGCTAATTTCAGTGATGGGTGATAGGTTATTTGGTTAGGTTTTGGGGGCTATGAGCAAGGGCAGCTTGTTTATGGTTGATTTTTTGGGGCTCAATACCTGAAGAAAGCTTGTATTAATGATTTAAACTTTACTGGATTTTGAAGCAGTTTATTATGGAATGGTTTGGGTGGGCAGTGTAGAAGCAACCTTAACTATTTTAATCATTGGCTAGAAGGCTCTGTGTAAAGCTTTAAGCTTTTTGGGGCTTAAGACATTAAACTTACTTTAAAGCGTTCCAGAACAGGAGCAAAAGGGCGATGAATTCACAGTGTCCCCCGCTAATACAGCATCTGATTAAGCTGATCTATTAGAAAGCTCTCATAAAATTTTATTGATAGTGCATTAAAATCACTCATATGAAATTTATTATGGAGGAAAGGTGATGAATAGTCATGCTTCCTTGGAAGTGTTTTAGTGGGTTTGTTAGTTGTGTGTGAGATGTGTTGTGTGTGTGTGTGTGTGTGTGTGTGTATGGTATTATCAAAATGTTGTTTATGTGCTTTGTGTGCAATATGTTGTAAAGACAATAAAATTGAAATTTTAGGGTTATGTGGCTACCAATGTTGTCTTGGAAAAAGAATCCAACAGAGAAAATCTGTACATTCCTTAAACTTATGGGAACAAACTCTTCCAGGATCAAAACAATTTCATCTCAAAAATAGTCCAAAAACTTCTCCAGAATCTCTTAAACAATTTAGCCTCTCTTCAGATTCAAAAGCTCTCCAAAGCTTTCCCCCAAACATACCCCACAACTTCCTCAAGACTTTTTAAAAATTGCTCATTCTATAACCAAATTCCTGCACCCTCCTGATCTGCACCAAACTCTGCCTCATTTCCGAAAGGGTTTCCTTTAGAATCTACTATTAAAATTTCCTCTCTAGATTACAAATCACTCTTTTTGAAATTCTTATCACTTACTAAATACATTTTTATTTTTTTTGTATTTCTCCTGAGGTCACTTTTTCATAATCATTATTTTATTTCCTAAATTTTATTTATCCATTTAAATTGGTTTCTTATTTTTATTGTTATTATATTTTTGTATTGTTACTTCCTTAATCAAAGAATTTTAGGAAATGATTTTTTAAATTAATTTTTTTTATTAAGAATTAGATTTTTAAAGTTAGTTTTCCCTATTTGTAACTGAATAGATGTACCCAAGTTTTAAATGAAAATTATGTAGGTGAAATTACTGTCTCTATTTTAAATATAATTTTTTTTTCATGTGGTAGGGAAGACTTTTAATATTGTTTTCATAACATAATTTATGGAGATGTCATATTTGCAGTGTAAGATGTTTTTAAGTACCATGGTCTGCAAGGCCATGGAACGTATCATCATGGAACTTATAAACAAAGGCATTGGTAATCTCCAAACTCTCGATCCCACCCAGTTCGGATTTGTAAAAGGCAGATCATGTCTCCTAAACCTGATAGACTGCTTTGAAGCAGTCACCAAAGCCGTAGACAAGGGTAAGGTGGTTCACACAGCCTATCTAGATCTTGCCAAGGCTTTCGACACCATCCCCCACTCTGGAATTATAGATAAACTCACTAAACTAGGTATAAATCCCTATGTCACAAGATGGGTTGCCAACTGGCCCACTGACAGAACCCACACTGTGAAAGTAGCAGACTCCAAATCCGACTTCAGACCAGTGACAAGTGGAGTAACACAGGGTTCAGTCCTGGGTCTTCTCCTGTTTGGTATCTACTTCTCTGAAGTACAGGCTAACACAGAAGATCTTTGGCTAATGAAGTTCGCAGATGACTGCAAACTAGGAGCCATAATCGAAACTCCTAACAATGTGGACATCCTACAAAAGGGCCTCACTGAGACAGATGCCTGGTCTCAAAGCCATTGCCTCAAGCTCAGAGCTAAAAAGTGCATTGTCATACCCTTTGGTAAAAACTCTGTACCCATGAACTACAACATAGGAGGTAGTATACTTAACACCGAAAGTATGATAAGAGACCTTGGGACACAGGTGGACTGTAGTCTCTCCTTCGATAATCACATCGCCACAGTAGTCAGGAAATTCTTCTATGTGGCACATCTCATCACAAAAGGTTTCTCATCCAGAAAAAAAGAGGTCATTGTTCCCCTCTACTCATCACTCATTAGACCCATTATAGAGTACAATGCCCCTTTTGGTATGTACCTCACAAGACATCTACAACAACTGGAAAGGCCGCAGAAATACCTCACAAAGAGGATTACTGGCCTCAAACAGATGCCCTACGCAGACCGTCTCAAAAAACTCCAGCTTTACTCTGTCGCATATCGCCTACTCAGAGGTGATCTCTGCCTAGCATACAAAGCTATGTCAAACCCAGAGCTGTTGGACATGCTCCACTTAAAGAAATCCCAATCCCGCCGAGCTACTGTCCTTGTCACCACAATAAACAGAACATGCCAGAGGGATAGATTCCTGTCCCAGAGACTTCCCATAGTCTGGAATAAACTACCTATCTATATCAAACAAAGCTCCTCATTAGCACTCTTCAAGAAAAATCTTGATGATCAGATAGAAAATAGGAAATTCACCCCGGGGATCACCTCTGTGGTTCTGCTCAACAGTGGCACAGAAAAATAATTTTCTTGGGTGGCAAAAGCCAGGGTACCTTTTTGGCTGGGCTTGTATAGGCCCCAGGGCCGATAGCCTAGTACCTACCTATGAACCAGAAGCAAAGAATATGGTATACAGCTATATTTTAATTGCTTTACTCATACCATTGTTGTTTTGTGGTTCATAAAATTAATATGACCTTTGATTACTGAAGGCATGATTTGTGCTTATATAATATAATATACATAGTTATAATTGCATATAATTTCCAGATTCTTTCATGTGTGAAACCAGTTGCAGATGTATTTACAAGTTATGATTTATCAAATCCATCAGACAAATCAGCAACTTTAATATTGTGTGTGTGTGTGTGTGTGTGTGTGTGTGTGTGTGTGTGTGTGTGTGTGTGTGTGTGTGTGTGTGTGTGTGTGTGTCTGTGTGTGTGTCTGCACTGGCTCGTGTGTGTTCACGTGTGCATGTGTGTGCACGCCTACTTGTGTGTGTGTGTGTGTGTGTGTGTGTGTGTGTGTGTGTGTGTGTGTGTGTGTGTGTGTGTGTGTGCACGCATGTGTGTGTGTGTGTGTGTGTGTGTGTGTGTGTGTATGTGTGTGTGTGTGTGTGTGTGTGTGTGTGTGTGTGTGTGTGTGTGTGTGTGTGTGTATCTATACATGGCCTCTCTACATGTCACCAAGTTATGGTTCCCAGTCATTAGGTATCTGAGACACATGATGCCGAGGACCAGAATTATGATAGCCGTTTTCCTTTGAAAATCACTACTAGTGCAGTGCAGTTTCTGTGTATCTGGCAGCAGTGGCTCCTTTTTTGGGGAGATTTCTCCCTTCTTCAAGCTTAGGTAAAAAGGTTCAAAGGGGGCTCACTGGGAGATGTGGTGGTACACCTGGGGTTTGCCCATCCTGGGAAAAAATATAAATTTTAAAAATCTGCCTGTGTTTTGTGCATTGTTTTTTGATATTGTGGTTCATAGGATTTAGGCATTCAGGTTTTAATAGTGGACCTTATAATAAATAAAGAGGTAATGTATGTATTCATTACAGATGCTTAATTTATTGTCAATTTGTATACATTCTGCTGCAGCTTTTCATAAATGCATGCATCTAAGTAATTTTATATTCACTGCATTTTATTTCAATGCATGGACAGTGGATGAAAAAATGTCCATTATGGATCTGCTCATTAGTCAAGTAAGGAAACATTTCATGAAAAACAAATATATATAACTAAGGTGTGTGATTTTTGTAACTGTCAAATGCAGAACAGGCTGTTCTGACCATTCCCTGTATTAGGCACATGTCTTTTATGAAGTTAGAATTGCATTTGTTTTTCAGATGTTGGACTGTTTGCAACAGTTGTTGCTTTAAAAGGCTTGATTTTCATTTTACTATAAAATTCCAAGAACTCGAGAAATGACTAAAATGTAATCACATTTAAAGACTACAGCTTTGTAAACTGTGGCATTTCTGTGATTCTAATCTTTTTCTCCTCGAAACTGGAAGTGGGAAGTCAAAAGTTTATATACTAAAAGCATTGCACTCCCATATAATGGACAGGTGGATAAGTGGAAGATTTTGAGAGCTCCAATTCAGTTTGACACATTGTACCCTTGCTTTTCTTGAAAGAGAAGATATAAATTTGTTTTGCTGGATGTCTCTGTTGTAAGTGATTACTTGTCTTTTTAAAATAGGCTACATTACTTTCTTCCTATCAATTCCCTAAGTGCTTTCATTCATATTATGTGCCTCCTCATCTTTCCTTCTTTTTTCCTAAAAAGCTGCATTTTTTTTGGTTACTAATCACTAAGGTTTGATTTGTCATTTACTTTTTGCAGAAAGGAATAAATATTTGTACCGTTTCTGTGTATTGTTTAAAGTTTCTTTTTGCCATAAGTGTAGTAATCGATTGTCACCCTTCTCCTCAGTTATAAACCCCTGAACATTTGCCTCATGTGTTTGATGATGACATGTTGCATTTGTATCCATTTATGTTTTTTTCAGCTTTATGAGATAAGAACACATTAAAATACTTAAATATAAATGTGGATGTGTATGATATGCATATCAATAGGCTTCAAATGTTGGTCTGCGTGATGTGTATACCAATAGGCTTCTTTGTTCTGTATACGTAAACTAATTTAAGTTAGGATAATGGTTCATCCTGAAGTCAAAGTGCTAAATGTGACATGAAGCAATGACAAACCCTGTGCTGCTCAACTTATTACTGTCTCCACTACATCATTTTTTCCATTAAGCTGCAATGTCCTCCTTCTGCTGATTTATGTTTCTCTGTCTCACTTCATGTCATAATCCAGTACCTTTTAATTCTCTATTAGCCTAATATGGCTGCAGGAAATTAAGATGTATTACATTCACCAGTGATGACCCAGTCTTAGAACTGGATCGAGTGGGCAGGAAAGATCATGTAAATAAGGATATGTTGTTGTTCATCTACAATGGCATTAGCATTCAAGAACTGCTCCTAACTGTCCCACAGAATCTTTACATAACATTACCCAGGAAGATGCTAAGAAAAGTAAAAGGTTCCCTTACTGTTTCTTAGAAGAGGTCATATGACATGCTGTTTTTTTTTTAAGATATACTGGGCATAAACTCCTCTTGATTCAGCCCTGTGGCTGCATTATTTAGTGGCTCATTACAAAACATAACAAATTCAGCTGATATTTGTTTGCTGAAACTACCTAGAGTTTTCAGAATGAGCCTGGTTATATTTCAGATACCTGTTGCTGCATCAAACACAGCTGTAATCCCTTGTGACCCAGGTGCCAAGAAATATTTATAGGTACTTGGTGTGTTCTTCTGATAAAACTTTGTTCCTTCTCACATGAATATTCATCCACAGGACCATATCTGGATATTTCCAATAATTCTTGGGTTCTTTGATTGACATACTTCATACAAAATATAATTAAAACATCTGATGGTGTCTGGAGGTTTTTGTGACACCAGAAATGTACCTGCTTGACTCTTGCCCAACCCCTGCCTAAACTGCTGATCCTGCATCCTCAGATGATATTTCTATTCTAGTTTACTACTGTGCTACAGAAGAAATAACAATCTCAGTGTGGCTGTCATGCACATAATGCAGTTTGGGATTGGCAAACTTCTCTGTTTCCATAAAATATGCACTAAACACAAACATCGGATGAGTTTTTTACTCTTTTAGAGAAAGTATTTCTCTATACTTGTCATCCCCAGATCCTTTCATTTTATTCACTGATTACTATCTCTACTCTTTTATCATGAGGCATAGCTGTTCTACCTTCATGTGCTACATCTCTGTGTTTTTATTTTTGTAAATGGGGAGTTGAAAGACTAATTTATTATTATTGTTGCTTTATCTCTAGCATTCGTAGACTTCATTTTCTGCTTACCATATATCTTGTTCAGTCTTTTCACCTTCCCTTGTGCATCTGAAGAATTTGTCTTCCCAGTCTTTTTCTATTCTGCCAATTCCTTGCTCTAGGTCTACACTGATTTGATAAAAAAGTTTTGTTGCTTTTCTGTATTTTTTTCTCTTATTCCTTCTTTTCTTCAGTCCACTCTGTCTGTTCAAGGTTTCCAGACTTGGATCACAAAAGCTCAACAACACACTTTATAATTGAAAGGCTAAGTATGCGCATTCTCAGAATACAAATAACCCAAGCTCATCATAATACAAACTTATGACAGTCATAAAAATGTAGGAAAAAATACAGGTGCAACCTTCTGCCCTTCTGTCTCCCACCCCCTCATATGTGGATTGCTTCACCATTCTTCTCATGCAAGGCCGTTACACCTTGAAGGAAGAGATCACTGACTGGCAATGGAATACCGCTCTATTTCTTTCTGTTTCACTAGGAAGTTGTGACATCAAACACGTATTAGTATTTCTGTCTTATTAAGGACTTGAATCTTGCTGTTATGAGCAAGTAGAAATTAACAACTGTCAGCTCAAGCTATTAAGCTGTAGTTGTGAAAGAAGCTCTGAGCAAACTACCAATAGATTATGATCTCTTTTTATAGCTTCTCTACTTTCTATTCCAATAAATGCTTCATTAAACCTTGCCTATCACTTTAAGCAGGTATTTTCCTTTTCATATACCTCTACTGTTGCAGAGATTTGCACCTTAACTTACTGTTTACCTAATGCATAGCCACTACTAATGCATCATTTCACATTTTTGATACACATCTACATTGTTTTTTCACTGTGTTTCTTAACAGATTGAAGACTTGCTTAAATATCTGTACATATGGCTCTTATTAGCACATGTTGAAAAGTGGAGAATTGAGGCATTTGGTAGAATATTACACGATGGCTCTCTCCTGAAATAAGATGCAGATTGCCAAATCTCATAACACTGAACAAAAGACGGAAAATACAGGAGAAGAGTGAATACTGAAATGCTTCCCACACCCCATGAACGTACATATAACATCTCTAAGATCATCATATCTCAGATAAAAGGTAACATTCTGAGAATTGTCAAGCTCAGGCAACATACATAAGTCTAGGTTTTCAGTCATCTGGTCTCCACATTTTAGGACTTTAAAATCTGAGTCCTGACATTTTTAATAATTACCTACAGGACTGTTTCAAGTGATCTGGAAATTTTGACCCCTTTAATGGCTGTACCTTAGTACCAAGATTATCTGGAAATGACCCCCATCATTAATATTACCCTAATGCTAGTAAAACATATATATATATATATATATGGGATCCATACAGATTCCCGATGGTACTTTCTGCCAAAGCACAAATCACCGAACATACTTAACAGAAAGTGCTGTTCACCGAAGCAGCACTTTCGGATAAGTATGCTCATTGTGCTGGTCGCACTACTGTGTGGTTAAGGGAGAATTCCCTTTTCCCCACTGTAGTGTGACCTCGTAGTGAGAATATAAAAGTAGGGGGTGCAGGGAGGCTTGCCCCCCTTCATAAAAGAAGATTTATTTTTTTTTTTTTGTTTGAACGCACTTTAACGAAAGTGCTTTTTCGGTGAAAGCGCTTTCGTTAAAGTGCACTTGGTTATTGTGGATTCGGACTATTGAACTTTCGTTCAATAGTCCTAGATCCATATATATATATATATATATATATATATATATATATATATATATATATATGGGTTCAGTACATATGACCGAAAGTTCATATGACAAAGCCCATTTGACTGAGACCAAATGACTGAAAGTTCATTTGACCGAAAACCCATATGACCGAAAACTCATTTGACCGAAAAACAGCACTGTCAGGTATATGCCCTGTTCCCCACTGTAGTGCGACCCTCGAGTGAGAATATAAAGTTAGGAGGGTGCCCCCCACATTTTGCAACCAGTTTTTACTGATGTAATATGTTTTAATGCATTTTTAATGGATACACATGTATGTAATAGTGCATAAACTGCAATTATGTTGGGGGCTTTGCCCCCCACACCCTCCCTAACTTTATATTCTTACTCCAGGGTCACACTACAGTGGGGGAACGGGGCATATACCTGCCAGTGCTGTTTTTTGGTCAGATGAGTTTTTGGTCATATGGGTTTTCGGTAAAATGAACTTTCGGTCATTTGGTCTCAATCAAATGGGCTTCGGTCATATGAACTTTCGGTCATATGTAGTGAACCCATATATATATATATATATATATATATATATATATATATGTTTGAATAAGCATGAAATCTGTGAAACTAGCGATATGGATGGATGTTAGACGCCTAATAGAGATATTTTCACCTGTTGGAGATGCAGTTAGACTGTATGGGTATTCTAAGCTCTAACACTCTGACAATTTGCATTTAGGCTCTTGCTACAGTCTGAAAGTTTGCAGTGTGATTGGTTCTACCACTTTGACAACTTGCATAAGAGGATGCTGTTCCTGTTCAGTAAAATATCACTTGTTGCAAAACAAACTAACTAGCTCTTCATGTTCAGAACTTTGTGTCTTTCGGCTTAGGGGTCGCCACAGCGGAACTCTTCATGTTCAGAACTAACTATATTAAATATATATATCTGGCCTATCAGAGTCAGTCCATTTGTACTTCTACATCACATTTGCCTGTGTCCCCTTGCTGACTATACCTCTTTTGTCTCTTTTATGTCATCTTTTTACTACAATCGTTTTTTTCTCTAATTCCATTCCATACCACTCTCTAGCCACCTCCCAGGCCTCTTTTGCCTTAAATCCTCCATGTTTTAGATTTTCTTCACTCATTTACTGAATCTTTGTAGAGTTAGTGTGGTTTTTATATTTATATTAGGTGATCCCCCTGGGTCTCCCCTTCCATTTTTATTTGTATTGCGCTTTCACTCTTCATCTAGGAATATAATTTTTTGCCTTATCTTCTTCCTTTCTGATTTTTAATTCTTCTACTACTTGGACAGGAACAACACCCATTTTTCCTGTTTTGTTCTTTCATATTTTCCTATATTTTTCTACTATATTGTCCTGCATTTCTTTCAACCCTTCACACTCTTATAGCATGTGGATTAGTCTTACTCCTTCTTTGCTGCATCTCCCATCCTCTTTGCTCTGTTTTATATTCCAACTGATGAAGAAGACTGGAGTACAGTGTCATCTATTTATAGCACTTGATATATGAAATATAACACCTTATGTGCCACTGCCATTTTTTTGCCATATTCTCAGTCTTCTACCAATTTGCATTCTTCTACTTGCCCCATTTTCACCTGGTCTTCCCCCAAGTCTTAGTAAAGGATATACCCTCTTCCTTTCTGCTTTCATTGTTCAAGTTTCTTGCATTATCTCCCCTTTCTGGTTTGTATGCATTATTTTTTCTCTGTTTCCTGATTTTGTAAAGATATTTCCTGTTGTTTTCTAAACCACCTTCTACCTCCTTCCCCTAAATCTGCTGTCATAGTGCCCTCCCACCACCTTTGTAGCACTTGTGTTGTGTTCATAAGTCTGACTGCTTTAGAATTTGATTCAGTTTTGAAAGGTCTTTGCTTTCTTTTATTTTCTTTCTCATTAAAAAGGTAAAACAAAGACCAACTCAAGAAACTCGCATGTTAACAACAACAAGAAAAAGCACTAGTATGAACTAAAATCACAAGCTTTGGTCCAATGCACTGTAAAGTGGTAAGCACTTTTCAAGAAGTTTATTGAGATATTTCCTTGGATTTATCTAATTCTGATTTGCTGCTTTGTGTTGACTTTCCATCTCCTACCCACTTCCCTTCCTTCCTATCTTCTTTCAGATTTCTCTTCCATCCGCTGTCTTCTGCCCATTTCTACAACATTATTTCTCCACATAAACGTTTCCACTCTCATCGGTTTGATTCTTCTTTAAATTATTTTGCCCTTCTACCCCCCCCCCCACTCCTTCTCTTCTTTGTCTAGCCCTCTTCCAGAAACCCAGTTTTTCCCATGTAGCCCTTTGGAGTGAGCATTGTAAACAGAACCATACCTCTCCATTTTGCATGGCCCCCATATTCCCTCCTTCCTTCCTTTACCCCTGTAGTCGTCTTCCTGCTTCGGGTTTTGCTTCTTTCTTCCATATGAAGTTATTTCACTACTTTTAAATGTTTTGTATTACCTATTCTTTTCCTGATGTTGGACTGTACCTCATATAGTATATTAGTTTTAGGCTGATAATAACTTTGAGTGTATTAACTCTTCCTTTCACCATGTTCGCTATATCTTTCCATCTTCTTGCACATTTGTTTTTTTTTCATGTTTATCCATTTTAGTACTGCATTCTAACCTCCCTCTCTCCACCCATCACCACATTACCAGGCACATCAACATGTTTTGACATGAGTATGCAGTCACCTTAGTATACAGTCATCCACAGACATAAAACAAATATTTATGTATTTATTTATTTTACATTTGTTGACTGGGATAGTCCAACTGGCTACATGTTCATTTTCAGTGGAGGCCCGGGGAGAAAAGCTCCAAGATAAACAGATACAATAAAAAATCATTACAAAATAAAATCTCCAGGTAAACAGACAGAGAAAAAAAAAACAATATAGAGATATTTACTAAGTATACATAATAGACAAGTTCACAAGTTAAAAGTTACCCCTGTTTACAGCCAGGGTAAAAATAGACAGTAACTAGCTTACTAGTTTATTCAACATTCTTAGAGTTAGCCAGGCTTATTACAGTGGCAAAGACAGTTTAGTGCCAGGTGTTGTTTGAGTTTGGTTTTGAACTGGTCAGTGGAAGAGGGCATAGTGATGTCAGCTGGAAGTAAGTTCTAGACTCTACCTGCAGAGTTTGCGAATAGGGCATCACTAGCTGCATTGTTAATTTTGATGGTTTGAATTACTAGTTTATTTGAGGATCAAAGCAATCTCGGATTGTTATGGGGGGTGATTATGTTTCTTAGAGCTGGTGTATGATTAGGGTTATAGAGAATTGTACTGGCCATAATCAGAAGGTTATACTGGATTAGCTTGGGTAGTTCAAGCCACCCAAGCTGTTTGAGGTTGATAAAATGGTGTGTTCTAAAAGGCATGCCAGTGGTAAATCTGGCAATGTGATTATAACAGGTTGACAGTCTGTTGAGTACAGTCTTGTTTAGATTGGAGAGAAGGGGGGAAGCGTATAGCAGTGTAGAAAGTTGGTGAGAGTGAGCTATAGTAATCTTAGCTGGAGGGGTTAGGAAGGCTTTTATTCTATACAGTGACCCAAGTTTTTTATTGATGGTCTTGATAGTTTGATTTACTTGTAGGTCAAATTTTAGGTTGTTATCAATGATGACACCTAGTAGTTCTGTAGAGGGGTCATGGGAGATTATTGTGCCATCTTTTACATTTATGGTGAAGGTAAAAGCAGTAGACCTATGTGTTGGTGAGAATAGTAACATTTTATTTTTTTTGGGTTTAATAACAATCGACGATCAGAGAGCCAGTTTTCCACAGTACTAAATGTGGACTGGGTAGCAGACCTCAAGTCTGAGGGGGATGTAGCTGAGCAAACCAGGGTGGAGGCATCGGCGTATTGAATACAGGTGACATTTGGGATGACAGTATGTAGGTCATTAATAAAGATGGAAAACTGTAGGGGCCCTATTATGGAGCCTTGTGGTACTCCAAGGGTATTTGGTAATAGGTTGGAGAGCTTGTTCTGCCAGAGAACAGCTTGCTGCCTCCCACTGAGATAGAATGTAAACCATTGAAGGGCCTTATAGTCTAGACCAAAGGTTTGCAGGGTGTCAATCAAAAGTGGTGATCGACCATGTCAAATGCCTTGGATAGGTCCAAGAAGAGGGCTGAGGATATGTAATTATTGTTACGGTTATTATTTATCATATTGGTGAAGGCCAGTAGGGCTGAGGTCGTACCGTGGTGAGGTTGGAATCCATGTTGAGTATCAGCCATGAGGTGATTTTGGATTAGATGGTGTATGAATTGTTTATGTATACATTTTTCCATTATTTTTGCAAGTGGAAAAAGTATAGCAATTGGTCTATAATTGGAGAATTCAGTGTATGATCCTCCTTTATGTAGTGGGATTACATAGAATGTTTTCCAAATGGTGGAGATTTTAGTGTCTGCTATGGTACGATTAATTAGTAATGAAATTGGATAGGTGATGGTGTCAGCTGATATTTGTAGGTACTGGACAGGGAGTTGGTCAGTGGAGAGTGCGTTGGGTTTTAATTTTTTGATCAAGGAACAGATTAGAGCTGTGGACATGGTGTAAAGCTAAACGAGAGTTGGTTTGTGGAGGTGATACTATCATGGCCAGAAGATCTAGGAGGTAATTGATTAGTTAGGGCTTGAATAGGTTTTTGGAGGTGATACTATCAGGGCCAGAAGATCTAGGAGGTAATTGTTTAACTAGGGCTTGAATAGTATCAGTAAAGAAGCAGTTAAAACTGTCTGAGACCTCTTCAGGGGTTTTATCAGTGGGAGCAGCAGGGGTAGGTGTAGATGTTTTCCAAGGATGAAATAACTTATTCAGGCCTGCCCAGAACTTGTGAGGATTATTCTGGTTAGCAGTTTGTAAATTACAATAATATTGTTTTTTGTCTTGCATTATGGATTTTTTAGTTTCATTCCTAGCCTGCCTGTATTTAACATGGTATATACACAACCACGTATCACCAATAAGCGCACCAGCCTCTTCTTCTTAAAATGAAATAGGATTTATTCCAAACACATTAGCCATACAAACGTAAAAACATCTGATAATAAAACAGTGTTGTGTTAAGCATTTTCACCCACTTCAATGTAGGCTTCCTCAGAACACTGAAACACTGAACAACCACTCCCTGTATTTGAATTTTGGAGCCACAATTCTCTCTGTCAGACTTTTAAAGTCATATACACATATTGCAACCTTGTACCTAAATCTAAAATTATATATACATACAAAAAGCTTGTTTAAGCTATAAAATACATTACCCAATATGAGTTGTGTATGTCGCATAAAATTGGGTATAGAATACACTCATAAGAAACAACTAACAATATATTTATATTATTAAGTGTATATGGATACGTGTTATGAAAACATTTAAATCACTGTTACAAAACAATATACTAACTGTAACCAAATGTAAACTAATTCAACACTTTCTCGAGAGGAATATTCAATAAGCATAATAATATGAACAATATTTGAACATCAACATGAATAAACATTCCAGGTCACAAGATGAGAAATTAATATGTCTCTAAAATGGTCTTACAAGAAATATAATCATTATTATTAAATTTAATGATGAAAAACTCAGTAAGTTGGTACAAGAAGTTGAAATGTTAAATAACAAAATAGTTAATGATTTACTGTTCTCTGAATGGGAGAGGTTATACAAGAAACAATATCATATAGTGGAAAAAAATATGCTATATATTACTGAAAGGAAACAAAAAAAGATTTTTAGAGATATTGAACATTATAAGAAAGGACAAGCATATAAATGGACATTTGAAAGTAACACAGAAAATATTAGTAATAGAGTTTATAATAAACAACACTTTGAGAATTACACACAAAGTAACAAGTACAATCAGGAACATGAATCACATTTTCATTGGGTTGGAGACAGAGCAAAAGCAACTTATGGGAACAGAAACCCAACAAGCAGGAATCAGTCACAGTACTACAAAAAAAAAAAAAAGAACTGGGGAAAAGGCAAGAGAAGGAATTAAGTGAGAATCTAAATGAAAATCAAAAAAATAAAAACTTTGTAGTAGAAGGGTACACTTTCAGTTATAACAACTTTAACATCTTTAATTACTCTAGTACTCAAATCCAGTTGGCACATTTTGAATTACTAGCAAAAGGAATGGAATTCATTCCCACCCCCACTTTTGACTTGGTGGATTGTCTATGTAAAATAAAGAAGTTTGTGAGGAAGATCAGTTTGTCTATTCTATTTTAGGATAGTCAGAAAATAGGAAGTAGTGATACAGTAGAATCTCATATAAAGAAAAAAAGTACCTTTGTTCCCCCCAACCATCCACATGTGGACCACTATGAGAAATTGGTGATGCATGAGATCTACCAGCTTCATAATAGGGTTAAAAACAACCAATTAAGTAATAACTTAACCCCTGAAGAACAAACAACTTTAAGAACTTTACAGATGGACAAAGACATCAGAGTCATGAAGCCAGACAAGGGGGGAAGGGTGGTCATATTTGACAACAATTTATATATTAAAAAAAACTTATGCTATATTACATCAGTCAGGTAATTATGAATCAACATTGATCAATAAGGTTAATATTGCATATCAGAGAATAGATTCATATCTTGAGGAATTCCTCATAGATGGTAGAATAACAAACAAAATATTAGATGGGCTGAAGGTTAAGTATCCTGGACTAGCGACTCTGGTAGGGATACCTAAAGTACATAAAAATGTATTAGATCCACCCCTCAGACCTATAGTCTCGGGTAGCAAATCAAAAGCTTTAACCATTGGAAAAATTATTGATATCTGGCTTAAACCTATATATGACAATATAAGTCACATGGTTAAGGATTCCTGGGAATTTTTAAGTCCTTTCCCAGTGAATACTTTGAACGGGAACAGCATAGTGGTCACAGTGGATGTCATAGATCTTTCTTCATGCATCCCCAAAAAGGATGGTTTGAATGCCTTCTGTAACAGCATCAGAAGACATTCTAAATTAGAGTGGGACAAAATCTGTTTGATTTTGGAATGTATGTCCATAGTATTGGACAATGACTTAATTTATTATGAAGGTGAACATTTCTGTCAAACAAGTGGTGTGGCAATGGGTGCTGCATGCGCACCCATTTATGCTAATTTAGTCATGTTGGATTGGGAGGATACTATTTTGTTCACTAGTGAATATTATAAGAAAATTAAACATTATTCAAGATTTATTGATGATATTTACATTATATGGGATGATAGCACAGATAACATACTTGAATTCCTTGAATTTATTAATGGTAGTAGTTCATTTTTGAAATTCACCCATACCTATAGTTGTAGAGGATTACCCTACCTAGATGCTTTCATATATAGACATGAAGGGGAAGTAAAATCATGTACACATAGGAAAAGTACTTTCTCTAACGATTATCTTGAATATGGGAGCTACCACCCCGAAAAAATGAAGTACAACATATTTAAGGGTCAATGCATAAGAGCTGCAAGAATGGCCTCACATCACAAGAAGATGATAGATGAAGTAAAATTTATTATACAACTCTTTGACGAAAGGGGATACCCAGTCAAGATGATGGAACAAATCAGTTCATACATCATCAAGTAATGGGGAAATAAATATAAACCCTTGTTGGGTTCTGGAGATATACATAGATTTAGATCTAATAACACTAGTAACATTAGTATAGACAATCAAGTCAGTATTACTCAATATGAGAGATCATGTATATTAACATTTAATACGGAAGTAGAACAGGTTAAGAATATATTAATAAAATACTGGTTTTTATTATTGAAGGATACTGGTTGGATAGATACTATAGGAACCAAACCCAGATTTGTACTTAAAATGGGTCACAATATTAAATGGTATCTGGAAAAAAATAATCAAACAACATCCATTATTAGAAACAAAGAGAAACACACTATAAAATGTGGGATGTGCAATCAATGTGGATTCATATTAGAAGCAGCTAGTATTTTGTTAGACAATATGGGTCACACTAGGATCAAATTTAAGTATGGCAATTATAAGACAAAAATGATTATATATATGGCAAAGTGTATTACATGTTCCGGTTTTTGCATAGGTAAACCCAAAAGAAGCTTTAGACAACGAATATATGATCATATTTATTGTATAAGAAAGAGAGACACCAAACATGCACTGTATAGGCATATTGAAAAGATGGGAGATACCCACGAATTTAGATTTGCCATACTAGAAAATATACATACAGATCCCAGGGGGTGTGACTACAAATCTTTACTGGCGTTTAGGGAAACGTGGTGGCAATTATACTTAGACGCCACAAATCCACCTGGACTTAATTATTATATTTCTTGTAAAACCATTTTAGAGACATATTAATTTCTCATCTTGTGACCTGGAACGTTTATTCATGTTGATGTTCAAATATTGCTCATATTATTATGCTTATTGAATATTCCTCTCGAGACAATGTTGAATTAGTTTACATTTGGTTACAGTTAGTATATTGTTTTGTAACAGTGATTTAAATGTTTTCATAACACGTATCCATATACACTTAATAATATAAATATATTGTTAGTTGCTTCTTATGAGTGTATTCTATACCCAATTTTAGGCGACATACACAACTCATATTGGGTAATGTATTTTATAGTATAAACAAGCTGTTTATATGTATATATAATTTTAGATTTAGGTACAAGGTTGCAATATGTGTATATGACTTTAAAAGTCTGACAGAGAATTGTGGCGCCAAAATTCAAATACAGGGAGTGGTTGTTCAGTGTTTCAGTGTTCTGAGGAAGCCCACATTGAAGTGGGTGAAAGCGCTTATCACAACACTGTTTTATTATCGGGTGCTTTTACATTTGTATGGCTAATGTGTTTGGAATAAATCCTATTTCATTTTAAGAAGAAGAGGCTGGTGCACTTATTGGTGATATATGGTCATGTATATTCCAGGAGGAAACTCTATTTGTTGCATTCAGTTGTATTTAACATAGTCATGGAGGTCTTTAGTGGAGCTCCACCGAGCCCACATTTTGTTTCTACTGATAATTTTTGTCTAGACTCTTTGGAAAGCCATGGTGCAGTTTCTACTTTAGTACACATTGAGCGGACAGGTGTATGCAAATCTAGGATTTCAAGGAATTTGTTGATAAATATATAACTGCCTCATTTAAGGGGAGGTGTTTTAGCATAGCCCAGTTACAGGAGTTAAGTTCCTGTTGGAATTTGGCAGGGTCAAAGTCTCTTTTGTTTCTAACTTTCCTCAGTAAGGGCTGTTGTTGGTTGATGGCTTTTTGTTTAATTATGTAAGTGAGAAGGTGGTCACTTAGGTCATCGGGGAGGGTACCAGCAGTGTACAGTTGGGGGTTACTATTTACTAGTACCCAGTCAAGTATGCTATCTTTTTGGCTGGTTTACCTAGTCTGGTAGGGGTGGTTAAGGTTTGTGTGAAAGCATGTAGGTTGATATGGGTAGAAGGGGATTCTGAGGAACAGGTTCCCCAATCTATGTTACAATCTCCAAGTATTAGGGTTTCTTGGGGATAATGACATGATAGCCAGTGAAGGGTATCTTCAAGCATGGCTACATTATTACCTGGGGGGATATACATACAGATGATGTTGATGCATTTGCTTTTACTAAGTTGCAGTCTAGTGGCAAGAATTTCGGAGTTATTAATCTGAGGTGGTTGATTAACAACTATGGTCAGATTCAGCTCAGATTTGTAGAGTATAGCTACTCCACCCCCCTTCCTAGAAGCATGATCCAGCCTGTATATATTATACCCTGGTGGTAACACTTTATTGTCTGTAGTGTTAGGTTTTAATGAGGTCTCAGATAGACAGAGATTCTCAGAAGAGTAAACAGCCAGAAGAGCATGCAGTTCATGTATCTTGTTATTTATACTTCTAATATTCAGATGACAGGCCAGGAGAGAGTTATTTGGTCTGCTGATTATAGTTTTAGGGCTTAGGTCACTGGTGGAGGGGTTGTATTTATCAGAGATCGATGGACCTCGGTTGGGATGAATGTCTCCACTGAGTATGAGGCTTGGTCTGTACCTTATGATAAGCCTCAGGAGTTTGTTTAAAATTTTGTAGTATTGTCTAGATTGAGAGGTAATGTGCAAGGGGTTGGTATACTGAAAGGGGGACCACTGTGGGCTATACCCTTTGTTATTAACATGGCTGAAGGTGGGAAGCTTTACAGCTGGAGTGATAGTATGGCCTTTAGGGTACTGATAGTCAGTAAACATATGGTTTTCATACAAGGTGAGTACATAAGAGGTGAACAGAATGGGTAGAAAAGAGCAGAATAACATAATGAGAGAGGAGTATTTTATTTTATTTTGAATTTTAGTTTGTATCACATGACAGTAGTAGATCTGATGGTCAAATTAGAGATAATGGTGTGGGTAGGGTTGCCACCTTTCTACTGTGCCATTTCCTGACAAACAAGCCCCACCCCATGCACAATCAAGCCACACCCATTCATTTTAATAGCCACACCCCTTTACTCTAGCACCCTTCAGCATAAGTCTTTAATATCACATACAGTTACCAATAAGTAGAAAAATGTGCAACAAGTCAAAAGTAAATTAAAAAAACTTTATTTAGCAATACTTCAAAAGGTTCACTACATACAACAGTACATCACACACAAGCATGGGAAAACTAAGCCCAAGTCTCATATCACAGGTAGTACTAAAATGGAAATACAATTAGATATTAAAAACACCAGTTCATTCAAAGCAGTACATTAAGGGTTCACCACACACAATAGTAAAAGAAAAGCAACTGTTTAAAGTATCTTCAGTTTCTTATACTTGAAGCCATATTTGGCATTTGATCTAGCAGCCTCAAGTAATGGCTGGTTATTTCTCACAAATGAATAAAATTGCAAACAACTCATGTTAAAGTTTAGCTTGACCTGCAACTCTGCCTTCACAAGTGACACAAGCATTCTATTTCTTACATCAGTCCACGCATTCCCCATAAGTGAAAAAACCCTTTCCACAAAGCTATTGCTGGGGGGGATTGAAAGAGCAAACTGCACCAGTCTGTAAAGTGGCTTGCAGTCTGGAGCTTTACTAAAAAAGTCACCCAGCGATCACTTACAGATGCCTCTGTCATCTGTAACAGGGCTGGCAATGCAGCAGTTAAAGTACAGTAGTCTGAGTAAAGTGCTTCAATGTCCACATCCAATTTGAAGAGGTCTGCAACTGTATGCAGTTCTGGCCAAGTTACAGGATGTTGGAGGCTGAGGACCTGCATAGCTTTAAAGGGACTATTATCATAGTCAAACCACTTCTGTAGGTAACAAAGTGCTTTACTGTAAAAATCACAGAAGGTCCTACAGACCTGCTGTGCAACAGCTGGAGTAAAGTGCTGTAAGGCAGATGAAACTTTAGTACCAAAGAACTGGTCATCTAGCCTTCTCTGCAACTCATCTTTTAGACTTTTCATCATGGTGTACAACTCTGGAGCAGTGAGAGTGTTACTTTCAAGTTTTGCTATAGACTTGTGGAATACCTGCAGGATGTAGTGCATGAAATGTATGTAGCACTCTGCCTCAGACACATCCCCACTGATGCCATCCTCATCGGCCTCCACAAATTTCCAGATAAGGGGTGACAGTCCTCAGGCCCTTGACTAATAAAATAAATTTTAATAGCAGGCCAACATTCTACCAGCCTTGCCACAGCTGGGAACAAAGACAGCCACCTTGTTACAACATGTTGCATTATTTCCTTAAAGTCCTGGTCTAGGAAAGAATAGAAGCCTTTCAACAGTGCCATTTTTTAGCAGATGCTGAAAACTCACTATGTACTTTCAAAACCAGAGTCTCCACATCAAACTTTGCAAGGGCCTTGCTTGCATGCTTGGTACAGTTATGTATTACATGGCATAAACAGTTTGCTGCAATGGTGTGAGGCACCTCAGATTTCAAACTTTTAAAAACAGACCTGTGCTTTCCATAATTGACTGAGGCATTGTCTGCAGCATAGCTAGCAATGTTTTGTACTTTGAGTCCTTTATGCACAAGGATGTCCTTTATTCTAGTAAAGATACATTCAGAACTTTCGTTATGATCCTCATAGAAATCAAGGAGTTTCTGTTGTGTGCCATGGGTGTGAGTAAAGTACTGAATAACTAAAGGGAACATTTTTCTGTTCCCTTTATTGGATGCATCTGATCCCACTGAGAAATAGGAATTGCCAAGTTCCTGCAGAAGGAGCTCCTCTGAATGAGGTGCAAGAACATTCATGACAATACTCTCAGATTTTGTCTTCCCACAGGTGAATTTCGAAGCCAAAGTAGAATCAGGGAAGACTGTCGGTGCCAGCTTACCTCCACAATCTATGGATACATATGAGTGACCATGTTTCACTCCATGATAGACTGCTGTCACTTCAGCTGCAGTGACTTTGGAAGCTTCACTGGTTACACTACGTGGCTGAATAAACTTGGTCATTACGAGGTTCTGCCTCTGGAGCTGAAGGCTTTGATGATGTTTGTCTGACTTCTGATGGCTTTTCAATGCCTTTTCCCCATCCCATTTTACAGTGAATGTTGTTCCACAGGATGTGCACTTTGCCATGGCATCTGCATTTGGAACAGGTCGCACCCATGAGTAGCTTTGCTCCCACACCTTATTATAACTGCAGAAAAACCTCTTAGGAGACGCTTTCAGCCTCTTCTTGATGATCCATTGACCTTTTCCTGAACATGATTCCTGTAGGATCCTTGCTCAACACTACAATAAACCAAAACAGCTATTAATAGAAAATCAAAACACTTGTGACCAACACCAGTGCCTGGTGGGGCCTGTGTCAGTCAGTAGCCACTAGCCAGAGTTCACATTCACATGTGAATCTCCAGACTTTCACACCCTAGTAATACCAAGTTGGTATAGGGAAAAAAATGAGACTCCTCATGAAAAATTACAGTGAAGGTAAAGCAATGAAAGGCAGAAGCAACTCCTGTCTGAGGGACTTTCTGCAGCTGTTACACATGAACCTGGTGTGACAGCAGAATATGCACAGAAGGCATTCAACTGTGTGTAAAACACATGGGTCAGACACTACAGCAATGCACCAAATTAAGACCCTCTACTTTTATGTAGAACCCAGTGCAAACGTTATCCAGCTGAGTCTGAACACAGCAAGAAAGTTCAGGCATACTGTGGACTGACAAGATAAAGATGAAATACATGGCAGCTCAGCAATCATACCCTCTGGCTACAATTGTAA
Organism: Protopterus annectens; assembly: GCF_019279795.1. Lineage (NCBI taxonomy): Eukaryota > Metazoa > Chordata > Ceratodontiformes > Protopteridae > Protopterus > Protopterus annectens. The sequence goes on from NC_056733.1 coordinate 1,273,986,602, forward strand.
TAACTTGCATAAAGACAAACAGGACATAGTGTGGGCCGACACAATGATAAACATGAAATATGTAACTCAGCAATCATAATACCCTCTGGCTGCAACAGTAATAACTTGCATAATGATAAGAGACCGTATGGGCAGACATAAAGACGAATTCCGTAGCCCCACAATTCCAGATGCAACACCCCATATTAAGTGCAAAGCACAGAGACCAGTCAACTTGGGGCTGGTTTCTCCCCTTTTCCACTCCAGATCCTCACCACCACCTCCTCCCACTGGCACAGTTAAAGTTGAGCATAGTGGCCAAGTGAAGACCTCCAGCACCCTATTTATAAAACAGTGCTTTGGGCCCCTGCTAAAGCAATTGAGACACACTTGAGGTCTGATTTATATACACAAGGGAAAGGCTGGCACAAGTTTACTAACTATGCCCCCTTTTCCCCATACTACAACATAATCAGCCAGCTGCTCCTTATAAGCAACTTTAAGGCCCTAACAAAGTGTGTTCAGTCTTACTGTGCAATAGTAATAAACATTGCTAGTTTGACCAATGCCAAGGTAGTGGCCCAGTGTCACTAAATAAATATTTAAGTAGTCTCAAAACTTAAATATCTACTCAACAAAACGTTAGAAAATATCCCGTGTATATTCACTGTAACAAGCTCAAAACCACATGAGATATTTCACATTGACAGTCCCAAAGAAAAGCAACTACATTAAGCCTTGCTATATACCCAAGACACCTAGGAAGAAAAACAGGTCAAGGTAAACATCACGGTGATGATAGACTAGAAAAGACAGTTCTACAGTCCAAGCATCCTATACAAATCATGTAGTCATGTATTCACTGTAACATCAAATGAGCTAAGCTTTGGTATAGATGGTATACCCTAGAAAACACAGATAGTTGTGATGACAAACTAGACAAAAAGCTACATTTAAGCCTCACTATAATACGAAGACTGTACACCCTAGAAAGACACCCTAAGAAGAAACACAGGTCAAGGTAAACATCACGGTGATGATAGACTAGAAAAGACAGTTCTACAGTCCAAGCATCCTATACAAATCATGTAATCATATATTCACTGTAACATCAAATGAGTTAAGCTTTGGTATAGACGGTATACCCTAGAAAACACAGATAAAAGGTAAACAGTTGGGATGACAAACTAGACAAAAAGCTACATTTAAGCCTCACTATAATATGAAGACTGTACGACAGACACCATAGGAAGAAACACAGGTCAAGGTAAACATCACGGTGATGACAGACTAGAAAAGACAGATCTACAGTCCAAGCATCTTATACAAATCATGAAGTCATTATATATTCACTGCAACCAAGTCCAAAACCAGATTAGAAACTGTTCTAGTTAATAATCACCACATGTTGAACATCTAGATACAGTTACACACATCTTGTCACCATCAATGAATGAGATAGTGCCAGCACAGCTAGTGAATTAATATAAATTTAATATTTAAAAAATTCACTAGTAGCTGTGCTGGCAATATTTCATTCCCCTTGTCACACTAATCTTTGAAAATCTACCTTAATTCCAAAGAAATCATCCATTAAAAAAATTCCACTTACCTCCAGAAAAATCAGCAGCAGGGCTACTTAAACAAGCTCTCAGTGGCAGAAGAGAACAGGCAGCTAAAGGGCCAGCAAGCAGTGGAACACAACACCACCCAGTCGGCTAATCCACAGCACTTCTCCTCCAGGGCAAGACTCCAGCAAGCAAGGCAAGCAGCAGGGCTAGGGCAATCCTTCCAGGCAGCAGGGCTAGGCAATCCTTCCCAATCCAGGCAGCAGGGCTAGGCAATCCTTCCAGGCAGCAGGGCTAGGCAATCCTTCCAGGCAGCAGGGCTAGGCAATCCTTCCAGGCAGCAGGGCTAGGCAATCCTTCCAGGCAGCAGGGCTAGGCAATCCTTCCAGGCAGCAGGGCTAGGGCAATCCTTCCAGGCAGCAGGGCTAGGCAATCCTTCTCAATCCAGGCAGCAGGGCTAGGCAATCCTTCCAGGCAGCAGGGCTAGGCAATCCTTCCAGGCAGCAGGGCTAGGCAATCCTTCCAGGCAGCAGGGCTAGGCAATCCTTCCAGGCAGCAGGGCTAGGGCAATCCTTCCAGGCAGCAGGGCTAACGAACCAGCAGTCCACCGAAGATGTCCAAGAAATTTCAGATCTTAAGCACGCACCACCTTTTACAGTACAGAGTAAAAGGTAAAATTAGAAGCTGAAGCGCTGCTTTTTATGCAGTAATTTTCGCGGGTTTTGCGGGGATTTGACTTGCAACTCTACGTGTTGATTGGCTGCTTGCTGCACGAGCCTCGTCTGCAGCAAGCAGCCAATCAACGAGAGTCCAAGACGGGAATGTTTTTTTTTTTTTTACAATACGCGCTGACGAGCCTGACATCGCTATTTCCGGACTCCGAGAGCAAGAACCGGAGAACCAGAGTGCCCTACTGATTTCCGGGCACTCCGGAAAAAAAATGGAGGGGTGGCAACGCTAGGTGTGGGTGGAGAGAAATATGTTAGGTAAGGCTAATAGGATGGTGGAGACAGGCAGAGAGTATGGAGGTAGAAGTTGATAGGATACTGTAGCAGGGGTGTGGTTAAGTACCTATAAATGTAGAGGTAGTGGGGGCGGGTGAGAACTGGGGGCAGGGAGGGGAGCGGAGCAAGCTCGAGTGCAGTGGGGTTAACACTGATTCCAAGTGATTGTTTAGTTCCTGGTAAGTATACAGAGTCTGAATTCCTTTGTAATCAAATATAAACCGGAGTTTCAGTAGTAGGTTAAGCTATATCTTAGAACTAAGTTATAGACTAAAATTGGGCTTTGTTATATGCTTGTACAGGGTATTTTTGAACTACAGGTAGAGGGCACAGAGTATGAGTTTCAGGGCTATGAGTGGAAGAGAAGAGTAAAACTGCAGTATTCAGGGATTAAGTTTAGGACTAGAAATAGTGTTAGGGGTAATGCTGTTTACTTGGAAAATAGGACATAGAGGGGGCTAATTTACTATAGGGAACAGACTATAGGTGGTTTTAGACCCAGGGCAGCATTTTACAGGACAAAAATATAGCAGTACAGTAAAGGAAATTAACCTTGGCCACTTGTAGAATGGACTTCGGGTAGATAGTGGGTACTATTTTTCAGGGGAGCTTCTTTCAGGCAGGAAACTCTTTTTTTAGATATTTTGAGGGGGGTATGCCTACAAACTAAACATATGTTACGTGTGAGAACCTTTCAGACACATACATCTAGCCAATAAACAAGCAAACATTTTACATTCACAGCAATTATAGAATATACAGTAAAAAACAGCTCTGTATCTCTGCAGAGTTTTTTCTTCGTATATACAGTAAAGGTTAGCAATCAGTATTAAACAGAGCTAGACCTTAATTTAAAAATTTAAATTGCTTTTAACAACAGGGTACAGTGATTAGTATACATTTCCACTAAATATACATTTTTAAATCTGGCTGCCATTCCACATGCAAGTGAGAATTCAGTAGAGAAAAAACAATCTATGCCAGGGTCAGTGAATGAGCCTTATAGGTTCATAGGTTCATAGGTTGGTACTAGGCTATCAGCCCTAGGGCCTATACAAGCCTGGCCATAACAATTCCCTGGCTATTTCTTCCCACACTATTTACTTCCCTGGACCCCTGTCTAGCAGGGTGACTGACGTGATCCCCGGGGTGAATTTCCTTTCTCCCATCCAATCGCCAAGGTTCCTTTTGAAGAGGGCCAAAGAGGCACTCTGCTTGACATGTATGGGAAATCTATTGCAGAGTCTGGGGAGTCTCTGGGTCAGGAACCTATCCCTCCAGCATGTTTTGTTTATTGTGATGATAAGGTTTAGATCCCTGGAGCGTGTGGCTCTGAGGGATTGGGATTTCTTTAAGTGTAGCATCTCCAACAGCTCTGAGTTTGACATGGCCTTGTATGTTAAGCAGAGATCGCCTCTGAGTAGACAATATGCGACAGAGTATAGCTGGAGTTTTTTAAGGTGATCAGTGTAGGGCATCTGCTTTAGGCTTGTGATTCTTTTAGTGAGGTATTTCTGCGGCCTTTCCAGTTGTTGCAGATGTCTTGAGAGGTGCATACCAAATGGGGCATTGTATTCTTTAATGGGTCTAATGGGGGATGAGTACAGTGGGACAACGACCTAATTTTTTCTGGATGAAAAGCCCTTAGTGATGAGGTGTGCCACATAGAAGGATTTCCTGAATGTTGTGGTGATGTGGTTATCGAAGGTGAGACCACTGTCCACCTGTGTCCCTAAGTCTCTTATCACACTTTCGGTGTTTAGTGTACTGCCACCTATATGGTAATTCATGGATACATGTTTTTTCCCAAAGGGGATCACTATACATTTCTTGGCATTGGGCTTGAGCCCATGGCTCTGGCACCAAGCATCTGTTTCTGTAAGGCCCTTTTGTAGAGTATCCACATCATTTGGGGATTCAATAATGGCTCTCACTTTGCAGTCATCTGCAAACTTTGTTAGCCAGAGTCCCTTAGTGTTGGCCTGTACTTCAGAGAAGTAGATGCCAAACAAGAGCGGTCCCAGGACTGAACCCTGAGGTACTCCACTTGTCACTTGTCTGGAGCTGGATTTGGAGTCGGCTACTTTTACAGTGTGGGTTCTATCAGTAAGCCAGTTAGCAACCCATTGGGTGATGTAGGGATTAATGCTCAGCTTAGTAAGTTTATATATGATTCCACAGTGGGGGATGGTGTCAAAGGCCTTAGCAAGGTCTAGATAGGCTGTGTGGACCACCTTACCATTGTCCATGGCTCTGGAGACTGATTTGAAGACGTCAATCAGGTTCAAGAGACAAGATTGGCCCTTCACGAACCCAAACTGGGTGGGGTCCAGTGTTTGAAGGTTGCCAGTGTCTTTGTTTATAAGTTCCATGATAATACGCTCCATGGCCTTGCAGATAAGGCTTGTCAGACTTAGGGGATGGTTGGATTTCATGTAAAAAACAGACACTGTGCGACAGCCAACTGCTATAAATCCCCCATTAAAGTGTAAAATAAGAGTAAGTTAAATTTAGCACCACTGTTTTGTCCAGCTGTACTATACCTTCCTTCAATATTCTGGTAGAAGTTCTCATTACTTAAATAAATAGGGTATTTGAGAGCTGATAGGCTGGTCTTTTCCCTATACCAATATTTCCTTCCCACAAAGAGTAACTGCCAGGTTCTGCTATGCTGTTGTACTGTATTTATTAAAGTTAGTTCCCACTCCATTTGTCCTCTAATACTTCCAGTAACTCTTACCATTCTTCCATGTCAGCTGCTTCAGCCACAATCACTTCTCATCATCCAGCTCTCCTTTTCTCACCTTTTTATAACAAATTTCAGTAATATCCACCGATGCTACCAATATTTTTCCTTGCTGATATCCTGCTTGACTTGACTGTACTATTGGTTGAAATCAGAAAGGCCTTTGGTAGGGTTTTCTATCTTTTTGATTATGATATATAGGCCTGAAGGTACCTGTGTTTGTAACTTTTTTCCACTTTTGGTAACAAGACCACTCTATCATTTGACACTTTAGGGGCTAGTATCTCCTCTTTCCTGTTTTTATGATATAAACCCACCACCTCACCCTCTTCACCTCTTTATGATTGAGTTAACAAAACTACCCTGGGTACCCATCTGTCTGCACTGCTTTCCCTCCTTTCAATCTCTTCATGGCTTTATCTACTTTATCATCTGTGATTTCCTTCTTGAAATTATTATTTGTTCTTCCTGGCCCTACAAGATCTCTTTTTTTTTTCATCTTAACATTTTGCTTCACTCCATTAGACATCACGTTTGCAGTTCTTCCTTGTTCTTTGTCCCCCACACCTTGTATTCCCTACCTCCGTATTACTGTTTTAATCTTGTCAAATCATCATGTTCCCATCTCCTTCCTATTCTCTCAGTTTTCATTTATTTTATTAGTCTAAACAGATCTTCTCAGTTTTTCTTTGTTTATTTCATACTTTCCTTCTGTCTATTCTGGCTTGTCCCAGCAGTACTGATCAGGTTTCATATTGGTATAGCTTTCTTTTAATAGTGACATATAGTTTAAGGATGTTTTGGTCCCAGTCTTTATGCCCACTTCTTGTTCCTTTCATGCAGACCAGTTTCCCCTTCCCATTGACTTCCTCAAAACAAAAAGATAACTCCTTATCATCTATATTCAGTGCGTTTTTTCATACCTTACATTTCCCCAGTGATTTTTCCTGCCCATATTTTACAACTGCAACCTCCACTACCTGATTCATTTTCATCTAGTTATAATCCATTTTAAATAATATTGACCCTTAAGCTGCTCTTCCAATTAAAAAAAAACTATCATCTGATAGCCAGTGACACCAGTTAATTGCATGACACCAACAAGTGTATACATTTGTAACACCCAAGCAATAACCACTAATAATTTCATTCAAGAGTTTAACATCAGAAGTCACAATGGCCTGAACAACCCACAGACTGTAACCAAAAGCCCCACCAGTTAGCTTGCCCAGCCTCCAGTTCAAGTGACGTTCCAGAGTGCCTTCAAAAGTAATACTAAAATCCAAACCTCAGTTACCTGGACAGCCCATGACTGTCTACTGTAACCACCAGTTCCACTGGTCAGCTTGCACAACTTCCAAGTCAAGACATTCCAAAATGCCTTTTTTCTAAGTATTGCAATTCCAACAATGCAGCATTACATACAGCAACGCTCACTACATCTGTCTTGCCAACTGATATGCTGACCCAGGAAAGGCAGGGGATGATGAAAAGGGAGTAAGGCTGCACTGGGACTGTCCAGCAAGCAGAATGTACACTCCCTTTTCCTGAGCCGCACTCAGATAACTATGATCACCAATAAAGAGACTTTGTGCTCCATACCTACAGTCTGAACTCCTGACCAGGTAAAAGCTGATATACCACCACAACTGTGCCCCACATTAGCTCCTAACATATTCTACTTACTGACCCTACTTACTTGGGACTAACCAACAAGTTGATACTGTTTTTTTAATAATTTTAGCAGCACTTGCAATAAAAGACACATCCTTCTGTTATTCCCAATATTAAAAGCGACCAGAAATTTAAAATGAATGTCTTTGAACCTAAATGAACTTTCAAAGGGGAGCACTAGAGCCTTCAGATAACTGGTGGCACTTGGGATACACCTACAGCATGTGTGCCCCATTGTCCAGTGGCTTGAAACAGACTACAATTAACAAGTTCAGGCTTAAAAGTTCCCAAAACTGAAACCCAATTAGACCAAAAAGAAACAGATTGAAACCAGCCATAATGGTCACAAGCTTTGCAGTGCTAATGTAATTCAAGGTAACAGAACAACATTAAATACCTTACTGAAACTATGGTCAAAAATGAAGCACAAAGGTTAGAAACCTACTGTCTATAGCTACCAGATGAAGAAATACCAAAAATATATAATTTACATACTTGCATGTCAAGAAGGGAGATCATGTTATGCTGCAAATGCTCAACAACTGTAAAGTGGAGCCACGAATAAGCTGTCCAGAAAGAGGCTTTGCCCCCAGGGTAAGTAATGACTTAGTGATCATGGAATACTCACTGTTAAATATGCCTGATTAACACCCCCAGACAGAAGATACTCAGTGGATTAGGAAGATAAAATGGCAGAATCGGTCTCCCATCTAAAAGTGCTGGCTGAACTGCAGAGACTCTAGATGGTACCCTTAGTTCTGCATTTAGTTGCTGCAAGGAGTAGGTAAAACTAACTTACTGAACTGTACCCCTATATACAATAATATATATCTGCTCTCAAAGACTGCCAGGATAAGGAAACAAAAGTAATTGCTCATGACCAGATACTTTGAATGGTAAGTATACCCTTTAAGGATGTATTATAATCTTAAAGCTAAGTCCTAAGTATAGCAATGGGGACTTAACAAAACCTGTTTTCCAGGGAAGACTGACTGCTCCAAACTCACAAATTACACATATAAAACCAACTTGATACAGATACTTACATGAACAAGAATAAGGGTACAGGGTTAAATCATTTATGAAGTTCTGGCTTCTTGGCCTCATTATATTCCAGTGGGAAACTGGTGGCAGCAGTTCAAGTTCTAAACCCAATGAGAATGTGTCCATATGTGCCTGTATGGCTGACTACAAGAGTAAAGGTTCACACCTGTATAACTTTATGCTTACAGGTGAAATCATTCCACAAGCCTGAAGAGACATAAATATGCCAGACTACTATGCCCGTACCTGATAAGTGACCTGGTGCCATTCCCCCTTATACAGATGAGTACCTTAGAGTGGGGAGAGGTAAATAAGCTTGGAGCAACATACTAAAAGATATGAACCTTATGGATCATATAGTGTCAAGGGGCCTGAAATCTGTCCCCATTTCCCATAGCCAACCACACAAATTCTGGTTCCCACCTTTACTTATTACTGTCCATTACATGATGGTCCTACCCTGACCAATTCACTAATGACTGACCCACAGGACCCTTAAAAACCCACCTGACAGTGAAAAGTAACACTAATGAAACTATGCTAGCTTAACTTAAAACATAAAACACCTTTACTCTTGCCGGAAAGATGAAAATTTGAACTTAATGACCATATCTGTTAAACATTGTATAAGTCCAGTACATACCCTTTCAGTGGTTTGTTCACAATTTAAATTCTGAAGAAAACTCAAGGAGGTAGCTCTAATTACTTTATTGCCAAATGAGGGATGAAACCTGAATGAAACTTTGCCCCAGTTACCCCACTACTTAATCAGACATGCTAGGAAGACCCTCACCCAGATCAGCTAGTACAGATGAGATCCTTTTTAACTATCTAATATGCAGATAACTTACTCATGTAAAAATCAGTCTCATTGTATAGTACCACCCCCATAATGGATCTATGAATTAGGATAGATGCATGGTAGCAAATTGTGTCAATGGCTATGCTGAAGTAATCGCATGGCAGGTTGTCATGAGCTAGTGTTGTGGGTTTCAGTTTTTTATTGTATTTTCTGATGGTATTTGTCTGGATGGTTGTTAGATTGAGTTGGGGTATGCAGGTGGGTGGGTATAAGTTTTTATTGTGTGAGTTAAGTAGAGTACTGGATTTGAAGTGTTTTTTGAATTTGTCTACAGTGTCTCTTCTGGTTTCAGATGGGAAAGGATTTAGGGTGGGTTTTCTGCTTAGTTTTAGAAGGTTGTTTAAATAAAAAGTGGTAAATAAAGATAAAATAACATTTCTATGATGAACTGATAAAATGTCACCTATTATTCTATATGAAAAGAAATGCTTCAGTTTCTGCTGCAGGCACATGGATGGTATGATGTCACAATTATCTTATGTCATAGAGAATCTTATGTCATGGAGAAAAGCTTCCTGATTTCTAAACTTATCCTTCAGTACAACAGATCTGTGCAGAAATACATATTGTCCTCCGACCAGAAAGCAAGAGAGGGAGACAGAGATAATGATGTCTCTATAAAAGAAAGAGAGAGAGGAAACTAGAATAAAAGACTAGTCTGAACAATCTTTATATCAGTATATGCATTTTTTCCTCTCCAGGGTACATTGGCAGATGGGAAAGGAAACTGACATGCCAAATGTCTGTCTTTTGCAGATGATTTGGTTATCATTGCAAAAAAAGAGAATGGATGAGTGAAAGTATTCTAAGAAATGAAACATTATTAAAAAGGTAGATTTAAAATTATATAAAAGAAATAGTAAGGTGTCTGGTGAAATAAAGAAGATGAATGAAATTTGTTTTAATAGGAAAAACATTGATATAGTAGTGGTTAAGATTATAAAATGTGGAAACATAATGCATCAGTGGAAAGTGGGAAGAAATAAAAAAATAGTGGCATGGTGAAAAGCTTTTAATTTATTGTATAATAAATAGGTAGAAACTGCTAGAAATATTTTTCAGTTTTATATGGGGTTCAAAATGAAAAGGGATACTATACGATAAACAATAGGCTTGTTTTGAGTTATTAATAGTGTGAAAAATAGGAAGAATAAAATGTTGGAAAAATTATATCAGAGGTGTGAAGATACGTGGAAACAAGTAAAAAGGAAAAGAAGGGATGAAAAGGGATTATGGATAGAAAGGAACATGTAAAAATTTAAGGAAATTAAAAATTGATGATCATAATTAGAAAATGAATGAGTGGTATGCAAAAATTTACACAAATTGTTTTTCTTATATATTCACGGAGTAAGGTGGTGCTGCGGTAGCGTTGTCACCTCACAGTAAGATGCTGTCCAGTTCGATTCTCAGCTAGAGCATCTTCTGCGTGGAGACATGCGTGAATGGACGTACCTTCATTGAAAGTTGTGCATCAGGGCTGGTAACTCGGCACGTAAAAGTCAACTACCAATCATTAGTGGACCGGAGTTCTGCTGTGGTGACCCCTAACCGGGAAAAGCTGAAAGACACAACAACAACATTCACAGAGTAATTTATCAGGTGATGTTAGAAATGCAATATAGCAAGGAAGGAAAAGATTTGAAGATATCTAAGAAGCTGGGAACTATTTTGTGGATAATTTTGTTAAATAGGTTACTTGTTAAGGGAAATATGAAATATTAAGAAACAGAGGAAAGGCTGTGCTATGACCGCAAGCTAGAAGAAACTGAAAAACATTGATTTTATAATGTAAAACTAATAAATGTTTTTGAGACTGTTTAAAAATCTATATAGTTGACAATGATGATATAAATAATATTGTATGGTAAATATGAAAACAGAAGGATAATGGAAATTGATAAATGGGATAAAGTATTATTTGTTACAGTCCAGGTATTGTTCTAAACAAGGCATGATGAACTACTGTGTAACAAAAACAGAAGGGACAAATATGTATTTGCAAAAATAAGAAAATGGTTGTGTAAAAATCATTGTGGAGTACAGATGAAAATAATGCAAATGGGAATGAAAGAAGTATGTACAAAAAATTGTGTTGTATTAATGATAAATTGTAAAAGTGATGTGAATAGGATGGATACTGGGTTGCAAAAATACATATGTAATGTAAAATATATGGAAATGCTATATATATCTATATCTATATATATATATATATATATATATATATATATATATATATATATATATACACACACACACACACACACACACACACACACACACACACACACACACACACACACACACACATATGAATAAAGCACCCCCACTCTTTTTCAGTAAGTACCATGAATCTTTAACCTCCACCTGAGCTCACACAAACTCAGGAAGATTGGACACAGATTAATGTCTATCTGAAGAAAGGCACACTCAGGAGTGCAGCACCCCCCCTTATCCTGTACTTCAGTGCTAGTGATAGAAAAGATAATCCAAGTACTTGGGGTGAGAATAGAACCCACAACTTTCTGATATCCCTGCACCAAAGGAAAGTGCTCAACCTTTTAAGCAACTGCCTCTGTTATTTTAGTCATCGCATGAATGGTAAGGTCTTAAAGCAGACACATGTTTCTTTCTAAAGCTATGACAGTCTGTAACTCATTTCATTTGAAATCTAAAAATTACAAAATAAAATAAAAAATAAAATAAACAGTCATTTTCAGCTCTTTGAATTCTTTAAGTCATCCTGTATAATCATGTGTATTATCATGAAAATGAATGAGTAGTCATATATCTTTTAAACAGCATTTGGCAGTCTGTTGTTCCAACTTTTTCCACATTATCAGAGAGCATTCTAGTTAATTTATTCTGTATGACAGGTCACATCTTCATTTTTAAGAATTGTAACATCACAGCTAATCCTGCTACTCATTTATCAGATCATGCTTTACTCAGATTTTTGTGTAATAAAACAAATGTTTTGTAGCTTAGTTGTCTGAACATTTTAAGAATGCATGATTTATATTTCCAAGGTGGTATTCATACTGTCTTTTTTATGTAAATGTTACCACCAACTTAGACAAGTAGGACATCATTTTAATATTTCATCCATAGGATGGTACATTTAAGAGTATAGCATCAACCATTATGTATCTTATCTGAAGATAAGAAGGCCACAAGTACCCGGGCTGGGAACAGAACTCACAGCCTTATCTTCAGACACGAAAATGAGTGGGTTATTTGCTGAGCTACTGACTCTGTCCTCTGTATTTAACACTCTGGAAATTAATGCTTTGGCTTAAAGTATTCATCATTGCTACGTTTCATAACTAGATTTAAATGTACCGTAAGAATGCATCTTTTTTAAAAAAAAATGTAAATGTTATTTGTTTTATTTTCTACTTCAGTTGTTTTTAAATTACATTCAACTTTTTTTACATTATTGTTTGTATTGAATGGTGTTTGGGTTCAAGGAATAATGCCAAAGTAACTTGAAACTGTGAATACTAAAGGAATGGGGATGCATGTCTCGGAAAGATCAGTGTGCCCAGAGTAACATTCACACTGTCTATGTGTATGTCTATAATCTCATCAGCTTGAGCAATTACTAGGTTACATCCTCTTTGTGGTCAGTTCTTGTTTCTAATGAACTTAGACATATTCTTGGTCTCTTAATACATCTGTCTGTGACTTGCTTTGTCTCTTTCCTCAGAATGCACTAGTGTGGGATTGTCTTTCTTGACTATGACATTCATCACCTTTACCCATGTGTAAGTCCTTTTGACTTTGGTGGCTGATATATTGTAGTTTCCCAAAAGAGATCACTTACTTCCTTTCAACTGAAATCCTACTTTTCACTGTGATCTTCTACCTTTTTCTTTCCATAACTCACCATTTCCAAATCCATGTCATCACATAATGAATGTTAGTATATCTCCTTTCTTTCTTGCATTTCTTTTATATACTCTTGAAGTTGAACGGCAAAAATATGCAGTCTCTGTTCAGTGCTGCCAGTGTTTTTCCCATGTTTCTTCCTATAAGCATGTCATGCAACTGTCACTTTATGCAGGCTTCCGCATTATAATGCATCACTTTTGCACTTTGAACTTCCTTGGATTCTTTTCTATGGCTGCCAAACTTTTATTTGCCATTCCTTCTCCTTGTGCCCCCCCTCAAGCTATCCATACCAGTGAGAATTCACCTCTCATTCTCAGTTTAAATGTCTATAGGTTCTTCTTAAAGGGCTACTGAGGTTCTTCAGCAAGGACATTTTATCATCCATGACATTACATCTATACACCACAGAATACCTCATTGTACTGCAGATGGATATGTCATTCTAAAACATGTAGGGCTGTAAGGGTTTAGTGGGTATCCTGTAGGATAAGGAGGAGGAGTAACAATACTTGAATCATCCATTTCTGTTGAATATTTAATTCTTTACTGCAAATGTTTGAATGCCAACAGCCTACCATGCACTAGTGACATTTTGAAAATGGGCATAATATGTGTATTTGTACATGTGCACAAGGCCTACTTGACCAAACTGGAGACAGTCTAAATATTGCCAAACGCTGTGGTCATGGGGATTCAATTAGCACACCATCAACTGGGAAACCTACTCTAGCCATAACTCACTAGTGCAAAAGTTTCTTGACTTTGTTAACTCAAATGCCCTGGAACAAATTGTTCAAATCCTAACAAGAGGAACAAACATACTAGATCTGGTCCTCACTAACATGATGAACAGATGCACCACCGCAACTGTCGGACCCTCATTAGTTAAATCTGCCCACCAATCAGTCACCTTCGAACTGGCACTAACACCAGAACTCACAAAGGGTGAAGTCAGTCTAAAAAACTTTATCAAGGCAAACTATACCCTCCTAGGGGAAGGTTTAAAAGCATGTTAAGCCCCACCCCACAGTTGGAACTGGTAACTACACCAATGCTTACACTAAAGTCCTATACAATCACTTGTATAACTGTATAGACTTGCCTGTTTCAGAAAGAATCAAAGCCAGAGCCCCAAGTAAAAACAACCCACCCTGGTGGACATCCATTATCAACAACTGTTACAACAAATGCAAAAAGTTGCTGTCTAAGAAAACTAAAGAGAGGTTCCAGTAATGGAAAAGCACCCTCTTCAGCCTTAACAGGCAGAAAAGACAACATGTCAAAACCTCTAAGGGTAACTTTGAGAAAAACTTATCAATCACAGCAAAGGATAACCATAATGCCTTTTACAGCTATGTATGCAGCCTAAAAGGTAGGATGCAAGCATGTGCTGATCTAGTGACTAACGGTATCTGCAGAGATAGCAAACCTGCTGGTGGACAGATTTGGTGAAAATTTCACTCCCTTATCCCCTCCAAGCTTATCACAAATCTTGCGCCTAATTTCCCTCCACCCTACATATCTGAAGAGCAGGTCAGTAAAGCCTTGTCTGAGACAAAAAATACAGCCTCTATGATGCCAGACAGCATCCCAGGCTGTCTTCCAATCAAACTAAAACGTGAACTAGCATCGCCATTAAGGGCCCTATTCAATCCCAGCCTAACTGCAGGCTATGTTCCTGCAGAATGGAGAAAAACAATAGTTATTCCCCTCCACAAAGGTGGCTTAGCAACAGACCCAGGGAATTATAGACCCATAAGTCTGACCAACCTAATCTGTAAGGCCATGGAATGTATCATCATGGACCTCATAAATAAAGACATAGGTGACCTCCAAACGATGGATCCAACCCAACTTAGGTTTGTCAAGGCCAGATCCTGCCTGTTAAACCAGGTGGATTTCTTCAAAAAGGAGCCCAGGGCCTTTGACGAGGGCAAATCTGTGGATACAGCATACCTCGACTTGGCCAAGACCTTCCACACAATCCCTCACTCAGGCATTACCAATAAACTTAGCAAACTGAATGTAAACCCCCTCTGTTGTAAGATGGATTGCTAACTGGCTCACAAACTGGTCACACACTATCAAAGTGGGTGACACCACATCAACAAGCAGACCTGTCACCATCGGCATGCCACAGGGGTCAGTGCTGGTCCCACTTCCTTTTGGCATATACTTCTCAGAAGTTCAAGCCAAAACTAAGGGGCTGTGGTTGACCACATTTGCGGACAACTGCAAACTGGGTGCAATTATCGAATCCCCAAATTATATCAGTATACTTCAGGAGGATCTTACACAGACCAGTGACTGGTGTCTTAGTGACGGTCTCAAACTGAATGCAAAGAAATGCATCATAATATCATGACCCCCCCCATTAATATTTCAAAACGTGCATGCTGATTGGTCAGCGTGCACGTTGTAAATCGACTTATACTAATGGAAAAAGGTCTGGTCGCCCGGACTTTTTCCATGACTATAAGTCTTTTTTGAAACACTGTCTCGCTATGTTAAAGGAGTTTAACATAGCGAGACAGGTTTAAAAAAAGCAACAGAGATCTCCGTTGCTTTTTTTAAAGCTGTCTCGCTATGTTAAACTCCTTTAACATAGCAAGACAGTGTGTAAAAAGCAACTGAGATCTTGCTTTCTCCCTTGCTTTTTTTTTAAACCTGTCTCGCTGTGTTAAATGGGTTTAACATAGCGAGACAGCTTTAAAATAAGCATGCGCAGTACATCAGAACTGCCACAGAATACCAGACAGCTGCGGAAGGGCAACAAGGAGGCATTATACAATGCCATTATTTAAGAAAAGTAATTATTTTTTTTCTTAAATAATGTCATTGTATAATAGCAATAACCCACTTCTGGGTATGGGTAATGCTGGATTTACCCACGGTTGGCTTTGTTTGGCCACTCGGGCTTCGCCCTCGTGACCAAACCACGCCAACCTTGGGTAAATCCAGCATTACCCAAACCCAGGCATGGGTTATTGCTATGTCATTCCCTTCAGTAAAAACAATGTCCCTTCACACTATCAAATTAACAACAATACTCTATGTACCTAGAAAATGGTAAGGGATCTGGGATCACAAGTAGACTGTGACCTTAAATTTGACAACCATGTGTGTACTGTAGTAAGAAAGGCTTTCTACATAGCACACTTGGATTAGCAAAGGACGTTATGATCCTTTTATACATGTCACTAATCACGCCCATAATTGAGCATAATGCCCCTTTTGGCATGTACCATACAAAGCACCTGCAGCAATTGAAGAGACCTCAGAGGTTTCTAACAAAGAAGATCAAGAGACTCCAGCATGTGCAGTACACAGATTGACTAAAGTCTCTGTCACAGTACTCAGTATCATATAGACTTCTTAGAGGAGACTTATGCTTGACTTGTAGAGCGGTCTCTGACCCAAACCTAATGAACTTGCTGC
Source organism: Protopterus annectens (assembly GCF_019279795.1). Classification (NCBI taxonomy): domain Eukaryota; kingdom Metazoa; phylum Chordata; order Ceratodontiformes; family Protopteridae; genus Protopterus; species Protopterus annectens. The sequence goes on from NC_056733.1 coordinate 1,274,002,814, forward strand.
ATATCCATAAATAAAAAACAAGACTAGAGCCACCCATTCCAGGGGCCTAAATATGGCCTGCGACTTGAATAAGATGTGCTGAAGGGACAGATTTGTCTCCCAGTGATTGCTGCATCTTTGAAATAAACTGCCAATTCATGTGACACTGTTCAAAAGGAACCTGGACGAGTGGATAGTGTACTATAAATTCTTAACAAGGATAGCACCCACAACCTTCCTGGGCAAGGCCAATCATTACTAAATACAGTGCTGGGTATTGACTGTAGTATCATTAGTATTACATTGGGATGAAATGGCTAGGCTTGAAATGACCTCCGGGTTGATAGCCTAGTAACCTCCTATGAACCTATGATCCTATATATAACTGTATAGTGAACACACAGGAAATCAAATGCAGTTTTTGCTGTTTTTGACTTTAAGCTTATTTGATTTACAGCTAGTCAGAAGAGCGTTTACAGTAAGAATGATTATGCCCACTAAACAAGTTTATTCTATTTAAACCAAGAGGCCAAAATGACAGGCAAGCCATTGTTACATACTGGAACACTGTATCTCATTAATTGGCTTTCATAAAGTACTTTTAGCTGGCACTTTGTCGGCATATCTGTAGGGTTAATTCTCTGGTGAATGAAGTGTTGCCAGGGTAACAAGCACTAAATATGATACAATGATTTTTTTTAAGTGTTTTCCTTGTATTATCAAAAACTACTGGTATATTTTTTCTTTGTTTTCTGGTATACCAGGCAACAAGCAGAACATTGCATTGATTGACAGTTATAGCTTGACTATTACCACAATTACTAAATCTAATGAAAGACAGACACAAAGTTCTGGATTCCTGCATTAAGTTCTTATCTTCAAAAAAGGACATTCTATGGCAATCAAAAGAAGAACTGAAAATGGAACCTAAATGTACTTGACTGCTATAAATGAGTATGATTACTTTTCTTTCGGCAAGTCAGACATACTTAGCAAGTCTTAAATGTATAAAGCAGTTCTCAGGCCAGTAAACATTGTAGCTGGGTATGTCCATAGGTGGCAAAATCACATTTGTTTAATAATTTCAGCCTTATAGTTTGTGAGAAAGTATACAGAGTGGCGAAGCAAAAATATGTCATTAAGGAAGTGTAAAAAAAACAAACAAAAAAAAATGCTTATGATTATAGAAAGTAAAGAGGCTTAAATGAATATATGCCAAAGAAAATAAATTATCAGTTTATTTAAAATAGTTTTCAGCACCACAATTCAACTTGACAATATTGTGGAAGCATTTGTTCCCATGTAGCCTCACTTTGTCCCCCATGTATACATGCTGCAAGTTGAAAAACCATGTATGTAATAATTTGCAGCAGGCTCAGATGAGATCACAGCAGGTATGCTAAAGATGCTGGGTGAGATGGGGAAGAAATGGCTCCAGAGGGTACTCATAGCAGCATGAAGAGACAGGCCTAGCCCAGATGACTGGAGAATACGCATACTTGTGCCATTGTACAAGAACAAATGGGGTATACACAACTGTGGGCAGTATAGAGGCATCAAACTCCTGTCACATTGCATGAAAGTTCTGGAGAGGATGATTGATAAATGGATATGCAGACCGTGGAATGTAAGCTGGGGGATGAGCAGTGCAGATTCAGATCAGGATGCAGCACAACTGACCTAATGTTTACAGTAAGACAGATAGTTGAGAAGAAGCTAAATATGAGTAAAGAGCCCAAGTGGGCATTCCTAGACTTCGAGAAAGCATATGACAAGGTCACAAGAAATCTGATTTGGGCAGCACTGCAGTAATTTGAAGTCCTAGAATGATTGGTAGAATTAGTCCAGGCTATGAGCAAGGACCCAATGGCTCAAGTACAAACAGTGTTTGGTCTCACAGATATATTCCCACTGGCAGAGGGTGAGTTCCAGGGTTCAGCTCTGGGTCCAGTGCTGTTCATACTGGTGATGAGCTACATTAGCAAACAAGTCGGAGAGGACAGATCAACAAAGTTGCTGTATGCAGACAATATGGCATTACAGGCAGACGCTGAGAAAAAACTTCAAAAAAAACAGCGAAATGTAACGCAAAACTGAAGGCACATGGGATGAAACTAAGCAGAGATAAGACAGTGGTAATGGCAGCAAATTGGGGAAATAAGAAGAAGCTGAGAAATGAAATAGAAGGGAAGTTAGTGGAACAAGTAAATAGCTTCAAGTAGCTGGGAAGTGTGATTGAGGAGAAAGGAAGTCTGAATCAAGATGTCAAAGCTAGAATCAGAGGGGCTGCAGCCAACTGGCATAGACTCTCAGTTATAGTCTATGACAGAAGAATGCCAAAGAAGCTGAAAAGTAAGGTGTACAAGATAGTGGTGAGACCATTACTACTGTATGGTACAGAAACCTGGGCAGTAAAGGCAGAGCAGATGAGGAAGCTAGAGAGATGGAAATGAAGTGTCTGAGAATGGTGGTAGGATGCACACTGTGGGAAAGATGAAATGATACAAACAAACTAAACTTTAAACTTGAACCACACAAAAGGTAGCGAATGAACTGGTAGCTACAAACAGGCAAAAATGATGATGAAAGTAAAGTTCTAGGCTCCAGCTTCATCAAGTGCTTTGCATGTTTAATTGGTGTTCTAATTGATTATAATGATGTCATTTAGTAATTATGGTGTAGCTATATAAGGAAAGTTAATTTGTGTATTGAATTGTCTGATGAAGGAAGGGTATTAACCTTTCCGAAAGCGCTGACATAATAAATCATTTTTGCCTGTTTGTAGCTACCAGTTCATTTGCTGCCTTTTGTGTGGTTCAAAGATGAAATGATGACATAACAGCAGAAGCCAAAGTAGCTCTGATTGCAGAAAAGATTAAAGAGAACAGATTATAACCTAAATTCTGTAATTTTTTTATTGCTTTTATTGTCAATTTGAAATGTTATATGTTTTTACTTTTAATTACTTGTTACCGTTATTGTTAACTTGTGGAGCTTTTATCCCTGGACCTCCACTGAAAAAGGGCTATCAGCTCAGATGGACAAACCCAGTCAACAAATGTAAAATAAATAAATAAATTACAGTGGTTCAGACACATGTGGAGTAAAGCAAAAGACAATCTGATGAAGAAGACTTGGGACAGACAGGAAGAAGGAAAGAGGAATTGAGGACATCCAGCAAAGAGGTGAATGGATTGCATGAAAGAAGATCTGTAACAGTCAGGCAGGAGTGTGGCATTGAATCAAGAGAGACAACTCCAGTTAACATGATACCCCAACCCCATGTAGAAAATGGGAAAAAAAGGGGGCTGATGATGATGATGATGAATTTGCTGAAGTCACAGCTCATTGGGAGCTTAGAGCAGCCTATCTATCCCTGGAGGAGTGTTCCCAGCACAAGAATCTGGTAGTCTATTGGCCATTTTGGGCCAATTTCTAGCTCTTTCAAGTCCCCCTGTATAAAACCCGCTTTGGCGCGGTTTTTGCGCTTGTTACTACTCAGCCAAGCTCCTTGTGGTCCTGCAGAGTGGTGCTAGCAGCAGAGAGGCTAAAAGAGCGACTGCTTACGTGATAAAAGTGTTTTTTTTCCTGCTACTACCTGGGCGACTGTCCAGTTTAGCTAAACTGCAAGTTTTTCTGCTTCTTGAACTGTTTTAAACTGTTTAAAGTTGTTTTTGCACCTGCGCTTTTAAAGTTTGTCCTGTTTGTTGCATTTACCTGTTGAGGCTGCACATGTTACATATTTATTGCATTTTCCTGCTGTTTGTTGCAAAAAAAGAAAAAAAAAATTATCCTTGTTTCCCGTGTTTCCTGACCTAGAGTAGTCCAAATACAGGCTTTGCTGTATTCTGGACTTTTGGAAAGTTCCTGTGTTGCCCATTTCCTTTCTTGGATAAAGGGAGGCTTGTTTGTTCACCAGTGGCAGTGGGGAGCTTAGAGCAGCCTATCTATCCCTGGAGGAGTGTTCCCAGCACAAGAATCTGGTAGTTTATTGGCCATTTTGGGCCAATTTCTAGCTCTTACAAATCCCCCTGTATAAAACCCGCTTTGGCTCGGTTTTTGCACTTGTTACTACTCAGCCAAGCTCCTCGTGGTCCTGCAGAGTGGTGCTAGCAGCAGAGAGTCTAAAAGAGTGACTGCTAACCTGATAAAAGTGTTTTTTTCTGCTACTACCTGAGCAACTGTCCAATCTAGCTAAACTGCAAGTATTTCTGCTTGTTGAACTGTTTTAAACTGTTTAAAGTTGTTTTTACACCTGCACTTTTAAAGTTTGTCCTGTTTGTTGCATTTAACTGTTGAGCTACACACTCAAGTGCACTAGCATGTGTTACATATTTATTGCATTTTCCTGCTGTTTGTTGCAAAAAAAGAAAAAAAAAAATTATCTTTGTTTCCCATCTTTCCTGACCTAGAGTAGTCCAAATACAGGCTTTGCTGTATTCTGGAATTTTGGAAAGTTCCTGTGTTGCCCATTTCCTTTCTTGGATAAAGGGAGGCTTCTTTGTTCACCAGTGGCGGTGGGGAGCTTAGAGCAGCCTATCTATCCCTGGAGGAGTGTTCCCAGCACAAGAATTTGGTAGTCTATTGGCCGTTTTGGGACAATTTCTAGCTCTTTCAAGTCCCCCTGCATAAAACCCGCTTTGGCGTGGCTTTGCGCAATTTTGCACATAGCGCAGCATCGGGCAGCGCCGCTTAATTGGGTTTAAACCATTCTCGGCTCCACAAAGTCTGCTCTTCACTTCTTCCCTTAGAACTGATCTAGTTCTCATAATAAACACCCTGTTCCTACTCTAAAGCCTGGCACTTGCTCACTAAAGCAATTATATAAGTCAGCACTAAAAAATTAAAAGCACTACACCCTCACAAACTCCCCTTGATTACCTTCTTCCCCGTTGGCCCTTTTTTTCAATTATAAAGGAATTCCCAATACTATTCTAGCATGTCCAAAGGTCAGTTGTCAATCTCCTCTCTGGTCCAGCTGGTGAATCTGGGAATCCTGAGGCAATGTTACAACTGCCTCATGTACACAGACAACCCTCTCTTCCTCCCAACAAATTCCAACACATGTGAGAGATGAAACCATATAGCCAAACTGGAGGCTAAGCTCTCTCAACTCAGTACTGGCGTAACCAGTAAGGAGGAGAAGGAAACAACACTCACTACAATTCCAGTCTCACATAGACCTACCACGACAGCAAACCAAACACATAAACACACAAAAACATACTCAGAGGCTCTAAATAAAAGTCTGCCTAAGCAGCAGAGACCTCCAAAGCAGACACCCAAGCAACCGCTACCCCAAAACAAAACACATGTAACACATAGCTCACAAAGCCAGTGTGCCAAACAGTCACAGCCCTTAAGGCTAAACAACACACCTGATACACTTGTAATAGGTGACTCCATCGTCAGGCACACTGAAGTCCCGCTCACCAGGCTGAACAAGGAGAAGGTCACGGTGAGCTGCCTGTCGGACGCTAGGATCCGCCACATAACACAAGCACTCAGGTCACTCCAAGGCAAGTACAAATATGACTCAGTCATTGTCCATGCTGGTGTGAATGACCTGAGACGTACCTCCCTGGACTACATGAAAAGAGACATAGAGGAGCTCTCTGAGCATGTAGCCCAGGCCGGTATGACCCAGACCTTGAGTAGCATCTTACCCTCACCAAGAATGATGCCACAATATGAAGACAAGATGATCAATTTCAACAATTGGCTTAAGTATTGGAGTCATTCAAAATGGATCCAATGCCTGTCAGCCTGGGATGACATGCTCGACAAGCCACGATGCTTCACTAGGGACGGCTTGCACCTGTCACCCCTGGGCTTTTGGATATTGGCAAAGGCTCTTGCCACCCCCATAGTGCCTTTTTTAGGCAAGGCTCAGAAGACAAACCTACCTCCATAGGTATCGCAAGGGATAAGAAATTAAGAGTAATGCTACTCAATGCCAGAAGTCTAAACCTCAAGATGCACGCACTCGAAACTCTCCTTAGCATGGAGAACATCGATATCTGTGCAGTAACAGAAACCTATTTCAAGGCTCCTGAGAGCACCCCAGCACTACCAAGTTATACCTCATACCATGCTTTTCGGCCCCAAAACTTGGGCCAAACCACAAAAGGAGGGGGAGTATCAATATTCGTCAAAAATACCCACACCTCCAGGTTGGTGGCACAGCACAAAGCATCAGAGATTATCCATGTGCAACTAACAGTGGGTAAAACTGCCTTCCAGTTTATAGCCTGCTACAGACCACCCTCCCAAACCCAGAAACCCCACTCAGCCTTCCTGAGAACACTGGAAAATATGAAGGTCTCTCCAAACACCATTATATTGGGCGACTTCAACTACCCAAACATAGACTGGGAGCATTACTCTAGCTCCAACACCCTAGCCCAAAGGTTCCTAGAATTTATAAACTCAAATGCTATGGAACAACTTGTTACCACTCCCACAAGAGGGGAAAACATACTGGACCTGATCATCACCAACATGGGGACTCTATGCTCCAGACCAGAAGTGTATCCCTCACTGGTAAGATCAGACCATAAACTAATCTCACAGGATATTCACATCCCGACCCCACCCCCTGCCCAAAAAACCACAGTGAAAAACTTCTCTAAAGCAAATTTCACACTCCTCAAAACCGAGGTGGAATCCTTCAAAGCCCCCAGGCCTGTGGAAAATACTGCCCAGACCGCAGAATCCTTTATAAACGCATTCTATGAACACCTTCAGGAATGCATGGATCATGCAATCCCAAATAAAACCAAGACCCAGTCCTCCAAAGGCAGACGTCCTGTCTAGTGGACCCCAGCCATAAACAAACTATACAATAGAAGGAGGAAGCTACTACATGATAGAGCAAAATCCCAAAAAGGGAAGGCATCTCTGATCAGTATTAGCAAAAAACTACGGGCACTCATAAAATCATCTAAGGCCAGCTTAGAGAGAAAAATTGCACAGGACACTAAGGATAATCACCAGGCTTTCTTTAGTTATGTTAGGAACCTGGGTGGGAATTCCCAGATATGCTCAGAATTAGTCCAAAATGACAAAAAATACACCGAACCCACAGACATTGCCAACATCCTAGCTGACAGGTTCAGTGCAAACTTCTCCCCCCCTCCCCACCAAAAGGGCAAATATCTATCCCAGCAGAGTGCTACCCCCCCTGACATCTCAGATGCTCAGGTAAGAGCCGCCCTCTCCAAAGCAAAAAACACAGCATCAATGGGACCAGACGGTGTCCTGGGCTGCATCCTACATGAACTCCAAGAAGAGCTAAACCCAAACATAAAACTACTATTCAATCTCAGCCTTACTACAGGATATGTACCCAAAGAGTGGCATACAGCAACAGTGGTCCCTCTCCACAAAGGTGGTGCTTCAACGGATCCTGAAAACTATTGCCCCATAAACCTGACTAGCTTGGTCTGCAAAGCTATGGAAAGGATCATCATGGACCTCATAAATAAAGATATTGGGGACCTACAGACACTGGATCCTACCCAGTTTGGCTTTGTTAAGGGCAGATCCTGCCTCTTAAACCTGGTTGATTTCTTTGAAACAGTCACCAAGGCCATTGACGAGGGGAAGGTGGTCCACACAGCCTACCTGGACCTCGCAAAAGCCTTCGATACAATACCCCACTCGGGCATTATAGATAAGCTCACCAGCTTAAATATAAACCCCTATGTCACTAGATGGGTTTCAAACTGGCTCAAGGACAGAACCCACATGGTTAGAAATGCTGGAGCCATGTCAGACTCCAAACCAGTTACAAGTGGCATCCCACAAGGCTCAGTCCTGGGACCTCTCTTGTTCGGTATATATTTCTCGGAGGTACAGGCCATCACGGAAGGACTGCGGCTGACCAAGTTTGTAGATGACTGCAAACTGGGCGCCATAATCGACTCTCCAACTTACACAAGCATCCTCCAAAAGGGCCTCATAGAAACAGACAACTGGTGCCAGAGCCATGGCCTCAAGCTAAATGCCAAAAAGTGTATAGTCATCCCCTTTGGCAAAAACAAAGTGCCCACAAATTATCACATAGGTGGTAATCCATTAAGTATGGAAGAAGTAATTAGGGACCTGGGGACCCAAGTTGATAGCAATCTCTCATTTGACAACAACGTGGCCAAAGTGGTTAGAAAAACATTTTATATAGCCCACCTAATCATGAAGGGATTCACATCTAGATCAGGGGAGGTCATCGTGCCTCTTTACTCATCCCTCATCAGGCCCATAATTGAGTACAATGCCCCTTTTGGGATGTACCTTACCAGACACCTGCAGCAACTGGAAAGACCCTAAAAGTACCTCACCAAGAGGATCAAAGGGCTCAAACAGATGCCATATACTGCCCGGTTAAAGAAACTCCAGCTCTACTCAGTGGCATACCACCTGCTCAGAGGCGATTTGTGCCTGACATATAAAGCCATGTCCAACCCGGAATTAATGGACATGCTGCACCTCAGAAAATCCAAATCCCATCGAGCTACGCGCTCGAGAGACTTGAACCTCTGCACTGAAATAAATAGGACATGCTGGAGGGACAGATTCATAACCCAGAGGCTCCCTTCACTCTGGAATAAAATCCCAGTCCAGATTAGGCAGAGTCCCTCATTGACTCTCTTCAAGAGGAATCTTGATGAGTGGATGGGAGATCATAGGTTTACCCCGGGTATCACTTCTGTGTCACTGTTAGACAGAGGCACAGTATACTAACCTCGAAAAAGGACATAGCAAAATTCATTTAAAATGGGTGGCGAAAGCCAAACACACTCTGGCTAGGCTTATAAATGAGCTAGGGCAGATAGCCTAGTATGAACCTATGAACCTATGTTAACAAATATCCACCAATAAATGGTTGAATACCACTTTCTTAAAAGTCATTTGTGAAATCATTGGTGGCAAAATGTGCCTTACTGTCGATGAAAGGTTTTTGGAACAAAAGCCACTTTGTTCGAAATGGAGAGGTAGTTGTTATTCATGAAGACACCATGCAAACATGGCCAGAAAAGATAAACCACTCTTAGCAACACACTTTGGCTAACAATAGTTAGAATTCATCTGTTTTGAGAGGGTGGCTTATATAATATGAACATTGTAGTGTTGAATACTGTTTGTGTTTTGACAGAGTGGCTTACTTAATATGCTGGCCAAGCATACACTTGTAACGCCAACAACCTCCAATCCTACACTGAAGGAATTGACTTAGTCTATAAGATAACAGTCAAGTATAAACTGAAATCTCAGAATTAAATTGGCCAATGAAGACATGCGTATGCTGACTTTATAACTATATTGCTGGATTTTGAAACGCTTTTTTTTTTGTTCTAATGTGGATGTGACAATATTGAGCCAGTTTATAAAATACATTTCATACCTTGTAGCTAGTTGAGTTACTGATGGAGTGCTCTAAAACGAGGGTCTCAACACAAAATTAAGTGTGGATTCACTCTAACAAAATTTCATTTAGCTCTACCTTATTAATGTAATATCTGAGGCATTTATCCCGCATGCTGGATTATTATTATACCATGACCCCCCCAAAACGTGCACACTGATTGGCCAGCGTGCCCGTTGTAAATCGAGTTATACTAATGGAAAAAGGTCCGGTCGCCCGGACATTTTTCCATTAGTATAACTCGTTTTTTTAAAACACTGTCTCGCTATGTTAAATGGGTTTAACATAGCGAGACAGCTTTAAAATAAGCAATGGAGATCTCCGTTGCTTATTTTAAAGCTGTCTCGCTATGTTAAACCCATTTAACATAGCGAGACAGTGTTTAAAAAAAAAGCAACGGAGAAAGCAAGATCTCCGTTGCTTTTTTTTAGTGTCTCACTATGTTAAATGAGTTTAACATAGCGAGACAGTTTTAAAATAAGCAACAGAGATGTCCGTTGCTTATTTTAAAACTGTCTCACTATGTTAAACTCATTTAACATAGCGAGACACTAAAAAAAAGCAACGGAGATCTTGCTTTCTCCATTGCTTTTGCCCACAGCTCTGATGTACTGCGCAGGTGCGCAGTACATCATAACTGCCGCGGATGCCAGACATCTGTGGAAGGGCAGTAAACAGGCATTATACTATGCCATTATTTAAGAAAAGTAATAGTTTCTTTTCTTAAATAATGTCATGGTATAATAGCAATAACCCACTTCTGGGTGTGGGTAATGCTAAATTTACCCACGGTTGGCTTTGTTTGGTCCCTCGGGCTTCGCCCTCGGGACCAAACCACGCCAACCGTGGGTAAATTTAGCATTACCCACACCCAGGCGTGGGTTATTGCTATATTATTTCATGCTGTAAGATTGTTTATTTATTTTTTTCTTCTTTCTGCTACTTGCTGGGTTTGTTATAGTATGTATAGCTGTTTTGTTTTTTGTTTCTCTCTCGCTCATCGCAACCTAATCTCAGCTAGAGTATTTGTTATTTACTTGTAGTTTATGCTGTCTTTTTTTTTTTAACTAGTTCAATGCTACTGTAGAAAGGCAACTTGAAACAGTCTTTGCTTACTAAAGTATTACTTTCTTTCTATATTCTCTCTTGCCCTCTAGCTTCCTTGCCCTGTATTACCCTCTGTGGCTTCGCCTGGCTTGGACGCCCACACCAAATAACAATGCATAACAAGCTCCGCTGACACATCCCCTTAATGGGAATTGAACTAAGAAGGGACTAAGGAAGTATGTGTTATTGCTGCTAAACCCTTGTAAATTTTATATTCTATTCTACATCCCTGCTTGGTTACCAGCATGCTCCCTGACCAGGAAAGCCAGCAGCCAAACCCTTTTGTACTCTGTCCCCCCCCATACTCGGCCCTCCTTGTAGCTCCCTTAGCTGTACTAGCCCCCTTCCCACCACAGGAACTCCCTGGAGAATTACAGGTGTACTTTTAGTATTTGACCACTAGATGGAACCCTCTCACCCCTAGTCCTGACTTCCCACATCTCTTACTTGCTTTACTATTCTCTACAAGTTCTAATCTCTCTTTTTCTCTCTCTTTTTCTGACCTCTTTGACCATTCTATCCTTACAAACCCTTGTCTCCTGTACTTACCTTCTCCAACCAACAGTCCTCGCTCTGATCCTGCCATCCTGGGCTCTACCCACTCCGTTCGCCCTGCAGGCTCACTCCGCTCCCCTACCCTGGCCCCTATTCTCACCCGCCCCCGGTACATCTACATTTATACCTTCATTACCACACCCACTAAACTATCTAGTCACTTACTTCCACTTCCTGCTCAACTCCTACTCTCTTCCCAACCCCAACTTACTCAATATAACTATAAAACCTAATCCAACCAATCAAGCTCGATTTCTCAGCGAACACTCACTTCCAACCCCACCAATAACCAACTACTCTTCAAATCTCCACTCCATTTTAAAATTTTAAAAACATAATTAAACCACTATACATACCACCCCCTTTGCAACCATATTTTACTTAGCAACTTCACATTATCTCACAACTGCAATATATAATATTCATCACCATTATGTTCTCTAAACCCTCATCTCTACGCAAGCTGCTGTTACTTCTTCTAACTATATCCTACTTCCACTACCTCACCCAGCCCAATCATACTATACACTCACAATGCTTTCATGTAACCAATCATCACAACTCACCTCCCTCAAAATCACACATCTTAATATCTCCTCACTTATATACAATCAGCAACCATCTACTCTTTCCTTATAAACTTATCACCCTGCATAAAAATTCTTCCTTCACAGCATCTAATAAACCCTTCATCATCATAATTAATTCCAACCCATACTTTAAACAATCTAAATACCTCTCAAACCCAATCCTATATCTAATTACCACACTAATATCAGGAGGTATACACCCTAACCCTGGCCCAATCACCTCATCCACCACAGATAAGTCCATCCTATTCACCTCTCTAAATTCCCAAAGCATTGTGAATAAAATCCCAAATCTCCATGCCTGGCTTATTCATAACAAACCTGACTTCCTATCCATCTCTGCATCGTGGTTAAAACCTCACATAAAAGACTCTGAAATAACACCATCAAACTATTCAATCTTAAGAAAAGATAGAACCCATAAAAAAGGAGGTGGAGTTGCTCTCCTATACTCATCCTCCTTATCAGTTACGCCATATAACAAACCTATTCCCTACTTCAATAATGCTGAAATACTCCTAGCATTATTTCAGGTTAATATACACAAACACATATGGATAGCTCTCTCTACATTCCCCCTGGTGATAATATCACTACACTTGAGGACATCCTATTCTGGCTCTCCACTAACATTTCAAATGAAATAATAATCTTGGGAGACATGAATATCAATTGGGCCTCCATTCAAGCTCCCACAAACCCACTTAGCATCAACCTTTATAACTTCTCACAGCTTATTAACTCCACAACCCGCCCCTCAAAAAACCTATCCAGTGGTAACATACTTGACTGGATCTTAGTCTCCCACCCTCATCATTTTTCTCATAATGGCACCCTCCCAGACCCTCTTAGTGACCATCTACCCACATTTACATATCGACTCTCTTCACCTATACTCCAAACCCATAATTATATTACTTTTCGCAACCAAAAAAATTTCAACTCCATAACCTTCATTGACTCCCTTAAAGCAATAAATTGGAACATCCTAAAAACTCTACCCTTAGATAATGCTGTTGCCCACTTCAATTCAACCTTCTTAAAATTCTTGACTATCATGCCCCCTTACGGACTAAGAGAATAAAAACCAAAACTGCCCCTTGGCTAACCAAAACTACTCTTATAACCATGAAACACAGAGATAAAGTTTGGGCTATTTACCAAAAAAATAGGTCTCCCCTACTTCTAAATGAATATAAAACACTTAGAAATAAAGTAAAAAAGCTAATTGCAACTGACCGACAAAATTACTTCTCTATACTCCAAAACAGCAATAAAACAAACCCACAGAAATTCTGGAAAGGAGTCGCTACCCTTATCAGTCCTGGCAAAACAGACAACCCCAGCCCAGACCCTAATGCTCCTGACATAGACTTAGCTTCACAATTTAACTCTTTTTTCATTAACTCCATTTCAAAACTAACTTCAACATTCTCTAACAACACCACTCCCTGCACCTCACCCTCACCCTCCTCTCCTTATACCTTTACCTCTTCTCCAACAACTTCACTCTCTTCTTCACCACCACCACCTTCCTGTAATACCCTCTCTTCCCCTCTCTCTCTTTTTTCTCTAAAACCTATACCCATATCCACCATAAAAAAACTCCTTCGGAAGCTTAAGCCATGTTCCAATGCCCCTGACAACATCCCATCATATTTTCTTAGTATAGCCACAGAAGCCATTGCCTACCCCATTAGTATTCTAATCAACCACTCTATACAAGAATGCATAGTACCCCAAATCTGGAAAAAGGCTTATATCATATCCTTACATAAGGGTGGCGATAATAACAACACTACTAATTTTCGTTCCATAGCCATCTTATCACCCATTTCTAAACTCCTAGAAAAATGTATCCAAATACAACTCCTATCATATCTCTTAGACAATAACCTATTAACTCCAACACAGCATGGTTTTAGACCTGGTCATAGTACTATGACAGCCCTCCTCTCCTTCCTGGAAATCATAAATAAAGCCCGAGACTCTGGACACATTGTCTCTACCCTTCTACTTGACCTCTCTAAAGCCTTTGATAGTATCTCTCACAAACGTCTTCTAACTAAACTCTGTCAGCTCAACCTATCTTCCTCCTCTTTAAATTGGTTCTCCAGTTACTTATCAAATAGATATCAATCTGTCAAATGGAAAAGGCCACCTCCTCTTTCCTTACTACCCCAACAGGAGTTCCCCAAGGTTCCATATTATGTCCTCTCCTCTTCAATATATTCATAAATGACTTCCGTAACTCTATCCCTTTCTCAAATATCATTCAATATGCAGACGATTCTACTATTATCTGCTCTGCAACATCCCTTCCTATGCTGCAAAAGCTAACACAAGACGCATTCTCTATCACAGAACAATGGATGAATCAAAATCACCTTGCATTAAATGCCTCCAAAACCAAATTAATGATATTCACTCCCTCCAAGAACACCTCTATCAATTCTAACACTTTTTCTATCACTAATCATAACAACACATCTTTGGAATTGGTATCTGAGACCAAATTACTTGGGGTACAAATTGATAATAAGCCTAAATTCAACTCCCACCTACAACTAAATATCAAAAAAAAACATCAAAAATTAGGCATGCTCTACAGACATAATCGCTATCTTACACCATCCACTAAAATCACTCTCGCTACCTCATTTCTTATCCCCTCCCTTCTCTATGGAGCTGCACTCTTAACTAACCTTCAATCTTCCCTTAAAACTCAACTTTCCACATACTACAACAAAATAGCTAAATTTGCTACTAGCCACAAGTCATCTAGTCACCACTGCTCTTCCCTCCACAAACTAAAATGGCTAGAACTATCCAATCATCTCACCTACACTCAACTAACTCTTGCACATAAACTCATTTTCAACCCCTTACTGTGTCCATCCCTATCCTCTGCCTTTAAAATGCACCTTCCTAACAGAACACTAAGATCTAACAACCAAAATCTAATAGAATTATACAAACCAAGTCGTCCCTCTGGAAAAAATCTCCTATCCTATGGTCTAGCTCGTCTCTGGAACGCTCTTCCACCACTCATTCATACCGTCTCCAATCACTCTACATTCAAACAATCTCTTCACTCTTACCCATTATCCAGGTGGGTTCTTACCTATTATCCAAGTGGGAATGCTCCTGTTCTTACCCATTATCCAAGTGGTAATGTTCCTGTTCTTACCTATTATCCAAGTGGGAGTGCTCCTGTTCTTACCCATTATCCAAGTGGGAATGCTCCTGTTCTCACCTATTATCCAAGTGGGAATGCTTCTGTTCTCACCTATTATCCATGTGGGAATGCTCCTGTTCTCACCTATTATCCCAGTGGGAATGCTCCTGTTCTTACCTATTATCCAAGTGGGAATGCTCCTGTTCTCACCTATTATCCAAGTGGGAATGCTCCTGTTCTTACCTATTATCCAGGTGGGAATGCTCCTGTTCTCACCTATTATCCCCGTGGGAATGCTCCTGTTCTTACCTATTATCCAAGTGGGAATGCTCCTGTTCTTACCTATTACCCAAGTGGGAATGCTCCTGTTCTCACCTATTATCCAAGTGGGAATGCTCCTGTTCTCACCTATTATCCCAGTGGGAATGCTCCTGTTCTTACCTATTACCCAAGTGGGAATGCTCCTGTTCTCACCTATTATCCCAGTGGGAATGCTCCTGTTCTTACCTATTACCCAAGTGGGAATGCTCCTGTTCTCACCTATTATCCCAGTGGGAATGCTCCTGTTCTTACCTATTATCCAAGTGGGAATGCTCCTGTTCTCACCTATTATCCAAGTGGGAATGCTCCTGTTCTTACCTATTATCCAAGTGGGAATGCTCCTGTTCTCATCCGACATAATCTACACCAGCAAATGTATTCTCCACCTCTCTGGCCACTTCCATTCTACCTCTCGTACCACAATCTTTCTCTGCTCGTACTAACTATACATCCTCTCTAAACTGTACCTTTATGTGTCATGTTTTAAAGTTTCATAAAAACTAATAATCCTCTGAATACTATATTAAACAGTTGAAATAATTGTATTCAAACTAAAACCTATTTGTAATCTGATACTAGAACTGTTCTCATACACTAAATTGTATCGCTTGTAAATTTTGTATCTTAACCAAAAACCTATTCGACCTGGTTTCTGGAACTACATTACTTGTTATGTCACTTGTAAATATTGTAATTATAATGTATAACCTTTTGTAACTTGTTACTGGAGCTTTTCTCCCCAGGACTCCACTGAAAACGGGTTCATCTTGGCCCAATGGACTATCCTGGTAAACCAACTGCAAATAAAATAAATAAATAATAAATTAATTAATATAAACTTTATAGTGCTTAATACTGGCTGTACTTCCAAGATTCATCTTTAGACTGCAAGTTTCATGAAGTTATTGAATCACCTCCGAACAGACGTCTGAAAAGGAAAATCAAGAAAACATTAAGTTTTATTTTCCTTTTTTGTATTTTGCCTGTTACACAGATTTAATTACTAGCTTATGGTTGCAGTTTTAGACACAGGTGGTTTGTACAGACATTTAAGTATAGGTGAACTTGTTTAACCTGATACTATAATGTAAAGCTGGACTAGAACCAGAAGAATAAAATGTTAAAAATGCAAATTCTTTTTTTATAAATAAATATATTTGTTTGACAAATTGACAATTTCCCATCCAAATACTTCACCTTAAAGAAAAAGTATCCTTTAAAGGAGTGTGCATGTATTTCCTATGGATTGTGAAAGTCTGATGGACAAGCATATAAATTTCAAGAAGTTACATATGAAGCTTCAGTTTTGTGCAAAATAAATACACTGGTTCATAGGTAGGTCCTAGGCTATTGGCCCTAGGGCCTATATAAGCCTAGCCAAAAAGGTACCCTGGCTTTCGCCACCCAAGAAAATTATATTCCTGTGCCCCTGTCAAGCAGAGCCACAGAAGTGATCCCCGGGGGGAATTTCCTATTTCCCATCCATTCATCAAGATTTTTCTTGAAGAGTGCTAATGAGGAGCTCTGTTTGACATAGATAGGTAGTCTGTTCCAGAGTATGGGAAGTCTCTGTGACAGGAATCTATCCTACCAGCATGTTCTGTTTATTGTGGTGAGAAGGTTTAGGTCCCTAGAGCATGTAGCTTGGAAGCATTGGGATTTCTTTAAGTGGAGCATGTCCAACAGCTTTGGGTTTGACATAGCTTTGTATGTTAGGCAGAGATCGCCTCTGAGTAGGTAATATGCGACGGAGTAAAGCTGGAGTTTTTTGAGACGGTCTGTGTAGGGCATTTGTTTGAGGCCAGTAATCCTCTTTGTGAGGTATTTCTGCAGCCTTTCCAGTTTTTGTAGATGTCTTGTGAAGTACATACCAAAAGGGGCATTGTATTCTATAATGGGTCTAATGAGTGATGAGTAGAGGAGAACAATGACCTTTTTTTTCTGGATGAGAAACCTTTTATGATGAGGTGTGCCATGTAGAAGGATTTCTTGACCACTATGGTGATGTGATTATCAAAGGAGGGATTACTGTCCAGCTGGGTTCCAAGGTCTCTTATCACACTTTCAGTGTTAAGTAGACTGCCGCCTATTTGGTAGTTCATGGGTACAGAGTTTTTACCAAAGGGGATGACAATGCACTTTTTGGCATTGAGCTTGAGGCCATGACTTTGACACCAGGCATCTGTCTCAGTGAGGCCCTTTTGTAGGATATCCACATCATTAGGAGTTTCGATTATGGCTCCTAGTGTGCAGTCATCTGTGAACTTAGTTAGCCAAAGACCTTCTGTGTTCACCTGCACTTCAGAGAAGTAGATACCAAACAGGAGAGGACCCAGGACTGAAACCTGTAGTACTCCACTTGTCACTGGTCTGAAGTCGGATTTGGAGTCTGCTACTTTCACAGTGTGGGTTCTGTCAGCAAGCCAGTTGGTAACCCATCTTGTGACACAGGGATTTATACATAGTTTAGTGAGTTTATCTATAATTCCAGAGTGGGGGATGGTGTCGAAAGCCTTGGCGAGATCTAGATAGGCTGTATGAACCACCTTACCTTCATCTATGGCTTTGGTGACTGCTTCAAAGAAGTTTATCAGGTTTTGGAGACATGATGTGCCTTTTACAAACCCAAACTGTGTGGGGTCCAGAGTTTGGAGATTACTAATGTCTTTGTTTATGAGTTCCATGATGATACATTCCATGGCCTTGCAGACCAGGCTCTTCAGGCTAATGGGGCGGTAGTTCCCAGGGTCTGTCATGGCTCCCCCTTTGTGGCGGGGGATAACTGTCACAGTGCACCATTCATTGAGCACAAAGCCTGAGGTGATGCTATGATTGAACATGGTACTTAGGTGAGGTGCCAGTTCATTCTGTAGTTCATTTAGAATGCAGCCTGGGATGTTGTCAGGTTCCATGGATGCTGTGCTCTTGGCTTTGGAGAGTGAGGTTTTTACCTGTGCAGCCATGATTGCAGGAACTTTGCATTCTTCCGGTATAGAGATGGGCCCTTTAGGGGGTAAGAGGGGTGTAAAGTTAGCACTGAACCTATCTGCCAGGATGTTGGCAATATTAGTTGGTTCTGTATATTTAGTGCCATTGTGCTGTAATGCAGAGCAGATCTGAGTGTTGCCATTGAGATTCTTGACATAGCTATAGAACGCTTTGTGGCTGTCTTTAGAATCAGTGGCGATTTTGTTTTCATAACTAGCTTTGTAGTATTTTATGAGGGATCTCAGCTTCTTACTGAGACTGACCAGGGAATTCCTCTAATCATGGGATTTTACTCTTTTTTGCAACAGTTTCTTTCTTCTGTTGTAAAGTTTGTTTATGCCAGAAGACCACTAGATTGGCTTCCTTTTTTTGGAGGATAGCATCTTGGTTCTGTTAGGGACAGCACGATCCATGCACTCGTGTAAGTGCTTATAAAGTGCATTTGTGTAGGATTCAGCAGTTGTACCTCTATTGTCCATCTGCATTGGTGTCATGAAGTTTGCCACTTCTGTCTTAAGAAGCATGAAGTTGGCTTTGGAGACATTTTTTATGATTGTTTCCCTAATGGGGGGTGGGGGTGGGGGTGGGATGTGGATGTCTAGGGTGATTAGCTTGTGGTCGGATCTGACCAATGAGGAATTGACCTCTGGTGTGGAAAACCAGTCAGTCGCCCATGTTGGTAATGATCAGGTCTAGGATATTGCTGCCCCTGGTGGGGGTGTGGATATGGTGATCCAAGGCATTGGAATTTATGAATTCCAGAAAACGTTGAGCAAAAGAATTGGTACATGAGTAGTTTTCTCAGTTAATGCTGGGGTAGTTGAAATCACCCATTATTAGGGTGTTGGGTTGTACCCTAATATTTTCCAGTGTATCAAGAAAAGAGGAGTGGGAATCCTGGGGCATGGTGTGGGGTATGTAGCAAGCTACAATTTGGATTGTGGTCTTGCCCAGAGTTAGTTGCACTTGGATAATCTCGGATGCATTATGCTGAACAACTAGCTTGGAGGTGTGGACATCCTTAATGAATATGGACACGCCTCCGCCTTTAGTGTTTCGGTCCAGGTTATGTGGCTGAAAGGTGTGGTATGAATTATAGCCTGTTATGCTCTCTGGAGCTTTGAACCAGGTCTCTGTCACTGCACAGATGTCAATGTTCTACATTTTAAGGAGTGCCTCGAGTGAGTGCATTTTGAGGTTTAGACTTCTTGCACTGAGTAGCATTACCCTCAGATTTTGCTTACTTGTACCTGAGCTCAGATATCTTAAAATACCTAATGCTGCTTCTTAATTTTAGTTACATTACAGTTAATACTTGTTGTTTAACGAGGGCCTAAAATTAATAATGCAGAACAAGCCTGTATATTGACAAGAAAAGTATTGCAGTTGATTGTATAAAAAGGAAGCCTACATATGAAATATAAACAAGCAAAGTGGCTTATGAATTCATGCTGTAACTAGAAAACAAAAACAAAGATTATTTCAGTTAGGGACTTGTAACCTGGTTCAGTTTTTATTTCCACCCCTTTCAACTGAAAGTTATGGGAAGCACAGTGGTGAGCAGTCCGACCTCACAGTTCTTGTTTCTTGATTGGGGTGCTCTACATGTGGAGCTTGTTGGAGTATTTATAAAGTGCAGATGTTTCTGCAGAAGTTTAATTGGTGATCCTTCAAACTGCTTAACACAGTATTTGCTATAGTGTGTGTGTGTGTGTGTGTGTGTGTGTGTGTGTGTGTGTGTGTGTGTGTGTGTGTGTGTGTGTGTGTGTGTGTGAGATACCTCTCAACCTCTCAGTGCAAGAAATCTGGACAAAGACTGACAAAATGGGGGGGTCAAAGGCCCAAAAATAGGAACATATTTTAAATACTACTCTTTTAAGCTTAGAAAGTTGGTAGAGTAACAGGATTTGTTTTAACGTACATTTTCTGAAGGATTTAAAGTCTAAAAATCAAATGTATGTCATTATTTGGTGACTTCAGACCTCAGATCATCCCAGCAATTTGTCAGAAAAACACAGATTTTATGAGGAACAGACCAAAAATATGAGCCAAAAATCTGGACATTCTGTGAAAATATGTACAGTTGAGAGGTAGGAGCTGCGTGTGTGTGTGTGTGTGTGTGGGTGTGTGTGTGTGTGTGTGTGTGTGTGTGTGTGTGTGTGTGTGTGTGTGTGTGCGTGTGTGCGTGTGTTTCCGCACACACGCATGTGTGTGCTTACTCTGAGGTGGGGGTTGGTTTCCTACTCTGGAGAACCTTCAATGCCTTGTACACATTGAGGGGTAGTACAGACTCTGTCATCTTCCTTCTCTGATCTGCTAATGCATTAAGGACATAATCAGGAAACAAATACATACAATTTATGTTGGTCTGCTTTTGTTGTGTTTGGCAAGAAGTTTTGTAAAACTGATATATCAAAAAAAAAAAAAGAGATTAATAATCTGGATTGTTAAACTCAAAATACATTGCTGAATGGCATATGACTAATGTTCATCTGCCAACTTTAAACACTGCTGTCAACATGTTGAAAGGATAATGCCAGCAGGATAATTTAACTTGTTTCTAAGCTGCATGGTCACTATTTCCTTATTTTTGAAGACACTTCTTTCACATATTCATTACTTTTTAAACAATACTTCACCATAGTGCATTTGAATACCTGCTTTGGATTTTCAAACTTTAAATACACTTAAATCTCCTTGGATGCACACACAAGGATGAGGTTTGCTTCACTAAATGCACCCAAATGTTGTACCACACCAGCATTGGTCCTCCTCTTTGCTATCCGATTATTATGTGTACCAGGCACCTTTTGCACTTCAGTGTATATCTGAATACACATACATTGCATTTATTTGTTTTCCTCTCTTTTTTGTCTATCTTATCCCCTTTGTAAGTAATACTTTTTAATGCTGGTTTTCAGACCTTCCTCTTGCAGTTGCAACTTGCATCATATAATTCCATCCTCCTTCTCCCATCTTTCAAGGTCTGTCACAGTCAGTTGTATGGCATTAATCAATGAAGCTTTTGCTGTTACTCCATTTCCCACTCGCATTACTATTTTTAGCTCTTTCCTAAGCAAATTGAATTGATTGTGTGTCCTTTTGCTTTGTGACCTACAAAACTGAACATTTTCATCCTGATAAGTTTTCATTACCCCTCCCCCACCTCTTGTAGTGAATAAATGCATTGTTATCTAGTGTATGCACTTCATGCAATGCACCATGCTACTTGTGGGGTCTTATATGCTGGGCATTATGATGCCTGGAGAACTTTATATTCCTATTTGTTTCATCACATATCTTTTGTTCCCTGCTATTGATGCATGTCTTTCCTTTAGAAATAAATTCAGTATTGAGTATAACATTTGAGGCATGGTCCATGCAGAAATTCAATCAGCTCCCTTCAGAACTTTCACTATCCAAATTTTATTATGGAAATCCTGGATCCAGGGTTGTTTGCTTCATTCCATAAATCAAAACTTTATTATTATTATCATTATTATTATTATTATTATTATTATTATTATTATTATTATTGTTGTTGTTGTTGTTGTTATTAGGTTTTGGAGCAAGGGCAAAAACTGCAGATCATACCTCTCAACCTCTTAGTTCAAGAAATCTGGACAAAGCTGAAAATAATGAAAGGACAAAGGTCCAAAAAATAAGGGCACTTTTTAAATATTGCTCTAGTAGGTTTGTAGGTTCATAGGTGATTACTTGGCTAATGGCACAAGAGCCTTTACAAGCCTAGCCAATAATTCCCAGGATATGACACCATTATATCTTAATTCCCCAGATATGGAATGGGGTAGTATCAGGGTAGTGGGTCTTTGGGTGTTGGAGCCCTGAGTCATTTTACAGACTGCCTCTGTCCACAAGGGACATGAGCAGTATCCTGGGAGTGAATTTACATTTCCCCATCCATATTTATCCCAATTCTTTTTGAACAGATTGAAGGAAAAGGCTTTGTTTTACAAAGATAGGAAGTTTATTCCATAGATGAGGTAGCTTTTGGGATACAAATCTGTCTCATCAGCAAGTTCTGTCAGAATCACAAATAAGGTTCAGGTCCATGGAACGTGTAAGCCTCAAATTATTTTTCTTGTGAATATGTAACATTTTCATCAGGGCTGGATCAGAGAATGCCTTGTAGGTCAGGTATAAGTCATCTCAATAAATGATATGAGATGGACTAAAGGGATACCACCTTTATTTGGTTCACATAAGACAAGTGTCTCATGCTTTGTAGTTTTTTTGTGGGAAACCAGCTGGTCTAAGTGCCTGGTTAGGTACATGCAGAAGGGAGCATTGTACTCAATTATGGGCATATTGAGGACCGAGTACAATGGCACTATGACTTCTTTTGACCTTGATGCCATGCCTTTACTTATAAGATGAGCCACACAGGAGGATTTCCTCACTACCGTAGCTACCTGGTGGTCAAAGTTGAGGTTACTCTTTATCTGTGTTCTTAGGTCCCTCACCACTGGATCTACTTTTAGGGGTGCACTATCAATATTGTAATTTGCAGAGATATCTGATTTACTGAAGGGTATACTCATTTTTCAGCATTCAGTCTCAGACCATGGCTTTGGGATCTGTCACTTGATATTTTTAGGACAGTTTGTAGGATGTTGGCATCGTTTTGGGATTTGATGATTACTCCCAGCTTGCAGTCATCTGTGAACATGGTGAACCTGAGGCTCCCAACTTTGGTCTACACTTCAGAGAAATGTATACCAAACAGGAGGGCTCCCAACACTGACCCCTGTGAGACATCACTAATAAAAGTTTCTTATCAGAAGTGGATTCACCTATCCAGAAAACATGTGTCCTGTCAGTGAGCCATTTGGCTATTCATCTGATGATTTGGGCGTTTATGCCTAACTCAGTAAGTTTATCTATAACCCTCAAGTAGGGAACCGTGTTGAAAGCTTTGGTCAGGTCTAGATAAGTGGTGTGTGCTGTTTTATCCTCCTACATGGCCCTGGTGACTTTCCCAAAGAAGTCTACCCGAATGAGCAGACAAGACCTCCTTTGACAAAGCCAAATTGTGTCTGGTCCAATGTTGGAGAGTTCCTATGTCATTATTGATCAAGTCCATGATAATTCTCTAACATTTCATGAACTCCACAACATCAATATTGTGGATTGGTTCATAGGTCCATAGGAGATTACAAGGCTAATGGCTTAAGGGCCCTTACAACTCCAGCCAATATAACCTGATTTTACCAAATATATGGTCTCAAGGAGCAAGAGGATGGCACGGATTTGTGCCTGTGCATTCAGTATCTTACAGATTGACATTATTCTTAAGGGACATGGTGCTCCTGCAGGTGTGAGTTTATGATTTCACATCCATTGATCCAAATTGCATTTGAAGAGGGCCAGAGAAGGGCTGTGCTTAATGTGAAAAGGAAGTCTGTTCCAAAGAAGGGGCAATCTCTGAGACACATATCTGTCTCTCCATTATGTTTTATTTGAGCTGCTAACTAAGTTTAGATCCCTAGATCAGGTGGCCCTCATGTTGCTTGACTTGTGTATGCATAGCAGCTCCATCAGGGCTGGATTTGTGAGTGCCTTGTAGGTCATGCATAGGTTACTGCTTAATAGTCAGTAGGGGACAGAGTAAGGGCTAAGGCTTTTAGTCTGTCTGCATAGTTCATGCTGTTTACGCCCTGTATTTTCTTTGTGCAAAAGCTCAGAGATCACTCCAGCTGCTGTAAGTGCCTAGTCAAGTGCTTGTCAAATGAAGCATTGTACTCGATTACTGGTCTAATGAGAGCTGAGTACAGCGGGACTATAATTTCCTTTGACCTGAATGCCATACCTTTACTTATAAGTTGTATCACATAAAAGGATTTCCTCACCACAGTGGACACATGACAGTCAAAGTTCAGGCTATTGTCTATCTGCGTACCTAGATCTCTCACCTCTGAGTCCACTTTAAGGGGCATGCTATTCATGGTGTAATTTGCAGGGGTATTTGACCTCCCAATGGGTATGATAATGCATTTTTTTGCATTTAGTTTTAGGCCGTGGCTCTGGCACTAATCATTTGTCTGATCAAGACTCTCCTGAAGGATATCTACATCACATTCAACGATTGCCCCCAGCTTGCAGTTGTTGGCAAAATTTGCCATCCACAGGCCTTCCACATTTGTCTTGACTTCAGAAAAGTATATTCCAAACAGGAGTGGTCCCATTACTAAATGCTGTGGCACACTACTAGTAACTGGTCTCTTGGATTTGGATTCACACACTTTAACCACCTGTGCATTGTCCAATTGTCCATGAGTGAAGTGGCTATCTATCTGGTCAAATAGGGATTTATGCCCAGTTTTGTGAGTTTGTTTACAATACCTGAGTGAGGAATTGTGTCAAATGACTTGGCCGGGTCAAGGTAGGTGGTATGTACTGTTTTACCCTCATCCATGGCCTTAGCGTCTTTTTCAAAGTAATCCACCAGATTCAGTAGGCATGATCTCCCCTTGACAACGCCAAATTGGGTTAGGTCCAGTGTTTGGAGGTCTCCTATGTCATTATTTATCTGGTCCATGATAATTCTTTCCATGGATTTACATATAAGACTAGTCAAACTTATGGGTCTGTAATTTTATGCAGAGGGATGACTGCTTTTGTCCTCCAATCTATCGGGACAGTCCAGAGGCTGTGGTTAAATAGAGATCCTAATGGGCCTGATAAGTCCTGATTTAACCTATTTAAGGGACAACCTGGTATATTGTCAGGCCCCACTGAAGCTGTGCTTTTAGCTTTAGAGTGTGCAGTGGCAACCTGTTTTTTGGCGATAATTGGCAGTGGAGGGGTAGAGGGTATATTTGGGGGGAGAACTGGGGGTTATGGGGAGGTGAAATTTGAAACAAATTTGTCAGCCATCAGATTTGCTATGTCTTCTGCCTCAGGATAGGTGATGCCATCTACAACTAATTCTGCACATTGTTGGGTGTTGCCCTTAAGATTGCGGACATAACTCAAAAATGCCTTATGGTTATCCTTAGCTTTGGAAGCTATTTTTACCTCAAAGTCTGCTTTCAAAGACTTGACTAGTACCCTGATTCATTTGTTTAGACTAATGAGGGACTTATTTCTCTGTTGTGCACATTCCCTCTTACTTCTTCACAGGATTTTCTTTTTTTTTTTTTGTTGTACACCCTATTAATACTAGGAGTCCACCAGGGTGGCTTGTTTTTGCAGTTTGGCCTGGGTTTATTTCCATCTAGTACTGCCATTTGTATGCATTTTTTATATGTTCATACATGGCTTTTGCATATACATCCAGTGGCGGATCCAGGGTTTTACAAAGGGGGGGTCGCAGTCTAGAAAGTCGACAAGTGAGGTGGGGAGGCAGGAAAGCAAAACACTGGGGAAGGGGGATGTGGAAGGATCACCTTAAGATATTGTATCAGCATGTGTGAAAACACAGCAACATACAGTCATTTGCAAAACATTGGGGGTGGTGGGTCGAGTGAGCACAACGGTTAAGGTTTTCACCTCAGACACAAAGTATTGGGTTTGATTCTGATCTCAGCTTATTAGCTAGACTTATAATTACCATTCATGACAGTTAGCCTAATATTTTCATATTATCCAGTGAACCTGGTGTGGTTGTGCTCACTAACACAAGATAGTAAACAATAAGAAGTGATGTATTATCTACGTATGTACATCTAAAAGAGTAGTGTATGGGAAAATCTAAGTCATAAACTTAAACTTACAGGTTTATATATTTGTGAAAGAAAGGGATATACTTAGAGAGTGTCCCACAAATGTATTGTAAGAAATATCCAAGAATTATGAAAAGTCTGGTCTGCAAGTGCAATACAAAAATGGATACTTCCACCCCAGCAAATGGCTGCTGCCTACTAGTAATATCATACTGATGTGAACAAATGTAAAACCCACCTTCTTGTGGGGAAACTGTTGCATCAGCACTGACAATGAAAAATAAAATTATAACTTGTGTGTGCACAAGCACATGTATTTGGGGGCACAGTATAAATAGAATACATTCATACAATTGCTCTGTGAAAAGTACTCAGCAAAACAATCTCTGATATTACATTTATCCAAAGACTATTGCAGGAAAGAACATAACCTCGCACATTATACGCCAATAAATACTAAACTGGGCGAGGCTGCAGAATGCATGCACATAAAGCTTGATTCACTGATAACCAAGGGCCGAAGTGGCTCAGAATACTAATACACAAACACAAGTACCCACTCTGCATGATGCATTAAATCAGAACATTTATGTACATGTGCCATCAGTGGCTTCAGACCACATCTTTACAAAGTGCAGCGAAACCAACAAGGAATATCTGGGCACAGAGTAAAAATGAAGTCAGAGGAAGGGAAAAAAAAAAAGAGGGGGGGGTGCAAGTATGGTTTTGGCTGACCTGAACAGGCACTACTCCACAGAAGGTAAGAAAACAAAAAGCTATCCCTTACCTTCAGCCTGACTCTAGCAGTGGCTGTTTGACCATCTGGAGAGATATCAACACAGTCGGCATTATGGTGAATGTGTTTCTGAATGCTGTACAATACAGAACACATACTAGCTATAGCAAATGTGACTGTACACTGCAACACTTAGCCAGCCAGGATGGACTACTGTCCACACGTAACACATCATGGTCATTACATCTCTCCTCATCCTCATGCCTTGGTCCCTAAGAGTAAATAAATCACAGAAAACTACACAGAACAACACTGGGTGAAATGACATACAAAAAGGACTATAATGCCAGTTAGCGCTAAATCAAACTAAGAATTCTATAGTAGTTCATGTTTATGGGAGATTACTAGGCTAATGGCTCAAGAGCCATTACAAGCCTGGCCAATTTTACCCAGATTTGACCCAATTTTCTATCCCTAGGGGAAAGATCACAAGGATCAGCAAGCAGGATTCTGACAATTTTTACCAAGACTGTCTTTGTCCATAAAGGACAGGGCCACCATCCCAGGAGTGAATTTGTGATTTCCCATCTATTGAGCCAGACTGTGCTTGAAGACAGTCAGGGAATGGCTCTGCTTCACATGAACAGGAAGCATATTTCAAAAGATGGGCAATCTCTGGGACACACATCTGTCTTTCCAGCATGATCTATGCATATCACAGATCAGGTTATCTTTGGAGCAGGTAACCCTTGTGCATTTAGTTTTGCAAAATGCAACATTTCAATCAGGGCTGAGTCAGAAACTGCTCAGGCACAGATCAAAATACAAAAATATTAAATACCAAATTAGTTTTAAACTCTCTTTGCTAAACCACAAAAGCTGTTACTTTACAAGAAATCAGTATCACCAATGACATTTCTAACTACACATAACCTGCATCTGGTTTCTTAAGATCTCACCTCTGACATCCAGTCATCTCTCCATAAACCTATAACCTTCTCAACAGAAGTTGAAAATGTTGCCTCACACTATTAGTCTAAATTATACCTATGCAAAATACATATGCTTAATGAAAGAAAAAAAGGCTTACTGATCGCTGCAAATTTTAGAAGTCATGGGAAGATAGAACAATTACACTGTAATAAATACAACATAAAATAAACAACTGTATCAAGAACATAAGTTTTAGTATTACAAGCAAAAAAGACAGAGTTCCTTTGTCATAGAAGCAACACAGCAAGAGATACATTGTAAGAGAACAAAAACAAAAAAACAACATATAAACAAACAAGGTGCAGCCAGGTTTAAGATCCAGAGGCATGAGACAATAGAAAACTGATGCATTCTGCTGTCTTTGTACAGTGTAAGAATGGAAGAGAAAACAAGACTAGAAAGGTGAACTAATGCTTTGTGGTGTGCTCCATGTCTACATATGCAACAGGAGCACTGGCTGTGTCTTTCACGGCACACTGATGCCATACAGAGACAAAACTCTGCAGGACTTAATTGGCTCAGTTGAAAGAAATGTTGGAGTACTTAATGTTGTCTTACATGGACCCTGTTAGGAAGGAGCCTACTGAAGTACCTTGTGACTGTGATCAAAGGCCATGTATGTGATGCCCCCTCCACTGGATCAGTCTGTTACAATCTTATCTTTTACAAGCATGTAGAGCTTCTTGAACTTTTAAGTACCTTATTCATCAATGTAACCCATGCCAACTTTACTTTCCAAAACAACTCGGTCCAGGAAAAGACCACTGAATCTTGTTAACCACTTAATAAACTTAGACCTCATAATGTCAATGAGACAAGTATACTGAGTATGCCAAAGTACAATGTTGCAATGTAGTACACAGCCACTCAATACATAATTTTCAAATAAACAATTTGCAAACACTAGGTGCACACAGAATAATCTCATGCATCCAGCAATGGAGAAGTCTTATTGCAGACCAAAGCTATTCCACCATACTCATTACAGCTGGTTACAATTTTCAGTACGCCCCACCTCTCGCTTTCCAACCATCTCAAAATGTAAGGGACAGAAGCCTATGCTGCCAGTCATAGCTTACACCTTAATCAGCACTAAGCAAATGTACCTCCCTCTCCACTATGTAGAAGTAATGCAGAAGTACAGAATTTAGTGCAAGAAATCTGGGGGAAAGGGACTACAAACAAAATCAGAAACGAAGTGTCAACAGCAAGTGCTATGACACATTATCTTGAAGTCTCTAACCCTTAAAATAATAAAAAAAAAATCAAATCTTATCCAAGTGACTTAAATGAAACTTGAATAAAAACAAGACAATGGAAAATCCATTACCCCTGTTCAATTTTCACTTAGAAATGTATATGGTCACAATGAGTAATGTATACAGTCACAGCGAGAAATGTATACGGTCACAAAGGCTAATGCTGCAATATACATAGTGTCCTTATCAGAACTTACCACATTAAAGAAACAAGTCAGACCATATATGTAACATTCATAATGTTCATTTTACTTGTACATTATTTAATATCAGATTTAATGTCGCCAATTGTTACACTATAAAACGTTTACTGCACAAACAATTCAACTGTGTTTATTAAAGAAAGCATAAATGGTCAGAAACCATTTTCTGGACGATGAGTGGCTGAAATTAGTCTGTTCAACTGGAGATTCAGTGGTGCATATTCACCCCAAGCTTGTAGGTGATTTCTCCAAGTGTCAATCTCCTCTCACCTTCCAAAATCATACTGGCTAAGACTGCCCATACATGCTGCATTTGCACAGATCACGGCTGAAAAGGGTCAAAGACAGATCAGTTCACTCTACCTCATTAATGAATGAATAAATTCAATTTCAGTTGAGGTCCATGTAAAAAACATGCAACATTTGCAATGACTACATATTTATTTTATTTCTCATACAGATAACGTGGCTGGGCAGAGACCATTTTTACCAAAGACCTGTGGGAAAACAGTTTTAGAACATTAAACATTCACAACTACTGACAATAAATATATTGTAGTAGTAGGAGTAGTAAGGTACTTAATCCTGCCAACATACAGATATGTTACTAGAAAAAAAAACTCACTAACATTCAATAATCAGTGAAAACTAAAACAATGCATGCAGTCTATTAGACAAACACACATCCTTTCAATGACCTTGACCTGGTAAATTACTCACACAAGGTGGATAATCAGATACCAAAGACAGCAACACTAAAAGACTAGATTAAATTTGTATGGTGCAACTTGTTGCTGTCCACTTAACCTTCACTCAAGTGCTACTTGTCAAAATACAACATGTTCATAAACGCACATTCAAAACTTTTTGAGAGGGGTCAATACCCCTTAACTTTCCAACCAAATAAATGCCACTAATCGGATGTACACCACTTAAATTCAATATCTCAATATTGACGTAGGAGACTATGGAGATAAACGGGGTGGCAGTTCAGCTCCTCTCAGGATGCATTATTTTACAAAAAGCATTATTAATAGGAAACAAAGTAGTGTCATGCATAAGTGTAACTGTTTAAAGGGGAGCAACAGCCCCCATAAATGATGTTTTGTGTTGTGGGAGGCTCAGGTTGTTCCATGTATTTTTAAATTTTAAACCATGCAGTTCAATTACTTTTAACTTAAAAGAAGTATAAAACAGCCTAATTAGATACACTCCATTAACCATTCAATTTCTGAATTAACAGTGACTTACAAAACCAATTTCTGAATTAACAGTGACTTATAAAACCAAAGTAGAGGTGTGTGTGTATAAATAAAACGCACACATACATATTATACACACACATATATATATTACGTACATACAAATTTCGTTAACCATTCAATTTCTGAATTAACAGTGACTTACAAAACCAATTTCTGAATTAACAGTGACCTATAAAACCAAAGTAGAGGTGTGTGTATAAATAAAACGCACACATACATATTTTACACACACATATATATTACGTACATACAAATTTAATATATATATATATATATATATATATATATATATATATATATATATATATATATATATAAATATATATACACATACACACACTGTATGAAATGGTCAGTGACCAGGTCCAGACCTTAGCTGAAATGATAAATCTTAAAGATAACTAATAGAGTGTACACCTGGTTAACATTTTAAAACACATTGGCTTTGTGGACGCTACTATTCTCCAACAGCTTCTTTACTTATTCTTCAAGACTGCATGGGAGCTACTGCCTATCACAGCTGGAAAAAGAGAGTAAGAAAAACAACCAGTCCTACACAGGATGTCAAGTCTAGTGCTGGAGAAACATATACCTATGGGTAATTTTAAGAGGCTTTCCAATTTGCTTATCAGATATGTCCATTGTTGTATGAGGAATCCAAATCACCCAGCAAAAATCCAAGTGGCGACAGAGAGGACAAGCAGACTCCCCACACAAGCACCAGGTTAATGAGAAAATGAACCAGAGAACCAAGCACAGTGAGGTAACAATGTCAACCACTAAATGTCTCAGCTAGCTACCCTCGTGCATTGCAACACTTAATGTTAAGCATAGAAAGTCAGGGGAAAAAAAAATACCACTGTGCTCAGTCTATTTATGTTGAACACTCCTCTATAGAGGGAAAAAACAGTAAGTGAACCAGTCCAACCTAAAAGGTGAGTAGAGTTTCAACTCATCAGTTTCCAGCATTTTACCAAACCCTGACACACTTCACTTGTATTTCTGACAAGCTGATGCATGCCAGATTTTATGGTGGGGGGACGGTTAGAAAATAAGGACCTGTGACTTTTAAGACGCCAACCCTCCAAACTATTAACACTATAACACAGCGCAGCAATCTTTTTCTGCTTCTTCTAAACTGAATTACTTTCAACAGCAAATTGCAGACGAGCAACAAAGAAACATACTTGAAGGTAAACCCATACAGAAAGCCTCCTTATCTTATGACATGTAATATATATAAATATTCTAAGTAGACACCGTGCTCCTTTTTATGTCCCATTATTTAAAAAAGTTAAGTGATATGACTTTAATGCCCACAGGCTGAGCTGTATGCTGTCTGCTATCGTTACTGCCTGGTAGTACATAAAACTAAACAGGGAAACAACCATCTCCAAAAGACTACTTATAACAGTTACGATGACAGAAAACTAACTTCAGCACAATACACATTTTCTGCAAAAGCTAAATTATGTGGGGAAAAAAAGAAGTTGTCACGGGTACGCCCGTAGGTAAATTTGAGAAGCAAAGTCTCCTATACAAACAGACTAACTTTGAGCTCTCTTAACAGCATTTGACAGAAACGTGTCAACTTTTCCAGTTTAACGTTATGCTATTCTGCAGCTATTTCTTACAACCAAATAATCACCAAAGCAGATTCTGAATTTAATTTAAATAGACTTACAGATTTCATGTCACAAAGCATAATCCACACACTCTAAGTCCAACTACATTTCGGAATTCCCGCTCGCAGCGATAATCCATATGATTTGCGACTGACGTTTTCTTCCACTTGCTCATGACTGCACATTTCCCGCTCGCAGCCAGCCGGACATACCATGAGCTCACTTCCGCGTGTCTGGTGTCCTACTTAAAGGAGCCAACACCAAATATGTACGTACTTTTTTTTTTTTTTTAAAAAAGCTACTTTATGTTACTGCTTTCCGATGTCCTAGCCAAGCTACAGAATCAATTTAAAAAGGGGGAGGCGCGCGCCCCTGCGCCAAAGCCTAAATCCGCCACTGTACATCTGCATAGACTTCTGTGTTTGCTAGAC
Source organism: Protopterus annectens (assembly GCF_019279795.1). Lineage (NCBI taxonomy): Eukaryota > Metazoa > Chordata > Ceratodontiformes > Protopteridae > Protopterus > Protopterus annectens. The sequence goes on from NC_056733.1 coordinate 1,274,035,153, forward strand.
TTGGGGAAGCATGGAAATTAGCTATGCCATCTCTTAATAGGTGTTAATCTATCTTAGAGAAGTTCTTAAAGCTTTTGGGGTTAGGTTGGGGGACTAGTTTTGCCTTTATTTCAAGGAGACGACTTTGTGATCTGATCTTACTAGTTAGGACATAATACTAGGGGGTGCAGCACTCTCCCATATTTGTGAGTATCAGATCTAGGATACTTATTCCCCTAATGGAAGTGTAGACTAGCTGCTCCAGGGCATTTGAATTTACAAAGTCAAGAAATCTCTGGGCCTGCATGTTAGTGGTCACATATGCATGCCAATTAATGGAGGGCTAGTTAAAATCACCCATGACTATGGTATTGGGCTAGATGAAGAGTTATTCTAGTAACTTCAGATATGATGTATGGGTTTCCTAGTTCATAGTGGGAGACCTGTAGCTAGCAATGTAATGGTAGTGGATTTTTCCCATGGTTAGTTGAACATGGAGTAGCTCGAACATGTCATATTGTTTGATGAGTCTTGAGGTGTACTTATCCTTTATGTAAATACATACACGTTCACTTTCAGCTCTTTCAAATTCAGTGGGTGGTCAGAATGTATGAAAGGTATTATAGCCATGCACTACCAAAGTGCTTCCTGTGGCTTTGAACCATGTTTTAGTAACTGCATAGATGTCAGCATTCTCCAGGGTGAGGAGATCTTCCAGATAGTGCAGTTTCTTATTGAGGGTCCTAGCACTGAGCAGTAACACCTTTAGCTTGTCCTGAGTAGCTTTTGTTATGTTGGAAAGTGTGTCTGTTTGGTGATGCCTAAAAAACGGCAATATAGCAGTGGATAATGCTTTGGCCAATATCCAAAAGCCTAGAGGTGACAGGTGAAGACAATCTTTGGCAAAGTACAATAGCCTATCAACCATGTCCTCCCATGCTAACAAGTATTTGACCCCTTTGGAATGACACCAGTAGCTAAGCCAATTGTTAAAGCCGATTATTTTCTACTGGCATTGTGCCATCATCCTTGGAGGTAGTAGAATGCTGCTCAATGCTAGGCTCATACCTGCCTGTGACACATATTTTGAGAACTCAGTCATGTCTCTCTTCATATAGTTCAAGGAGGTACATCTCCAGTCCTTCACGCCCACATGGACTATGAGTTGTACTGATACCTAAAGGTAAGTGACCTGAGTGCTTGTTTGATCTGGTAAATCCTGGCCTCTGACAGGCAACTAACTGTAACCTTCTCCTTATCCAGCCTGGTAAGAGGGACATCGGTGTGTCTCACAACAGAGTCTCCTATGACCAGAGTTTTGGGTTGTAGAGAGTTTCGCCTTATGGGCTTGGTAGTTGAGGGACAATGAGATGTGATTTTATTTGTTGTGATAGGCATTGTCTTGTTTGTGTACAGGTGGAGCTTCTGAGGACTATGACTGAGAGGCCTTTGAGGCTTGGGTAAATTACATGTGAGCTCCTTCACATATGTGGGTCTATGTGTGTGGTCCTTTGTGGGTGTGGGGATTGATGTGTGTGAGTCACTGACAACTGGTTTGCTGCCTTTTGTGTCTGTTTGTGAGAGTCTAGCCTCTAATGTCAATGTGTAAGTACATCTCTCACATACTGTATTTGTCTGTTCAAGAATTAAATGGTTGTCAGTGTACATAAGGCAATTGTTACATTGCCTCAGGATACCTATGCCCACCAGTTTAGATACAGAGATAACAGGAAAGTGCCCATCCATGATTCCAGGTCTTAATGTGTACTTGAAATGAATAGAAGTATAGGGTGTTTGTAACTGGATGAGGGAAGTGTGTGTACATTGTTTTACCTGCAGCTAACCTAACCAGTGTGCTGAATCAGATGCTGTCTGAGCAGCAATAGTCCTTGGTGATATAATAAGGTAACTAGAACAGTAAACTTTCACAGTATAATGAAAATAAGCAATGTTTCCAAATGTCTGTGTCTGTACTGGACACTGGCACAGCAAACAGCTGCATGCAGATGTGACAAATTTATACCAGCACTGGAAATGCAGAAAACTGACTGAGCCCTCTGTCTAATACAAAGACTAAACTTACAGCCCTTTAGTGTGCTTACCAGCTCAGATAGACTAGGTAAACACCTACTGCCATTAGATGAATAATCCAAGGCCTCCTAATGTGAAAACATAGTAAAGGAATGTTCAGAGTGAAATGTTACTACAAATTTAAAGATATGAAATACTACCACAAACAAACTTAAAGATATGTATACAGCAGTTTACTTTGAACAGCTTATAAAAGTGTGATTATTCAATAAAAGTGCTTTGCTTTGTAAAAATAGCCAAGAGCCACTCAATTGTATGGAATTTACAAAGGCACTAAAAACAAGATAAACAGATTAATACGCCTTCCAGCAAATAAAACTACTTGCAGGAAAAACTCAAGTGCTTCCACAACCTAAACAGACCATGCTATCACCAGGTACAATAGATGGAAAATCCACTGACCTCTTGATGTAAAAACACAGCAAATGTTTGTTAGAGTGTAAAATACACTGCTTTATCCAACAACTAACTAGATAAGGAATTCAGATCAAATAAATTAGTAGAGCAGACAATGAGAGGCAAACTGTCCTTTTTTCAAAATAAGCACAATAAAGACAAATAAATAATTCAAGATATCAACAGCAGTGTAGAAAGGGAGGAGCTTATAAAGCTCAATTTAAAGTAAATGTGGGCAAAGCAAATCAAGCAAAGTAAGGGTGGGTGGGAAAAATAACTAGCAGGGAATCACCAGCAGCTTAGATAATTTAAGTGTCTATCTCGCACATAGAACAAAAACACCACTTCTTGGAGTGTTACCAGAAAAAAAAGACCCTTGTAGATAGGATGTCCATCCAATAAATTGTGGACAGGTGTCTGCTTCATCTGCAGCCCCATGGGAGACTTGGAGTATCTATCTCTGTGGACACTTAGATATGTGTGCCTTTGCATATACTAGCTATAGGGACCTTTCATCAATCCACTGGAGACATTGTGGAGGTATCTCTGGCATCTGCCTCAGGAGTATTTCACCAGTTTCTTGATGCATTGCTTAAGCATGTGTGGGTGCATGTGTGGTTCTCCACATACTCCAGAGGAGAGAGCCAACACATGTAGGAATTCTTTGATATGACTCATTTCCCTGAAGAACCGTGGGCCATAGAATATACTCACATTGAAATAAAATCTCCACCTGGTAAACTGGGAAAGAGGTATGTGAACTGTAAAGCATATCACTCTAAGTGCCCAGGGGTCTGCAATGCATAGGGATTATATACAATGTGAGTATAGGCTACGCTAGCTGTTATAATGAGTACCACATAGGGTGCAGCATTGACATGTACCAGTATTTTTCGATGGGTGAATTCGAAAGGGGGCATCTTGTTTGTGACACTAGATAAGCCCTTGAAGCCTGAATCATGTCACCAATAAGTGACCCACAAAATCACAAAATGGAATAGACCATGGGTACAACCATGTCCAATTGCAAACAAGAAACATTATCATCCATGTTGTTGTGCTGCTGAAGGTACATATTCAAAAATAATGTCAGTGTGTGCAATGCTACATAATCCCATACTTAGGAACTAGTAACATTAAAGTGGGCAATTGCAGTAGCAGTGGTCCTCAGTACACTAGACAGTGAAGGCTGAGTCAGATAAGAAGACATTGGAGGAGCCATCAGCAGGAGATGATCATGCCAGATAAGGTGGATGCAATATGCTAGGGCTCAGGCAAAGAGAGAGAGTGTCTTGCACAAAATTTATGAACATAGTAGAGAAGAGTAAAGCATATTCACTACAGCAAAAATGATGCATGCAGAACCAACACCAAGCTATGCTTTCCCATGCACAGGCCACAGTGTGCTTTAGACATGGGCAACCCAAATAAAAATGTACAAAGTTATCATTATTTGAACAGAATTGGATGGGAGCACATGCATGGATATCTTTCACTGTGAAGTGTGTGAGTGCTTTTGGTTGAAGTGTCATTTCCGGGGGGGGGGGGTACTTTAACATAACACTTATGGAGAAGGGCCGGTGTCAGTGGAGGTTTGTGATGTAGTGGGGGGGCTGTGGAGGTGTGACTGTGGATCTGCACGGACACAGCCTCAGTAGTAGTTGCAGCACTGTGGCTTAGTCTACTGGATAGATCCAAGGCATGTATGGCAAATGGTTCAGCATCTCATGCATGCAACTGCCAATGAGAGCTGGCTCTACCAGAAGTTGCACTGGGCATACCAGAGAGAAAGCTGCAATGAGATATGCCACTGTTGCAATGGCCACAGCCACAACCATGGGGATGTCATCTCTAGGATGTATACACCTTCACAACAGATGGCAATACGGAAATGCTAGCTCTGCAGGAGAAAAATCTTGGTTGTCCACAACCACAATAGCTACCATCTGTGGACATTGCAGTTGACAGGCTTCATGGACAGCCTTTGTCAGTCTGCACAGAAAATATATTTTACATTCCAATGTGTGACTGAGTATATGCAAGCAATCACAGATTGGGACATACACTTCCACTAGACCATGTCATCTACCATCTGTGGACATAGCAGTTGACTAGCATCATGACAGCCCCCTTGCCCCCTTGCACATATGCTGGTTTGTGGTGACCGACACACCAAGCTCAGGTGGCAGGTGGTTACTATGTTTCCAGTGAGCATCATTAATACCTCTCTGCCCAGCACTGGTAGTGTCACATTCTGATATCTGCCTACTAGGGGCTAGCACAATGTCCCTGTTTGATAGAGCCCCTACTAACCTGTTCTCTCTGTGAGGTAGGTGTAGGTAGCATGGGTATGCACATGCATAGATACTTTGCCCATGATATTTGTTGGGGATGTGATGCTTACATTCCCGTGTCCAACATGCACTTCATATATTCTGACTATGCCAGCTCATCCATACCATCACTATCAGAATTTTCAGATCTTCCAACATCAGTTGAAACCAGTTCTGCTGTGCTGGTGCAAGATTAAGAACCACCTATGAAGACACCAAAACACAAAACAACCAGTGTAAGTATGACACAGACTGACAGGTATACGTAAAACTGATTTTTAAAAATATAAACATAAGTAAAACTTTTTTTGTATACCTTGATCAGATGGCTGTGGATGCTAAACCACTGATATACCTTCATATCATAATTCAGGAGGGTTAAGCAAACAGATAGGCTTACATACCTATTGTATCTCCAGTGGATTGCCTCTGGGGCCTACCAGGTCTGCCCGACATCCAGCATTGCATGGTGGGAGTCTTTGGAGGTGTTACTATCTCTGAGAGATGCCAGAAATTACCCTGACACAAAGAGAGGTGTTACTAGAAAGGCTCACCCAGACTCTACTACACTTTGCTGTGAGGGAAAGGTTAGTTTATTGCCTTTTTCTATTTTGAATACTGTGACTTGTTTTATTTACCTTGTGTTTTACTTGTATTCTGCTTTTAACTGAATATTAAAACTTGAAGAGACCACAGCTCTGTCTCTTGTGAGTCAGGCAGAAATTAGTACAGGTCAATAGAACAGGTCAGTTAAAGTTATTCATCTGTGAACTGAGGGGTGGAGCTAGGAACTAAACCTTCTATTTAAAGGGTAAAATAAAACATTTCAGAGCTTTACTAGAAATGCTCACCCAGACTCTGCTACACTTTGCTGTGAGGGAAAGGTTAGTTTGCTTTTTATTTGTTGTATTACTTTATTGCCTTTTTCTATTTTGAATACTGTTATTTGTTTTATTTACCTTGTAACTGCATATTAAAACTTGAAAAGAGATCACAGCTCTATCTCTTGTGAGTCAGGCAGAAATATTTTTTTCCGCTCTCCCATCCAGATACTGTTGTGCTCTTAAACACCACTGCCTTTCTAGTTGCCTTCCCCTTATGTTAATTTGACCATATATCTCATTTCCTCTCTGTTTTTACTGGCTTGTGTCAGTAAGCACGAAATTATCATTTTGTGAAATCACTCCCCTTCAACTATTTAAATTTATTGATCTTCCTATTGTATTCCATAGTACCAGAATACAAAAGTAACAACTCCCTTTCAGTCTATCTTGCTGTTTTAAAAATAGTGACTCTCCACTAAAACTTAACTTTTTTGACAGGTAAAACCTTAAGTTACCTACTTTCACATCTAACTCCTCTAGTGCACACTGCAGTGGTTAGGATAAACCATTTTTTTTTCATCTTACCTTTAAGCATCCCTGTGACTAGCACTTGCTTTAAAACCTGCTGGAAAGCACTAGGAAGTCTTTTTTTCTCAAAAAATTTTTTATTAATTATATGAATAGCAAGACAATTAAAAGATTATACATAACAAGAAGGCATAAACGAACATATAACAATTCATCTAGTGATAACAACCTTCCAGAGATTTTGATAAGTTATTTAGAAATAAAACATACACCATATGTACACTATATACAAGTTAAGCAACCTGAGAGAAAAAAATATATATTTAACATTAACTATTTAATATGTTTAGAACCTTTTCTAACACAACCTTTCTAATAGCTTTTTTTTTGGACTTCCACCTAAGTATCTTTGAGCATCAATAAATTTAAAAGCCATTTTCTGGAAAGTAACCCATTTTAATTTAGAACGATCAATCCAATTTTGTATTATATAAAGTTTTAGTAATGAGCAAATAAAAATGATAACATGAATATCAACTTTTGAAAGATGAATCAATGGAATATGTAGAATAGCAAATTCCCACGTCAACGTGGATTTTGATATCCCATTTTCTGCAGTCTGACTTTCAAAGATGTCCACAATCTGTGAGAAAAATGACAATACCATAGAATATGAAGGAGGTCTGCTTGGGGATGAGAACAGCATGAACACGAAAGGGACTTATTTGGGTTAAATTTGTTTAATTTGATTGGGGTAAAGTAGGCATCATTATTAATCATTAATTGTGTGTATGCTAATTTTTTAAAAGGGATAAATTCCTTAGTGTGTCTAATAGCCAGGACTTTCTGAGATTCTGACAATTGGGAATTATAATTCAACCAAATATTAGATAAAAGACAGTTGTGGTCCATCATTAAAGAATTAATTAATTTGTATGAGTTTGAGAGCATTTTATCAGATGATGAAAGTGTTTTGATAATCGTGTTAAGGTTTTTCAATTGTGAGTCTATGGGGACCAGAGATACAAATTTGTTTTTAATTATTGCTCTTAGTTGTGTAAGAATTGGTGAGTAATTCCAGTTTACTTTCAATAACTTACGCCAGTCAGATAAAGGCAAGTCAAGATATTTCAAAACATCTCCTACTTTTAGATTTTTAATTAAAGGATAGTTTGTTAAGTTCAAAAGTTTATTGTCCAATAATATATTTGGGTTTAGATGAATTGGCTGAACATGGTGCGAGATCTTTTCTAGTTTACACATTTTGAGTAAGGTTTGGAAATCTCTAATCTTTTGTTTAAATACTGTAGATATATTTTTAATAAATATACTATCCAGAGAGATAAAGGGAATAGCTTCAGGATTTAAATTATTAGAAATGACATAATTATACCATAATTTTATCCATAAAGCGTGATTTGGATAAGAAGTGTTATTGAATTTAGAGATAGTAAGAAGTGTATTGGATGAGACAATCAAATAATAGAGATAAAGATTAGGTAAACCCAAACCTCCCTTGTCCTTCAAAAATGCCAATCTAGAATAGGAAATTCTAACAGATTTAGGGAACCATATGAATTTTGCCAAAGCTTTATTTACAGACTCAAAAATTTTTGAAATTATCTGATCAGATGATGAGAATTGGTAAAGAAATTTAGGCAGAATATTCATTTTAATAATGGCCACCCTTGAAAGAAATGAAAGGTTTAGATGCTTCCATCTGTCCATATCAGACAATATAGAGTTCCATAATTTATTAATATTATTTTGAAAGGAAGATTTATTATTGTGTTCTAAATTGATTCCTAAATATTTTATATTATAAGTAAACTGAAAATGATTGTCTGGAAACAAAAAAGATTTGTGTGCTAAATGATTTAAGGGAAAAATATGAGTTTTTGTAGAATTTAAAAGATAGTTGGAAACCAAAGAAAAATAATCAATAGAATCCATTATTTTTCTGTAATCAGATAATGGAGTTTGAAAGTAGATTACTAAATCATCTGCAAAAGCAGAGAAATGAATATTAGTATTAAGAATTCTAGGGATGTTATGAAAAGTATTTTGAGTAATAAACAATAGTAAAGGTTCTAAGTAAATGTTGAAAAGAAAAGGGGACAATGGACAACCCTGTCTTGTTCCTTTAGTGATCTTTATCGGAGCAGAAAATTGACCATTAATGTATAGTCTAGTAAACATATTCTTGTATAAAACTTTTAAAAAATTTATAAAGAATAAGGGAATATTAAAACATAACATAGTTTGAAATAGAAAGTTCCAACATACTCTGTCAAAGGCATTTGATGCATCTATAATCAAAGCATATATAGGGTTTGGATTTTTCTTAATGAGATGAAGTATAGTCTCTAAAGATAGAGTATTATCCCAAGCATGTCTCTGAGACATAAAACCTGATTGATCTGATGAGATAATTGAGGGTAAAATCCGTTTCAATCTGTTAGCCAGAATAGATGACAGAATCTTAATATCCATGTTAATTAAAGAAATGGGTCTATAATTTACTGGGTCAGATTTATCTTTATTATTTTTAGAATTAGAATGGTTTTGGATGTGTTCCAATGAATATCTGAGATATCATTAACTCTTATATGATTGTAAACTTTAAATAGAAAGGGAAGAACTACCAATTTGAAAGTTTTGAAAAATTCTGGAGTAAAACCATCAGGTCCCGGAGATTTACCCAATTTAAGATTATCTATTGAATCCGAGATTTCTTGTACCGATATAGGGGTAGAAAGTAGTTTTGCTGATTATCATTAAGTTTAGGGAACTGCAAAGAGTCTAAAAAGAGTTTTGAGTGATTATCTTTAACAGAATTAGAAGAACTTGAATATAACTCAGTGTAAAGAGAGGTGAAAAGTTGAATAATCTCTTCATCAGTATTATATAATCTGTTATTATAAGATAAAGATGTAATATTTGGATTTCTGAAGTTAACTTTAATAATTCTCGCTAACAATTTAGATGGAACCTGAGCCCACTCTGAATATGAAGCAAGTAGCTTTTGTTCAGCTAAGGAGAGGTTATTTTGGTGAAGCAGAATTAAATCTTTCTGACAATCAAAAATTTGTTTTTCTAAAGTAGCATCATAGTTCAGACTAAGATGATTTTTCAAAGAAGAAATTCTTGATTTTAAGAATTCCTCTTTCTTAAAGTATTGTTTTTTGAAAAAAGCAGCTTTACTAATAAATAAACCTCTTAATCTTGCTTTACATGCAGCCCATTGTATGTCATAAGGAATGTCTGATGATTCAAGACTATTCACCATTTCATTTAGGATTTCTAAAGCTTGTTTGCAAATATCTTCATTTGACAATAAGTTATTATTTAAGGTCCACTTATTAAACATAGTTTTATTTTTGATATTAGGTTTTATGTTCAATTTTAGTGAAATTCTTGAGTGATCCGAAAAGAATCTGGGTTCTGTAGTAAAGTCCACAATATATTTAGAAATATAATCTGAAATTAGAAAGAAGTCTAATCTGGACCACGAATGATAGCACTTAGAATAATAAGTATATATATCATTCTTGTTTATATTTTTAACAGTGCGGAGGGGGTCTATTAAATTATATTCTGTCATCAAATCATTTAGAGCCAGAGTAGATTGAAGATTATAGGTGACAGTGGAGCGGGAACGATCAATTACAGGGTTTATAACTGCATTCCAGTCACCACCCACTATAATATGATGATCCTTATAGGATGCAAGAATATTGTAAATTTTTAAAATGAACAAATGTTGTGAATTACATGGGCCATATAGATTTAAAATTAATAAGGGTTTGTCCAAACCAGCAATAGAAGCGGTAAATAAGCACCACCTCCCCTCATCATCAAATTTCTCATCAATAATATTCCCAATTAATTTTTGTTTAATGATTATAGCTACACCTCTGGAGTTAGATGAGTCACCTGAATATAATCTTTTTGATCCATTTTTTTTTAACTCTTTATTCCAATCAATACGTGAAATATGGGTCTCTTGAATAAAACAAATGTTAGCCTGTGATTTAAAGATCATATGAAATAATAGTGACTTTTTCACTTTATCTTGAATGCCTCTAACATTCCAAGAATCTAAAATTATGTCAACAGGCATATTCTACAAGTATAATCATTATTGATGCTATAAAAGTGAACTCAAGGTGCAAATCCAACACAACATTAAAAAGAAGAAGAAAAAAAATGAAAGAAAAAACAGTCTTTAAGTATTCAAGCAAGTCATCAAATAACATTTGTTGAAAAAAAAAGAAAAAAGTTTTTTTAAGAACCATGAAATGTATAATAATAACCTTTATCCTAACCCTAGTGCCTACCCACCAATCCCCCTGTGATAAAGGAAGAGCAGAAGAACATGAAAAAAACATTGTAATTATAGATAATAATAACCTCAAGTTAGAAATCAAATTACTCAAAGGAAGCCTAACATAACATAAAGTCCGAGTAATACTACTAAAAATATATACAAAATTAACTAATTTCAAGACGTCCAACATGCTTAATCCCTACTTCTAATACTAATCTAAAGCTCCTATCCTTAAATTGAAATTTATAGTGATTAAATGTATTTCCTCAAGTATTTCAAGAGAAAGAGAAACAAGTAAATAATAAATAAATCACACTCTGCTTAACTAGAACACTCTATCATAAGAAGTAATACAATTAAAACTGAAAGATATGTAAGATAACATATATAAGTATAACAAAACCAACTGGTAACATTATAATATAAGTAAATAAGCATAGCATTACTGAACTAAAGATAATAGTCATGCACTATCTACTGAACCTTCTTTAGTACTTTAGTGATAATTTCATTAATCAACATGACCATTAGTATGATAAAAGCACTAATACCTGTAGAATGAGTATTTAGTTATAGTTCAAATAAAGCAAAAACAACTACCAAGCAACCATATCTCAAAATGAAAAACAATTCAGTCTGGAGATGCATCTATTAACTAGATAATAATAGTACAGGAACTATTCAAAATGAAATATTATAAGCTGTAAGGTTTTAACACTAGTTAATATACATGAATAAAGTATAATTATATTATTAAATAGTAACTTAAACAGCATCATATATATTGGACTGAATGTACAACAATGTGCATACATATAATTTTAAATCTATTTTTTGAATATTTTGCTAATGACTCTGTTAGGTTATGTAGCCATACTATTCTTCTAAGCTATAGATGTAACATAGCAAAACAGCATGAAAAGACAAGGCTTTTAAAGTAAACATTTTGAACATCTAATTAAAACAGAAACAAGCAAGCTAAATGCAGTAAATCTAAGGGCTTAAATATATATATGTAGATTCAGCTAATCATATTAAAGATAGTTATTTCAAACCTTTCAAATAAGTAAAGGCTTTCTTAAACATAAACTACTAATCATAAATATCACATCCAGCCTCTGAGAAGAGAGAGAGCAGAGAATAGAAAGAACATGAAACTTTCATATGAACAGGTATACTTTGTAACATTTGTCAAATTAAACACTTCAGTATAATATAAAATATCGTATGAAAAAAATATTCTGAATAGGAAAATATGTTCATTTCTTTACACATCCTTTAGAGTTTTAATATATAAAACTAACCTGTTCAGGGTTGGGAGGGTGGCCTAATGGTTAAGGTGTTTGCCTTACAAACACAAGGTGCAGGGTTTGAGTCTCACAAGGGATAATTGGCTAGGCTTAAAAAGGCTCACAAGAGCAGTTAGCTTAGTACTAATCTATGAATCTATGAATCTATGAATTTGTTTCCAGAAACATTTTCACTCTGCTTTATGAAAGTAGCAGCTTGCTTTGAAGTCATGCAGACACACTAAAAGTCACTGAATATATTATGTGACATGAATCTGTTTAAATTTAAAAAGCAACCTTCATTTATGAAGAGAAAACACTTTAAATAATAGCCAGATCTATTAAAAAGTTAGTGCTATTGAATACTTGTTGAAAACAAGCAGACTTGTGTATTTGAAACTGTCCTTCTTTCCTCACAAATGATGACATCACCATCCATCTCAGAGAGACTGTAGTGTGCGCATGTTCATGCAGAGCATCAGCTGGAACTCTGAGGGGAAGATTTTCTTGCTAGAATGTTGAGATGGAATGTTTTTCCCTCCAAAAATCATTTAGCTTACACAGAAGGCTGTAACTCCAAAGCTTGTAGTAAAATTAACATATTATCTATTTACACAGCAAGCATATGTGAGAGAAAGAGAAAAAAGTAAATACAGCAATTTAAATGCTTCTATTAATCCACACAAATCTAACAAGCATATATGCTGTCACTGCACACTGTCACACCAAATCTATCATGTGTAAATTACATGACAAGTTCTTAAGCTAATATAATTATGTCACACCAGAATTACAAATCATGTAACACAAATACTGTCAGAGTAAAGAAATGAAAAAATCAAACCTTATTGTAGTTCTTTAACAGTAGAATATTAAGATACAGTGTCAGGAAGCTTTTTAAATGTTTTAAGAAAAATGTCTTTTGCATCTTTAGGATCTGAACATACAAATCTTTTGTCATTAGCTGTGAAAGACAAGGTATTAGGATAAGCCATTCGAAATCTAATCCCTCTTTTTATCAAGTCAGCACAATAGGGAGCCAGTTTTTGTCTATTTAATTTGATCTGTGCAGGAAGATCTTGGGAAAATGATAGTTTGTGAGACTTCCATATGAATTGTTTCTTTGTTTTAGCAGTTTCTAGGATCTGGAAAGTGTCTTGAAAGTTTAGTAACTTAGTATAAATTAACCTTGGTGTGGAAGAATCTTGCTTTGTACGCAGTGCTCTGTGTGCTCTCTCTACAATTATAGATTTTGAAGAAGCTTCACAATTTAACAGTGTTTCAAAGATATTTTTAGTCACAGATAACAAGTTTTTATTGTCATAAGATTCAGGTAAACCACGAATAATGATGTTATTTCTTCGACTCCTGGCTTCCAGATCCAATATTTTAGCTTGTAAATCTGAAATAGTTTTATCTCTAGATTTAAAGTCACTTTCCAATAAGTCTGTTTTAACTTCCAAAGCTAAGAGTTTATTTTCAATAGTAACAATACTATCGTTTATTTGCTTTAAAGATTTATTAAAGTCTGCAAACTGTTCTGAAAAGTTTTGTATAGCACTTTGAATTGGTTTTAATGCTATTTTTAGTTCTTTTAAAAGGAAATTTGAGCCATTTAAATCTTTATTACTTACATTAATAGTTTCTGTAGGTTGTCTAGATGATTTCAGTCTTTTTGAACCTGAATCTTTTTCAGGAGATAGCATTGAAGTATATTTGGCCTTTGTAGGCTGAGTCTCCATGGAGTCAGATTTTGTAGCCATGCCCAGAAATGGAATGCAGTCAACAGGATACCAGGAACCAGGAACAGACTGGAGCAGTAGGAGTCCCAGCAGCAGAGAGACCAAGAATGTTCTGAGGTAAAATAAATCCCAGAATAATAAGTCCAGAAGAAAAAATAATCCAAATGCGTAGAAAAAGATTTATAAAATCTTTTAGTATAAAAATTTGAGGAAAAAGGTTGATATAAAGTTGTAAAAAAAACCAAAAGATAAATAGCTGTGAGGAGCTCAGAGAGTAAGGACTAGACTAGTCGGCGGCCATCTTGGAAATCCAAGAAGTCTTAAACTGATACAAGCACTCATCTCTCCTTGTTAATAAGGAGAACTTAATTGTAGGCACTAAACAGCCTATAATTGCAAAGTACCTTGCTAAGGTAAGGAAAAACAGCTCTTGTACTTTACAAAAAAATGCACCAAACCAGGCATGTCCAAAGGTCAGCTTCTGGTGATTTCTCCTGTCCATCTGGTGAATCTGGGCATACTGGGGCAAAGCAGCAATTGCCTCATGTACACAGACAACCCTCTCCTCCTACCACCCAACACTACAACCTGCAAGAGATGCACTTACATAGCCAAACTGGAAGCAAAGCTCTCTCCACCCAAGATTGTTCTAGACAGTCAAGAAGAGAAGGGTAACACCCGCACTACACCTCAAGCAACACATAGCCCTTCTAAACCCACACCACCAACACCCACACATAGCAACACTAAATCCAGATATGTGGAGGCCCTTAGCAGTAACCTGCCCAAGCAACAAGGACCTCCGAAGCTGAAATGCAAACAAACACCAATTAGAACCAAAGTGCCACATAGCTCACAACACCAGTGTGCCACCCAACAACAGCCTCTAAGGCAAGACAGCGTACCCAACACTTTAGTCATAGGTGATTCTATAGTCAGGCATACTGATGTCCCACTCACCAGGCTGAGCAAGGAGAAAATTACAGTCAGCTGCCTGTCGGGTGCCAGGATCCACCACATAACACATGCACTCAAGTCACTCCACAACAAGTACAAATATGACTCTGTCATTGTCCATGTTGGAGTGAATGACTAAAGACATACCTCCCTGGACTACATGAAAAGAGACATAGAAGAGCCCTCGGATCATGTAGCATCCTGACTTTACCCAGAATGATACCACAGTATAAGGACAAAATGATTGACTTCAACAATTGACTAAGCTTCTGGTGTCATTCAAAGGGGATCCAGTGTCTATCTGCCTGGTACGATATGATCAACATACCACAATGCTTTGCCAGAGATGGTCTGCACCTGTTGCCCCTGGGATTCAGATTACTGGCTAAGGCTCTTTCCACCCCTCTACTGCCTTTTTTAGGCAAAGTTCAAAGGACAAAACCACCACCGTAACAGATACAAGCATGCAAAATCTGAAGGTAATGCTATTCAATGCTAGAAGTCTAAACCTCAAAATGCACTGTCTCGAGGCACTCCTAAAAATGGAGAACATTGATATATGTGCAGTAACTGAGACCTGGATCAAGGCTCCAGTGAGCACCCCTGCAATACCAGGCTACAACTCTTACCACACTTTTTGGCCACCAAACCAGGACTGAAACACTCAAGGTGGTGGAGTGTCCATGTTCACCAAGGATACTCGCAACACCAGGCTAGCTGCCCAACACAATGCATCTGAAATTCTCCAGGTGCAACTAACAGTAGGTAAGACTGCAATCCAAATTGTAGCTTGCTACAGATCCCCCACCATGCCCCAAGATTCTCACTACGCCTTTCTAATCATACTGGAAAAGATTAAGATACACCCTAACACCCTAATACTGGATGATTTCAGCTACCCTGCCATTAACTGGGAAAACTACTCGTGTACCAACACCTTTGCCCAACGGTTTTGGAATTCATAAATTCCAGTGCCCTGGATCAACTAATACTTAGTCCCACCAGGGGCTCCAATATCCTATACCTGGTCATTACCAACATGGGAAATCGATGCTCCACACCAATAGTCACCCTCTCGTTGGTCAGGTCTGACCATAAAGCTAATCACCCTTGACATCCACATCCCACCCCCACCCCCCCCCACCCCAGTAAGGAAACCTCTGTAAAAAACTTCTCCAAAGCCAAATTCATGCTACTTAAGTCAGAAGTGAAAAACTTCATGACACCCATGCAGATGGGAACTGAAAGTTTGACTGCTGAGTCCTACAATAAGGCACTGTGCGAGCATATCCACTTGTGCATGAATCATGCCATCCCCAATAGAACCAAGATGCTCTCCTCCCAAAAACGGAAGCCAATCTGATGGTCTTTTGCCATAAGCAAACTTTACAACAAAAGTAAGAAACTGTTGCAGAAAAAAGGAAAATCCCAGAATGCAAAAAACTCCCTTACCAGCCTCAATAAGAAGCTGAAATCCCTTATAAAATCCCCCAAAGCTAGTTATGAAAATAAAATTGCCAAAGATCCCAAAGACAACCACAAGGCATTCTATAGCTATGCCAAGAGTCTAAATGGCAATTCTCAGATCTGCTCTGAGCTACAACAGAGTGGCATCAAATATACTGATCCTAAGGTTATTGCCAATATCCAGGCAGATCAATTCAGTGCAAACTTCACCCCCCCCCTCACCTCCTAAAGGGCCCATCTCAATACCGAAAGATTGCCAAATTCTGGTAATAACAGCCACACAGGTAAAAAACGCACTCTCCAAAGCTAAGAATACAGCATCCATGGGACCAGATGACATCCCAGGCTTTGTATTACATGAACTACAAAATGAACTGGCACCTCACCTAAGTGTCATGTTTAATCATAACCTCACCTCAGGCTTCTTGCCCAGTGAGTGGCACACAGCTACAGTTATCCCACTCGACAAGAGGGGATCCAACTACCGCCCCATCAGTCTGATGAGCGTGATCTGGAAGGCCATGGAACATATTATCATGGAACTTATAAACAAAGACATTGACAACCTTCAATCACTGGACCCCATGCAGTTTGGGTTAGTGAAGGGCCGAACTTGTCTCCTGAACCTGATTGACTTCTTCGAATCATCCTTCAGAGCTGTGAACAAGGGTAAGGTGATCCACACAGCCTATCTGGACCTCACCAAGGCCTTCAACACTATCCCCCACTCTGGAATCATAGATAAATGTACTAAGCTGGGCATTAATCCCTACGTCACTCGATGGGTTGCCAACTGGCTTACTGACAGAACCCACACTGTAAAAGTAGCTGACTCCAAATCCAGCTCCAGACAAGTGACAAGTGGAGTACCTCAGGGTTCAGTCATGGGACTGCTCTTGTTTGGCATCTACTTCTCTGAAGTACAGACCAACACTAAGGGACTCTGGTTAACAAAGTTCGCAGATGACTGCAAACTGGGTGCCATTACTGAATCCCCAAATTATGTGGATATTCTACAAAAGAGCCTTACAGAAACAGATGCTTGGTGCAAGAGCCATCAGCTCAAGCTCAATGCCAAGAAATGTATAGTTATCCCCTTTGGGAAAAAAACATGTACCCATGAATTACCACATAGGTGGCAGTACACTAAACACCAAAAGTGTGATAAGAGACTTAGGTACACAGGTGGACAGTGGTCTCACCTTTGATAACCACATCTCCACAACAGTCAGGAAATCCTTCTATGTGGCACACCTCATCACTAAGGGCTTTTCATCCAGAAAAATGAGGTCATTGTCCCACTGTACTCATCCCTCATTAGACCCATTATAGAATACAATGCCCCGTTTGGCATGTACCTCTCAAGACATCTGCAACAACTGGAAAGGCCACAGAAATACCTCACTAAAAGAATCACAGGCCTAAAGCAGATGCCCTTTGCTGACCATCTAAAAAAACTCCACCTATACTCTGTCGCATATCATCTACTCAGAGGTGATCTCTGCTTAACATACAAGGCCATGTCAAACCCAGAGCTGTTGGACGTGCTACACTTAAAGAAATCCCAATCCCTGAAAGACACAGATCTAAACCTTGTCATTACAATGAACAAAACGTGCTGGAGGGATAGGTTCCTGACCCAGAGACTCCCAGACTCTGGACTAGATTGCTCATACATGTCAAGCAGAGTGCCTCTTTGGCCCTCTTCAAAAGGAACCTTGATGATTGGATGGGGGGTAGGAAATTCACCCCCGTTATCATGTCAGTCTCCCTGCTAGACAGGGGTCCAGGGAAGTAAATACTGTGGGAAGAAATAGCCAGGGAATTGTTATGGCTAGGCTTATATAGGCCCTAGGGCCGATAGCCTAGTAGCAACCTATGAACCTATGAACCTATGTGTTACTTGCCCTGCAGAACACCATTTCATAACCACAGTTGTGGCCACAGACCACATTAATGTCTGCCACAGTATCATCACAGACACTGTGATGATATTGTGGCAGATAGTATCATTATAAGCACTGTCGTAGTAGGCCCACTCACTTACACTCCAAGAGCTAGCTGTCATCCTTGTAGATATAGGTCTTGGAGTAATACCTCATATTCTGCACTGAAAACTTGGGCTTACTTGTGGATGTCCCAGAAAATCCAGCTGAGTGCTTTTGTTTGCCTTGTTTTTTTAACAATGATTAATTGTTATGGAAAACAGTGGAATTATCAGCCTTGTTCCGACATAGCCTTAACAACTCCTAACATCACCAGTCCCCTCCTTCTCCATATAGCGTGCTGTTTATGCGCCTGACAGTCATATATCTCTGTATCCATACTCTTTAATTAATGTCAGGCACATAGATTTACTGAGCACATCCCCCACAAATCAATCACATACATTTGAAATTGACTAAGGAGACATAACTGTTCTTCTCAATGTTAAAAAGAGCTGTGCTAAAGAGATAAGTATAATGTATTGCAATTCTAATCTCAATAAAGTTTTCATAATACAGTTAGAAGTACTGACAAACATACATCTTGTCATGTCAACAAGTTGACTATCAGTTAAAAGAAGCCATACTACAAATGATGGACTGTTAAAAAAAAAGCACTTACCTTGTACAAACAAATGTACTTTTCTGATAGGAATCTTCTGAAAGACACATTTTATAGATTCCAAACTATATGCTCTACACTTTGTTCTGTAGCATAATGAGGTTCTATTCCTGCCATAGTGCTTATAGGTTCATAGGATCATAGAAGATTGCTAGGTTATCAACCTTATTGTGCTGATTCAGCTGACTGAGGTCAGTGAGCACACTAATAAGATCTCAGGTCCTTATTGTTTCTGAATCTCTCAATTTGCACAATGCGCACACCTGCTAACCATCGTATTCAATTCTCTACAATGATATGCACGCATCAGTCTCACTCTGGGCAGCACTGTGCATGCATGGTCCAGACCATGTCTCCAGGGGAAACTGTAATTCATCAAATAGCCATTTGTAAATGGAGTTGCTGCAGTTCCTGATTTCTTAACAACATACACAGGGATACAGGACTGCCATGTTTCACATCCTTAACTGCCATTGTGAAAGTATATTACTTATATTTTCTGAGCTCACCATGCATCACACAAATGAGATGCTCATTGGTGCCCATCATGTTGTGGCAGATTGGACATGTGAGATCTAATCTGGGTGCAATTTTTCAGTGAGATTCTTGAAGGTGAGTTGTGATAGCAGGATAGGGTAGTGCTCATTTTAGAACACAGAGGTGGTGTGAGGAGGAGTACAAACTATTTCAGTCAGAGGCTCTTGTATGAGGGCTATAAAGGGCCACAGTATAGGACTGAAGCCTGGAATAGTTTAGCCCAGTTGTCACTCATGCCACTGGCATTCCATACATGAGAAGCAGTGCCATCATTATTACAGTGACATGAGACACAACCATACTGATGTCCTAAGCCAATGGGAGGATGAGATTAAACAGCAGGCACCACCTATGTTCTGCAGGTATAAGGTATATTAGGTGCACATATAACCTTCCTCTGTATGCATCCTTAGATATTACACAGTGCACTGTTTCCTTCCATTGCCCCTGGAGACAGTGACGTGAATAGGCACTGCACAGGAAGAGACTGGAGCATAGTTACTATAGGTTTTAATATTAACAGTAGTGCAGATTCTTTTTAAAACAGTATACCTTTAAATCAAGGTATAGCTGTTGAGTGTTATGTGTGTTTCTACTTGTACTTGCCAATATTTGCACAGGTGGGTCAGGATGTTAAGGATCTGCTCACAGATTGCCTTCCCATAATGTTTCCTTCAGGCTTGTCTCTCTCCTGATACTAATTACTGCGTTAGACATGGGAAATAAGTATGAGAGTCATTCTGGAGTGGTGGACCTCTGTGTCGTGGACAGTCTTTGTCAATATACTTGGAGCCTTCACTTATAACCAGTGAATGAAAGGTATGTTTGAGTAGCAGTTTTTCTTTATTGTAAGTACATTTATCACAGACATCCCACTACTGTGTCTTGGACTATAGCCCAGTTACCAGTAACTCATCATGTTAAACCTTTGCCTTTTGGAATGCAGGTGATAATGGCTGTTGGTTCAAGTCCCCCCACAACTGTGTATGCTAAATTTATCTCAAAATATGCAGCCACCATAGTTTTTAATTATATTTGTATTTCTCTTTCCCCCACTGTTTTTGTTACTAACCTTTATCTTGTTTTGTAATTTTGTTTGTCTTGATTTATTTTACCTCTATGCAGCAGTATCACAGCCTTCACCCATCCCTCCAGCAAGATATGGCACCCCCCCAACAGGTGACAGCAGCAGTGCCATCACCCCACCAGCAGCGGTGCCATCACGCCCACCAGCACCAGAAGAACCCTTCACATCTGGGTCCCACTCTGACACACTTGGCTGTACATGTCTTGCCCTTCCTACACCACCTGCTTCAGGTTGCCCTGCACTAGATGTTAGAAAAGATTAACCTGCTGGTAGCAGTAGCAATGGAGGTGATACCTCTGTCACTCACTGGATATTTGCAGACCTTATGGAAGAGATTATTGACAGTAGGCTAGATGCTCAAATCAGCCATATAGAGGACCTCCTTCAGTGGCTCACTGATTTATGACTCTATCCCGCACTGCCTCTACTACACCCAATTCTATTCCCCATGCTGGTGCTCCTATCCATTTTGTGTCACTTCCCACCTCTCTTGGTTGCTTAGTCTTCCGTACACCATTTTCTTCCCTCTGTCTGATGTCTACTTGCTTTTCCTTCTATATTGTATTTCATCACACCCTGTCAGTCATGTCTACCTTTCCCAGATATTTAATCTAACTCAACCTTCCTCTTACATCCCTTCTCTCCTTCATTCCCCAATGTATCTTCTTAGTATGTATGAAAAATGGGCACCTGCCCCCCCAAAAAAAATTATCCCACCTTTCCCATCTCCATTGTACTAATTCATTAGTTTTTCACCTTTTGTTCTGTCTTCTACTTGTTATCCTTCTTAATCTATTTCCTATACTCTTATTACACCCTTTAATCTGTTCAAAAATAAGTACACCTCCCTCACACACATCTAGGGCCTCCAAATGACTTAATTTTCCAATTACACTGTGTGCAGTAGGCTGTGAAGAGCACTGTTACCCTCCTTATACAAATTATTAGTGGTGACACAGCTCATAGTTTTGTAAAAAACTGGGCTGCCAAGTTCAAATGCTAGGTACAACCACTATTGTTACCACTAACATTATGTATGTTATCCTTACCCACCACTAGCCATGTACTTGAACTGAGCATTTTTGCATGGCCATTTGTACATACAACTGTCAGAATTTCAGTAGCTTGCCTTGTAAAGTATTAAAATGCCAACTATGCCTGTTAATGATTGATTGGACTCCAAAGAGGAGTCCTGATGAGTCCATTTTTTACTCTAATTCTCTCATTCTACAAGTTGGTTGCAATCAACTGTTGTGTGCTTCTCTGATATCTTTCACTTTGTTACTTCTGCAGTACAACCTGAAATGGTATGCTTTGAATACTGTAAGTGGGGAGGGTTGTGGCTTCAATTCCTCTCAAGGTTGTATACCTTCTGTCTTTTTTTTCCTTCTGCAAGTGTTTCACAACTGATTGCTGTCTGCTTCTCTGACACCTTTTGTCTTACTTCTTTAGCTCAGTCTGTAAATGGCATACTCTGTACACTATACATGAGCAGAGTTGCGGGTTTAAGTTCCATAGGGGTTGCATACAGGAATATTACTGTTGCTATAGGGTCCTTGTTTCCTGACATTTGGATTAAAGTACAGGCATATAAGGGTCACAGATGCTGTACCTGCTTTTGGTCTATATATTGATACTTTTCTCTCCCCTACCCACTGTGTTCTATTTACATTTTTTATCTTAAGTTAGTTGACATTTATATCTGTTAGTGTCATGCCCGCTTATCCATTGCCTCCGACTTTACTGACTGCTTCTCAACTTCCCTTAGCAGTTTTGTCTGTTATGTTTTAATATGTACTTTTAATAATTATTCTTTAAGGATTTTGAAATAATGTTTAACATCTTATACATTTTACATTTTTTATATATATATATATATATATATATATATATATGTGTGTGTGTGTGTGTGTGTGTGTGTGTGTGTGTGTGTGTGCGTGTGTATATGGTTTACCATCGAATAGTTGAAGTGCAGTTGTGCAAAGGGCATTCTTCAAAAGGATATTTTCAAGGTTTTGTAATGTCGAATACAACTTTAGCAAATTTACAATGCCAAAACCCTATACCTGTTTTACGTCCCAGACGGCAAATGGGTTTTTGCACACAACTCCTGGAAATAGCAAACATCAAACTCCAATTTTACCATGTTTGACATTAGAGAGGAAAATAATTTCAGCTTTCAACATTTCAGTTCATTATTCTGGACAGTCGCACAACTGCACTTCAACTATTTGATGGTAAACCATGTGTTTTTATAAATATACATTTATTATATTTTTATATATATATATATATATATATATATATATATATATATATATATATATAGATATATAGTGTTCTAAGTAAGTCTGTTCCAAGATGAAAACACTAAATCACTAACAAACTTTTTTACAGAGTGAACATTTCTGAATACAACCATTTTTGAGTTTTTGTCTGTTATGTTTGTTTATGTGGCCCTGCTACCTAGTTTACCTTCCTAACTTCATCTTACGTTTTGTGTCCTTAGTTGTTTGTTTGGATGTTACACCACAGTTTAGTCTCTGATTTTAATCAACAGTTTTACCATGTCATTTTATCAGATGTTCACCCCCCCCCTCGGAGGATAACAGTATAAAGGAAAGTCTCTATGAAATGGTGGGGTATCTAATAATGTTCATTCAACCGCTGACACAGATTATGGCCCAACATCAACAACAAGAAATGATAATCCCAACAATCCTCTTTGGATTCAGTTAGTTTCTGAAAGAAATTAACAGTCAAATGCTATTGCTTCTCCATCTCACTAACAGAATGATCCAGGTCTTATACTTCAATGGGAAACCAAACGGCTAGTTGCATATGGATTACTACATGGCTCAGTCAGTTCAAAGGGCAGTTTCCATACAGGCGAATTTGAGAAAACATACAAAAATATCACAACATTCAAACTGAGAACAGTTATTGTTTTTGAATGTATTAAGTTTAAAATTATGCCAAATGGATTAAAACTGAGGAAATATCAAAACGGTCTATCTAAAAACAGTGAGTTGCATTTCTAACTCGTATCATCATTTGACTGGAATGGTTGTGTTTCTTATGTAATGTAACTCACCATGTCTTAATTAGGTCACAATACTGTATTTACGAAGACAAACACTGCTTTTTATATAGAAATGCAGTGGCATAACTAAGTGAAGTCACAGACATACAGGCATCTCTTCAGTATGTTTACAATCAGTCTTAAATTAGTATAACTTTAATTACAACATCAAAAAGTCAGTTTTGCTGTGACAGTGATGGTCAATAAGCAAAGTTTAACATTTTATACTTTTTCTTTTGGGTTCGATTCCTAGGTGGTACCACTCAGTCTTACCAGTGTCTAACTCCCAGTGTTCTAATATGTCACAAGTCATACCATTTTTCCAGCTATGATTACAACTAACAGTATAAATCATATCAGTGTTTAGCACTTCAACATGTCTGAATAGTTTGAGCATCACACATAGCCAAATCACATTGCCATTTTTAACATATTCTCTGCTTCTTTTTGTACTCAGTGCCACTGTGTCTGACAAGCCAGTGCTCTGCTTCCAGTTGTGCAAAAGCAGCTGGCAAAGCTGTGCATCTTTGTACACAATATTTTGCACACAAGATCTGAACTAGGTGCCAAATCAGACCCATATTTCTGTCTTGACTGCTCAGACATGACTGGCAATGGTAGGGATAGTGTTCCAATTAGAACACAAAGATGGGGTATTGAGGATAACAGGATATTTATGGCACTTCTCATGAAATGCTACAGCTGGAGGCTATAGCAGACAGAATATACAGGATCTCAATATAATGTTGAGGCTTGGAAGAGCTTGACCAAGGCTGTCTCCAATGCAAATGGCATCCCAGACACTGGGAAGCAATGTAGTCACCACTATAGTGACATGAAGAAATGCAAGCAGGACCTTCTAAGCTGATTGGAGGATGAATTTAGGACTGCAGACACCCCTTACTTGTTTAAGTATATCATCATCTGTCTATGATATGTCATTAATTAGCTGGCCAATGCAGTTATTCATTATGCACCCATATATATTTTGTTTTTATTTTTCTGCTGTAGAGCTACAGCAGAGATGGCAGAAGACCTTGAGGTGCATCAGGAGAGACTATCTTACCTCATAGAGGCATGGGTTAAGTATGTTTCATGTCAGAATACAAAGCACAGAAGAATTTTCAATCCCTCACTGTGTATTTTTTCGAACAGGCATATCTTAACTTTACTATCAATTCTACATTTCTGTTCCTGTTGATTATTGCATTAGGCAATGAGTCCATCAGATTATTTCTGTGTGGGTTCAATACCCAGATGGGTTCAATACCCAGTAACCGGTATGGGATTTTTTTTTTAATTTCAATACTGCACAACATTAACAGGTTAATATTTGCAAATGCAGTTATTATCTTAGAAAGTAGCTATCTGACATGGCATAGTCAAATGTACAATTCTATTGGTCATATCATACCATTGTGACTGATTAATTTTGTGACACATGAATGCCTTCCCTTCATATCTGGGTGTGGCCAAGGTGTACTTATGTATTCACTGATCTAATTCTCTTTCATTTTTCTCTTCTTCACCATGACTTTCTTTATTTTTAATATATTTTAATACATTGCAGCTGAAAGCAAAATGACCATCAGAACAGGGAAGCAGACTGACCACAGGGGTTCGGCTTGCCATAGGCCCACAGGTGGCTGTGGCAACATCATCACAGACAGCACAGACACCAGCACATCTGGGTCATAACCCATCAGTACTCTGCCCATAGCTGCTGGTGCTTGGTGCCCTCCGGGAGCAGTAGTACTGGAGGTGGTGATTTTGTGAATTGAAAAGAACTGACAGGACTGGTGGTGGGCATTATGAAGTGGGGCCTCAGTGCCCAAATTGGCAGGGTAAAAAAACCCCTGTGTCATATTGCAAAAATTATGCCACTGATGGCACTGACCAAGGCAGGTGAAACATGAGACAGTGATGACAACTCTGAGGGCAAGGACTAAATTCTCACTGTTCTCATGCTGGATGTGGATACACCTCTGATCCCCTACCTTTTCCAGTTATGATATCCTGCAGCCCTTTGTGTCCATCACCATCCCTGTCTGTCTTGTATGTCCTGTATGTCTGCGCCTACTACCTAACCTACCCTACCTACCTGACCCTCCCATTTCAAAGCACCTCCCACAACCTTCCTTTCTTAGCAAAAGAAAAAGATAAAAAATGGGCACCATCCCACCAACAAAATGATGTTCCATACACAGCTCTCCACTTCATCAATGTGTCATCTTGACACACTTGATTTGGTACAATTAGCTAAATAATGCTATTTTGTTGTTGTCACCCATCCCTGATATTGTCACTCTCCAAAGTCATGAAATTCTTTGACAATTCAACATTTATATTGTGAAAAAGTGGCTAGATGTGGTGTTCCTCAACACCCTCCTAACAAATTCTTGCATTGTTCCCAGTGTCTTCCACATTCTGCTTTCCACCACCATTTTCACCACTGTCTTATCAACCCCTTATTCACAAGTTTAATCTGGCCAAAAAATTGTCACACACAACATACATGGCCAGAAATGGCACATCCAAAAACCTTCATTTTTTTGTCCTCATCATTTGTGCAGAGGGTGGAATCACTCCATGTATAGAGGTTGCTGCACCTACTAGAAGTAAGCCCAAAACTAATTCTAAAAACAAACTACATTGATGGAATCCTAACTTTAATAGAAAAAAAGTCATGGCTAAAACCAGAAAGAGCAATTCCCATAATGATAGGAGCTCTCTAATGAAACTACATAGGATACTAAGAGGGCAAACTAAGTCCAACAAGGGCAATTATGAGGTCAGGATTGCTTCACAGTCTAAAGACAACCACAAGGCCTTCTACAGCTATGTCCAAAACCTCAAAAGGCAGCACATACCAATGTGCCAAAATGGTGGTCAGTGATGCCACCTTCACTGAGCAGAGAGACATAGTGAAATTGATGGCTGACAAATTCATCTCAGACTTCACCCAAACTCCCCACTCCCCACTGCCTCCACCCATGAAATGCTTACTAGCATAACACCCTGAAATTACCAGCAATCAGGTCCTGGTGGAGCTCTCAAAGGCCAAAAACACAGCATCGATGGAAACATGACCTATCAGGACTGCTTGAGACACTTTTCAACTACAGTCTCAAAACAGGCTTTGTACCCTGAGAATGAAGGACTGCAATGTTTATCCCACTTCAGAAAGGTGGACTATCAACCAATTCTGGAAACTACAGACCTATTAGACTCATCTAGTATGCAAAGTCATGGAAGGAATTATCATGAAAATGATCAACAAAGACATAGGCAACCTTCAGACACTGGACCCAACCCAGTTTGGTATTGTTAAGGGAAAGTCATGCCCACTAAACCTGGTTGACTTCTTTGAAATGGTCACCAAGGCAATACACGAGGAAAAAATGGTACATACCGCCTACCTGGACCTGACTAAGGAGTTCAGTACAATACTGCACTCAACTATAGTTCTTAAACTCACACAACTGGCCATAACCCCCTGTATAACTTGCTGGGTTGCTAGCTGCCTCACACTCAGGACCCAGGAAGTCAGGCTGGGTGATAACACCTCCACTAAGAGACTGGTCACCATCTGGGTACCTCAGGGCTCCATGCTCTGACCCCCTCCTATTTGTCATCTACTTCTCAGAGGATAAGGCTAATGTCAAGGGTATTTGGCTGATCAAGTTTGCAGCTGACTGCAAATTGGGAGCTATCATATATCCTCCCCATGGCATAAACATCTTACAAGAGGGTTAAACACAGACAAATGACTGGCTCCAAAGTAACAGACTAAAACTCAATGCCAAGAAATACATTATAGTGCCTTTTGTGAGAATTGCCTTCCAAGAAAATTACTCCTTTGATAATACACCTGTAAAAGCTGACCCAGTAGTGAGGGATCAGGGAATATATTTAGACAGTAATCTGGCCTTTTACCAACAACATGTAGCCAAGGTAGTAGGAAAATAAATCTGTGTTGCCCAACTTATAATAAGTATGGGCACAGAATCCAAGTCCAAGGAAATATTAGTGCCATGTTAGTTGGCCCTTATCAGAACCATCACTGAGTATACAAGTTGTTGTATCCTGTTATACTCAGCCACTATCTTCCTTCACAGAGCAGAGCCTGTGGTCAGTACATCTGACTTCAATATGTAGGAGTTCTGCCACAAGGCCCTACATGTACAAGTTTACTGAGAAATTTGTTATGATTGCCTGCAGTCATTGCATCTGACCTCGATATTACAGGAGCTTTGCCACAAGGCCATACACCTACAAGTTTACTGACAATTTTGTCAGTGTTCAATAACCCATGTTCACTACATTTGACCTCAATATTGCAGGAGCTCTGCCACAAGGCCCTACACCTGCAGTTTACTGAGAATTTTTTCAGTGTTTAATGTAAGCATATTTATCATGATCATCTCCCAATCCATATGACTGGACATGTCACACATCCAGAGAAACAGCATATTTATAAAACAGCACACAACCTTTCCAGGTTTAACACAGAAATGTTCATTACTACACTACCATTTATTAATTGGAATTTCCTAAAAATCCTCCCCTGAGGTGATGCTGTAATTGAATTCAATACAACTTTTTCTAAATATCCTAAATAGCCCTGCACCTCCTAGAAGGAAGAGACTGAAAACAAATAATGCAATTTGGATATCCAAAAAGGAGTAGGATACTAATGCAGGATAGAGAAAATGCATGGAAAGAATAGCAAAAATATAAAACACCTAAATATAGCTTGAAAACTTCAGAATGCTTCACAATCATACTAAAAAAAAAATGATACATGGTACACGATACATGAAGACAAAAAACTGAACTGTAATAACTTTCAGAACGCGGTGGTGGTGCTGCTGTAGTGTTGTCACCTCACAGTAAGACGTTGTCCGGTTTGATTCTCAGCTAGAGCGTCTTCTGCGTGGAGACATGCGTGAATGGGCGTACCTTCGTTGAAGGTTGTGTGTCAGGCCTGGCAAGCCGGTACGTAAAAATCAACTGCCAATCATTAGCGGACCGGAGTTCTGCTGTGGCGACCCCTAACCGGGAAAAGCTGAAAGACACATACATACTAAATATTACCCTAAAATTTTTTGGGCATCCATTGAAGAAATCTTAGATCATGACCAAAACATTCAGCTGAAACCCTTTTCCCAATAACTCACCACCCAAAACTGCAATATAGTTCAACTCTTATTTTATAGAGAGTATAGCATCTCTAACCAAGGATTTATCAACATCTAATCCCAACCCTGCCCAACAGCCACATATCACCACATCCACTTTCACCTTCAAATATGTGCCCACATCCTACATAAAACTACTCTTAAACAAACTTAAACCATGCTCTTCTTCAGCTGATGACCTTCCAAGTGAGTACATAAAAATAGCAGCCAGTAGTATTGCCTGTCCTGTCTCAATCCTTACAAATAGGCTAGCAAAGAAATCCCACATTCCCTCTCTCTGGAAAAAGTCTCACATTATCCCTCTGCACAAAGGAGGAAATTCAATAGACATTAATAACATTCGACCTATAGCAATCTCATCTCCCCTCACCAAAATACTAGAAAAATGTATTCAAAAACAATTGCTAGACTGTCTCCTGCAGGAAGAACCCCATATCCTCTACAGAACATGGCTTCTATCCTCCCCATAGTACTAGCACTGCCCTTCTAACCAATATAGATACTGTCAATAAAGCTAGAGATAATGGCAAGCTAGTCTCTTCCTTATTTCTAGACTTGTCTAAAGCCTTCAACACAGTTTGTCACAGCAAACTTCTACTTCAAATGTCCTCACTAGGTCTCTCTCAGCTCACCCTTCTGTGGTTCAAAAGCTACCTGTCCAATAAGTATCAGTCAGTAAAATGGCTCTCTATGCTCTCTCCTTACCTCCCAGTCACCACCGGTGTACCCCAAGGCCCTATCCTTGGTCCTCTCCTTTTTACCATTTTCACTAATACCCTCCACACTTCCACACAACAGGCCACTATAATACAATACAGAGTTGATTCCACTCTCATTTACACATCTGACAACATGGTACATCTCCAAAAAGTTACTCCGGAAGCTTTAACAGCCACTGAAACATGGCTTTGTAACTCACAACTCATGCTCAACATTGTGTCGGTGTGGTTTGCTTTCATTTATATAAATGTATGATTGCTTATGGTGTAAGTGATGGTTTAATAAAGATGTTTCTTGTTTAAAAAGGGGGGGCATGAACTGAATAATTTATGTAATGCTGCTTAGGTTATATGATATATAGCAATATATGTGAAGCATAATGTTTGTTAATTTTAACTTGTTAATACAGTTTGATTACTTCTATACAAAAGTAAATGTGCCTGTGTCACAAATAATAATTCAATAAACATGATTAAAACAAACCAAAAAAAAAAAACGTAAAAAGACCAAACTATTACTTTTTTTCCCCAAATCCCTCTCTCATGAAGAAACAAAATTGAAGTCCTCTTTCTGGATAATACAAACACTGAAGTCACTTCTCAAATCCTCATAGCAAACTGTTAGGGGTGATAATCTTACATTCGATCTGCATATACAAAATTGCATGAGAAAAACTCATCAAAACTAGGGATGCTTTATAGAACCAAAAACATTCTCACCGACACAACTAAGACTACACTTGCCACTACATATCTCCTCCCCGCTCTTCTTTATGGTGCTCCCATCCTTACTAACCTCCAGGCTTCACAAAAATTAAAACTTGAACAATGCTATAACAAAGCTGCTAAATTTGAAGCACATCCCCTTTCAGAACCCACCAATGAATAGCACTGAAGAGCATAGATTGGTTAGGACTGCCACATCACTTAACATATACACACCTTCTTACCACCTATAAAATTATCCACCATCCATCTATCTGTCCAGCACTAACAGATATTCTAAACAGCTATGTTCCTAGTTGGTCATTGCAATCCAATGACCAAAAGCTTCTGTCTGTGTACAAACCTAGCAAATCTGCTAGGCATTATCTGTACTCATACAAGGCTGGTAAGGCCTTGAACTCCTTGCCCTTATCCATCAGGTCCATATCCTCCCTGCTATATTTCAAAGCCACTCTGAAAGACTTCCTAGGTAAAATCTGGCTCTGTTCTTGCTCAAAACCAGGATAAACTATATCCTTAAATGTGAACAAGTACCTTATCATTCCTTTTACCTCCTTCCTCTCCCTTCTTCACTGACTTCCTTACTGCTAATTCTCTTTCCTGACTTTCTCTCCAAATATACCATAAGCCTGTTTTTCCCTCACTTCATATTGCAATTTATTTATTTATTTTATTTATTTATTTTATTTATTTGCAGTTGTTTAACCAGGATAGTCCATTGGGCCAAAATAACCCGTTTTCAATGGAGTCCTGGGGAGAAAAGCTCCACACACAGATTACAAAAAGATTACAGTGATTAACATTTTAACAATTCTGGTTAAAAAACAGAACAAAAAAATAATGAGGTTACAGTCAAAAATAGAAGGGATTTTTTTTTTTTTTTTTTTTGAGGGGAACATTGCTCTAGTAGGATTAAGAATAAGTAGTTAGATGCAGTAGGCTTAGAATTTGCTAGATGCAAATAAATAATTTGCTAGATGCAAATAAATAATTTGCTAGATGCAAATAAGAAGTTGTTTACTAGAAGCAAGTATGAATTTACTATCTGGAATTTGTGAGATGGAAAACTGTAGGAATTGGGTAATAGGTTATGAGGGATGGGAGCAGGAGCATTCCCATGTGGATGTTAGATGTGAGTGGAGCGATTTTTTAAAGGATGGGAGGCTAGTGATGGTACGAATGGAGGGAGGGAGTTCCATAGAAGTGCTAGGGAAAAGGACAGAAGGTTTTGTCCAGGGGGGCAAAGGGGTCTGTAAACTTCTATTAGGTTTTGATTGGTAGATCTGAGAAGTCTTTGTGTGTGGTATAATTTAAAGATAGTGGAGTGGGAGGGACAGAGGGATGGCTGGAAAATGAGCTTGTGTGCATAGGTGAGCTGAGTATAGGAGAGGTAGTTGGGGAGCTCTAGCCAGTTTAGTTTGTGGAGAGGTGCACAGTGATGGGTTGATGATTTGTTGCTAGTGGCGAATCTGGCTATTTTATTATAACAAGAGGACAGTTTAGTTTTGAGAGATGATTGTAGGTTTGTTAGAAGAGGGGCATCATAAAGAAGGGAGGGTAAGAGAAATGTAGTAGAGAGAGAGTAAGCTTAGTAGCTGAGGTGAGGAGCCGATTATGTCGGTAGAGCATGCCAAGTTTTTGGTGGGTTTTTTTATGTTTAGTAGTAGATGGGAATTGAATTTAAGCTTGTCATCGATTTGGACTCCTAGTAGTTTGGTTTCAGATATCAGTTCAAGAGGTGTATTATTTTGGCTGGTAATGGAGAATAGTTTTCTATCAAAGGTGTTAGTTTTAGTGGGGGTAAATATCATAAGCTTTGTTTTTGCTGCATTGAGTGCTAGATGGTTGTCTGTCATCCACTGTTCTGTGGTAGGGAAGGCATCTTGAGTCAGCTTTAAGAGAGTTGGGATGGATGTGGCAGCACAGATGATTGTAGAATCATCTGCATATTGAATAATGTTAGCATAAGGGATTGAGTGGAAAAAATCATTAATGAATATATTGAAGAGGAGGGGGCCCAATATAGAACCCGGTGGGACACCTGTGGGGGTGTTGAGGAAGGAGGAGGTGGCTTTTTTCCACTTGACAGCTTGTTGCCTGTTGGAGAGATAGCTGGTAAATCAATTGAGAGATGAGAGTGATAGGTTTAGGTTAGACAGTTTAGTAAGGAGTAGGTTATGAGATATTTATCCTATTTATATTACACTAAAGTACATTTAATTTCTCTACAAACTGTCTAAAATTTCTCTAAGTATTAAATGATTGTCATATTCCATGTATCAATTTTTAACCAATGTTTTTATATTATGTCTAATTTGTTATAATTATTTAAACTGCTAGGTAGGTATGGTGTTAAACAAAGGAATGCAGAAGGTCAGATGGTAGTGGATTTTGCGAAAATGATGGACATGGCTGTGGTGAATACATATTTTAACAAGAGGGAGGAGCATAGGGTGACATACAAGAGTGGAGGAAGATGCACACCGGTGGATTATATCTTATGTAGGAGGGCCAGTTTGAAGGAGATTGAAGACTGTAAAGTGGTGGCTGGGGAAAGTGTAGTTAGGCAGCATAGGATGGTGGTTTGTAGGATGACGTTGCTGATCAAGAAGAGGAGGAGGAGTGTGAGGGCAGCACCATGGATCAAATGGTGGAAACTGAAAAAGGGTAATTGTGAGATGGAGTTCAGGGATGAGTTAAGACAGGCACTGGGTGGCAGTGAAGAGTTACCAAATAGCTGGGTAACTACAGCAGAGTTAGTAATGGAGACAGCTAGAAAGGTGCTTGGTATGACATCTGGACAGTGGAAGGACAACAAGGAGACATGGTGGTGGAATGAGGAAGTACAGGAGAGTATACAGAGAAAGAGGTTGGCAAAGTAGAAGTGGGATTGTCAGAGAGATGAAGAAAGTAGACATGAGTATAAGGAGATGAGGTGCATGGCAAAGAGAGAGGTGTCAAAGGCTAAGGATAAGACACATGAAGAGTTGTATGAAAAGTTGGACACTAAGGAGGGAGAAAAGGACCTGTACCAATTGGCTAGACAGAGGGGACCGAGCTAGGAAGGATGTGCAGCAGGTAAAGGTAATAAAGGATAATGAGGGAAACATACTCACAAGCAAGGAGAGTGTGTTGAGGAGAGGGAAAGAGTACTTTGAGGAGTTGATGAATGAAGAGAATGAGAGGGAGAGAAGGTTGGATGATGTGGGGATAGTGAATCATGAAGTACAATGGATTAGCAAGGAGGAAGTAAGGATAGCTATGAAGAGGATGATGAATGGAAAGGCTGTTGGTCCAGATGACATACCTGTGGAAGCATGGAGGTGTTTAGGTGAAATGGCAGTGGAGTTTTTAACAAGATTCACTTTAAAACATATTAAACCAAATAACTGATAAAAAATAAAAATAATAAACTTGGTGATAAACCAAACTGTGCTTTTAATGCAGAAATTCAGTAAAAATCCAGTAAACGCTTTTGTCTTTTCATACACAAGACTTCTTCAGACTGAATTAAAACCTCTCACTTCATTCATTAAATACTAAAAGATATCATCACATGACATTCCAAATTAATGTCTTAACCCTTTCTTTTTCAAATAGGCTACAAAATCTTCTCTGTTGTTTAGCCCAGGGGGATAGCAGGCATTCAACTTAACCTGCCATGTATATTCCAACCATCCCAACTCCTCCTCAGCATTCAACTTGATCTCATAATCAACAATATTTCCCAAAACCAAAAAATTAAAACTGATTTTACAACCCCCCCATTTTGTAATGTTTACCTAAAGCATTTGCTTCATTGCCAGTTTCCACAGCTGTTTTATGTTCATACATTCTTTTGAACAGCTCCCTACTAGTACGGCCAACATAGAATGCATTGCAAGACTGACATACAATTAGATAAACAACAAACTTTGATTTGCAAGTGTAAACTTTGTTGACATATATTTTTACATCATTAATAACAATTTCACTGACTCCTTCATAAATTAAATCACAAAAAATGCATGCCAAACATTTTTCCATCCTGCCTCTTGTACTAAAAGGCCTAAGATTCAAACTGCTTTGGAAAAAGTTTTTAAAACTCTTTCCCTTTTTGTACAGAAAGCGTGGACCATTACCCACTGCTTCTAGTACTTCTTCACTGCTCTTCAAAATTTTCCAATTTGTTCTGATAATCTGTTTGATGGCTCTGAGAGTGTTGATGGAGAAGTACAGAGAAGGTCAGAAGGAGTTGCATTGTGTTTTTGTAGACTTAGAGAAAGCATATGACAGGGTGCCTAGAGAGGGGTTGTGGTATTGCATAAGCAAGTCGGGAGTGGCAGAGAAGTATGTAAGAGTGGTACAGGATATGTACGAGGGTAGTGTGACAGCGGTGAGGTTTGCAGTGGGAGTGACAGATGCATTTAAGGTGGAGGTGGGATTACATCAAGGATCAGCTCTGAGCCCTTTCTTATTTGCAATGGTGATGGACAGGTTGAAAGATGAGATCAGACAGGAGTCCCCGTGGACTATGATGTTTGCAGATGACATTGTTATCTGTAGTGAGAGTAGGGAACAGGTGGAGGAGACCCTGGAGAGATGGAGATATGCTCTAGCGAGAAGAGGAATGAAGGTCAGCAGGACTAAGAATATATGTGTGTGAATGAGAGGGAGGATAGAGAAATGGTGAGGATGCAAGGAGTAGAGGTGGTGACGGTGGATGAGTTTAAATACTTGGGATCAATAGTTCAGAATAATGGTGAGTGTGGAAAACAGGTGAAGAAGAGAGTACAGGCAGGATGGAGTGGGTGGAGAAGAGTGTCAGGAGTGATTTGTGACAGATGAATACCAGTAAGAGTGGGGCTACAAGAGGGTAGTGAGACCAGGTATGTTATATGGGTTGGAAACAGTGGCATTGACAAAAAGGCAGGCGTTTGAGCTGGATGTGGGAGAGTTAAAGATGTTAAGATTTGCACTGGGTGTGACGAGGGTGGACAGGATAAGGAATAAGTATATTAGAGGGTCAGCCCAAGTTGGAAAGTTTGGAGACAAAGCAAGAGAGGCAAGATTACGTTTGTTTGGACATGTGCTGAGGAGGGATGCTGAGTATATTGGGAAAAAGATGCTAAGGATGAAGCTACCAGATAACAGGAAAAGAGGAAGGCCTAAGATAAGGTTTATGGATGTGGTGAGAGAGGACATGCAGGTGGTTGGTGTGACAGAGCAAGATGCAGAGGACAGGAAGAAATGGAAACAGATGATCCACTGTGGCGACCCCTAACGGGAACAGCCGAAAGAAGATGATG
This sequence comes from Protopterus annectens, assembly GCF_019279795.1. Lineage (NCBI taxonomy): Eukaryota > Metazoa > Chordata > Ceratodontiformes > Protopteridae > Protopterus > Protopterus annectens. The sequence goes on from NC_056733.1 coordinate 1,274,070,336, forward strand.
ATTTAAACTGCATGTATCCTTAAAATGTTTTATAATAATTTGGAGCTTTTCTCCTCAGGCCTCCATTGGAAATGGGGTTCTAACCAGTCAGACGTTCCTGAAAATCAAATGACAGATAAATAAACACTGTCCCCTGTGGTTTACCTGACCAGACATATGCAACAGTTGGAACACCCACAAAAGTTCCTTGCTAGGAGAATCCAGGGTATAAACACATTGTCCTATAAGGATTGCCTAAAAGTCCTGTCTCTATACTCTGTCTCCTATATGTTATGGAGAGGTGATTTATGCCTGGCATACAAGGCATCCTCAGATCCAGCTGTGAAGAACCTTTTTCACATCCAGAAATTGAACAGCATCAGAGCCACTAAATCCAAGGATTTAAAATTTGCTTGTGACATAAATAAGACATGCTTGGCATACAAGGTACCCTCAGATACAACTGTGAAGGACCTTTTGCACATACACAAAATGAACAGCATCAGAACCACTATCTCCAAGGATTTAAAATTTGCTTGTGACATAAATAAGGCATGTTGTCGAGACAGGTGTGTGTCTCATAGGATTTCCATGCACTGGAACAGGCTTCCCATCATTGTGAAGCAGATCTCATTCCTAACCTTCTTTAAACGTAACATTGAACAATAGATGGGAAATAAGAAATTCACCCTGGGTCTGGACCTCATGTCTCTGATGGAAAGAATCAGACAGTAATGCCTAAACTAACATATACACCACACACATAACCATTAGAAACTTCCCAACTAACATATATCCCCTATATATCATAAATGCATATGATATATAGGGACAGAATTGGGTTGGGTTGCACAGCTAGACTTATAAAGGTTCTGGTGGTCATTAGCATTGTATATTGCTGGGAACATATGACAAATTAATAGTGAGGAAATAAGTAAGAGTAACACACCCTGAGGATGGTCTTATATGTCCCAGAAACAATACTGTTGCTTTTTTATTAGTCTGTCCATGTCTCTCTCTCTCTCAAACTCGCTCTTTCCTCTCCCCCCCTGCTTCCTTTAGTTTTCACAATCCCATCAATTGTGTGATTTAAAGTGTGGAATGGAGGACTTCCTTTGTATTGTGATGAAATAATGCTCAGATTAGTAGACTGATTTTTTAATACTTTCCAAGGTTCTAACCCAGGCACTGGCAAACTGTTATTGACTGTTTTTAATACACTATTTTATATGTAGCTGTTGCCTACATAATGTGTTGAACCAACATTATTCTTTTTCTCTCAGAAGCTACTTGGCCCTTGCCTCTATCTACTTATGTATCTTTTCCATTTTGCAGCATTAGTCTTTCACCTCTGCATTTGTGCAGTGTCTTGCGCCAAGCATCAACAGCAACTTAAGCTAAGGTTCAAATGCAGATGTATGCCAAAGTGTTTTTGAATGTTTGATATGAGTCCTGTGGGTGTAACAGTTGGCCACACCTTTTCATAATGCTATATGTATGCACAGGTCCCCTTTACATTGTCGACACTTCAAAATGCCGAATTTCATATGGCCGAGACCATATGATCGACATTTGAATTGCTGACAATGCGGAAACGGCATCTCCCCCACGGGGGGTGTAGTGTTTAGGTAAGTGTTTGTTGTTTTTTACTTTTGTTTTTGATATGTTCAACATTTCAAATATCGATCATATGGTCTCTGCCATATGAAATTCGGCATTTTGAAGTGTTGAACATATGAAGTAGATCCATATGTGCTTCCTCCCTATTGTGAAGCCTATCCTGTACAGATTTTGCCTGATTAATTAGCATGATAAAGCCAACAGTAACATAATACAAATATGTGCAGAAATGAACCACAAAGTAACCAGTTATTGTCTGTATGTGTATTCTTGCCACCAAAGGTCCGCCTTTCCCACCCCTTCTGTGTCATCAAATTCACCTCCTTGATTCCAGCAATAACATGCTCATCCCGTATGTGTATAATAATACTCCCGCGTCATACATATAAGGATTGAAGAACTGCAACTGTCATGACAAATATGTAAATCATGACACCTGAAACATGACCATAAGACATATCTGTTCTGTATTCCATCAGAGTCAGTTGTGGTAGTATGTGCATGCTGCTTATTTGCCTGAAAGCACCACAGACTACTTCTAATTCCCATTCTAAGCTTAACACCTCAAGCTATGGTTATGCATGCCCGAATACTTTACCATCAGCAGCGCAACTGAGCTTGCCAACACTGTACTTCAGGCAGAGAGTAAATAAAAATTTGCAACAATTAATTCTACATTTAAGTTGTACAATGCCTGTATGTCTTTATTAAAGTTTGAAAACAAGGTATCTAGACTTCAAAATGATGTTGACTCAACTCAGTTTGTTACTGTATATCTGCACTTCAACGCTTAGACTTGTAACTGTGTTACAATGATAGAGGGACCTTTTCACATATCCATCACTATTATATTGCAGTGCATTATCATATCTAGGAATTGTCTGTTTGTATTGGCAATGCACATTGTGCAACCATGAGACAAGACAAGTGACAGTGACATTATTTCCATGAAAGCATCCAGGAAGGAACTGGCAGGAATGTTTGACTGATAATCCACTGGTTTACAGTTGTGATTGCTGTTTTCATCCTATACTGTAAACATGTACATATCCCCCACAGTAACACAATGTACATGAAGGACAGTGTAGAAATCTTAGTAGAGAAGGATGTCATTACATTAAATAACACCAGCAAAATACAGTCCAAGAATATCCAAAAACTAAGTTAACCAGAAGTACCAAAGATACTGGTGGAGTGAGAGGCAAGGTGGAGATGTTCCTCATACTCACTGCTGCAGTAACCAGTGGGTTGTATCCTGGTTAACTTGGCAGAAGGTTAGAAGCATTGGATACAGAAGTTCAATCTTAACTTCATGGCTTTGAGTTTATCTAAGAAACGAAAAGTCCAAATTGCAACATTCCTTTACCTTCAGATAGGGTCTTTTTTTTGAAAGAACTACCAGATGTGTTTGAGAAGCATTTGTTTCAGAGTATCCTATTCTTTGTGAGTTACATGTGATAAGCACAGTGCTGTTACTTTGGCCTGTTCACACCCATGCATTTGTCCTAAAACATGTGATGCACAATACCAGCTGTTCCAAACAGTGAAGTTTTATTAATTACAAATATGCATTTTCATATCATTAGTCACACCTCCTGTGCTGCTTGTGACTATTACTCTGATCTGTAGATTGTGTAACTAGATAGGTAGAAGGTTCAGTTCTCAATATGGGGAACTCAAGTGTGGGTTGGCTAATGACAGGTAAGTAATGTATCAGTATCACATGCGCTGTGTCCACTTCCACTGAAGACACACAGCCCCCTCTGCACTTTATCTCATCATTAATAGAAGCATCTTTGCAATACAATGATGAGGTCTTCATATCAAAAGTGCACTGTCTCCCCTTGAGAGTCAGAATTCTTTTGTGGTGCTTTCAGCTAATAACATGTTCTCTAGATTGAGAAACTGGATGGGAAGGTGGTTGGATCTGACATTGGTGAACTTGCATGTCTGTGTGCTTCTAGTGTCATGGAATAAAGCCTCAACAGCAAATGTGCTGTGTCCATTTCCAGAAAGGAGAAAACTCTAACTTTGGACATAGCTCCCTCTGTAGTTTATCCCACTTTTAACAGGGAATTCTTCTCTGCAACATACTAATGAGGTCATCCTGTCAAAAGTGCACTCTCTACCCTTAAGAGTCATGCTTCTTTTGACTGGCTTGCGGGTAGTACTGTGTTCACAGAATGTATAACTAGAGAGGTAGGAGGTTCAAATCCTGCAGTGGGAAACTTGTATGTGTGGTTTTCAAAGTCAGGTATGTATAGCCATACTGTATCAACTTCCACTCGGGAAAATATTAACCCCACTTTTACCACAAAAATCTTCTGTGCATCCCATTGATGAGGTCAGCATGTCAAAAGTTCACTCTCAACCCTTAAAGTCATGCTTGTTTTGAGTGGCTTGAAGCTAATACTGAATTCATGGAATTTCTGACTAGATAGGTTGGAGGATCAAATCCTGCAGTGGAGAACTTGTATGTGTGACTTCAATGTCAGGTACATATAGCTTCCTGAGTAGGCATACTGTATCAACATCCACTCAGGGGAAGATTTTAATCCCACTTTTACCACAAAACTCTTCTCTGCATCCCACTGATGAGGTCAGCATATCAAAAGTGCACACTCTGCCTTTACAACTCAGACATCTTCTGTGGCATTTGTACTCTGTGTTGTATACATTATGTGAGTAGATAAGTAGGGTTTTGAATCTAACATTGCCTAACTAACATGAGTGAGTATACTGTCATTTACAGTTGTCTCTCTGACAACATCCCTTATGTGAACTTCCACTTAGGAGATGTATTTTAATTGGCAGAGCATTACCCTATAGATTTGTATTATCCCCAGCCAATAAATACTTTTGGAAACACAATGCTTATACCACGCTATAAAAATGAACCACATCTCAGTGGTCATATGAGTTATCCTTTGGTACTGGTTGTTGATACTGTTCTCTCTAGACTGCTAAGTAAAAAGGAAAGAGGTTTGAATCCAGTAATGGCTGATTACTGTGCATATGTCTTTGTCTGTCATGCTGTGTAGAGACGGTTTCTAATGCATGCAGTATGTGTAGCTTTGTAGTGTTACTGTGCACTTCAACCACCTTCATACACTTTTAGACGAATATTAACATTTTAACGAATTATGATGTCATCCATTCAAATGTGCACTGTCACAACTGCAAAACAATATCTCATGTGGTGCATGTGATTCAGGCAGGGTTCTGTACATTGTGATCGTAGGTAGTCTGTTCAAATCCTGCCATTACTCCTTAGACTCCCTTGTGTCAGTATGTCTGTGAATGTGCAGGTAGGTAACAATGTTGTCAGCCAGCTATCTGCTGTGTACATGTTTGGCTGGGGATTCCTATTTCAACAATTTCTGTTTATTTTTCACACAGAAATGCTTTTTATTAATGATTATACCATGGGATGACTTTTGGCTTTACCATGAGATCTGCTTGGGCTTTTCCTGTGGCATGAGACATGAAACTAGGTTCTGTATACTGTTGCCTTAGTAAGGCATGAGTTCCAATCCATGATTATCCATACATTGTGCATGATTACCATTCTCCTGTCACAGTGATGACTGTACTACACATCACATGTGTGTGGGGATACCTAGAAGCAGGCAATGTTGTGTGGAAAAGGCACATATAGCAACAGTATGTTAAAGAAATTGCAGGCACACATATACCTTGCGGCAATAACATGATGTCATCGCTTCAAAGATGAAAATATTTGACAAGTGTCACGCCAGTGTCACCGTGATACATTCATTCTTCCCAGTATCATGTAGCTTCTGTTGAGACATAGCCAGGTGTTCAAAACCCACATTGGCTGACTGTATGTAATATGTGTCCTAACACTGTTATGCATAAATGATATCCTCAAGTGTTATAATGTGTACATATACAGTGGCAAAAACCACATCCAGACCTTTCATCTCATACAAATTCCAACATAATCATATGATAAAATGACTTCACATATGAGGACTCTCACAGCTTTGTTAAAACTTCCACTGTGGCTTATGTGATTCATACACATTTGTAGTCGGTAGACTTATAATCCTAAAATATCCTGAAAAAACTCCAGCCCTTAGGGAACTACTGACTAACTACATTCAAAATTGACCACTCTGCTCTGCCAACAAATCATTCCTCTCTATCTCCACAGCCAACAACACAGCAGGTAGAGCTCTATTTTCTCACAGTATAGCAAAAAGTTGGAATAATCTCCCTCCCGCAGTGACTTCTGCAACTAATACCAAACAATTCAAAAACTCCCTTAAGGCTCATCTTATTAGCTCTTGGCTATGTCCATGTGTTACTTAATCCTAGTGTATGCTACCACCATCTTTCTCTCTTCTCTCCAATTATCAGACCCTCAGTAAAAATGGAAGTAACAAATGGTATCCCTTGACATTTGGAAATGTTGTTGTGATCTCTGTCTGTATATTTTAATGACTAACTTAATGTTCACTTGTATACATTACTGATATGATCTTTCTTTGCGTACTGATCTATTATGCACAAAATACTGCTCAATAACAAAGTCTTTACTTTACCTCACGTATTATTATCATTGTCTGTTGTATTAAGTGGAGCTTTTCTCCCCAGCCTCCGCTGTAAATGGACCTCGTCCAGTCGGACCATCCCAGTTAACAAATGTAAAATGAATAAATAAAATAAAAATAAATGAATAAAGCTTACTCTACAATTCTAGCCAAGGTCAGCATTCTATGAATGTACTGACATTACAAAAACAGAGCTGCATGAAGTTATTATTCTCAATTTTTACTTTGGAGAAAGAAATATTAAGTTATTTTATAATATCCTACCACTGAAACAGTTGTTCTGCTAAGTTGATGGTGTATGTGCTCCAGTGTCACATGCCTTCTGTAATGACTTATATAACATATCTACATAGATACAGTGTATTTCAAATATGGGATAATGTTGCTGTACAAAAAAACAGAAACCGTTTTCTTGGCCAAAAACATTGATATTGCAGTTCTCAGAGTTGTGTGAACATTAACACAGTTATCCCCTTGTCATAGCTTCCAAAATGATATTGCACACATTATCTTCAAATGTTCTTTCTTAATTCACACATTAATTTCATTTATTTGGGGCAAGCAATGTTGCTATGTCATGTGGCAGACATAGTCAATACACAGCTCTGTAGACTGTGTAGTATGACAGGCAGGGGTTTGAACCTGGTGACATCTGTCTGTCACAATAACTGTGTCAGACAGGAGTGGCTCAGGCAAATGAACCATTTATTGCACAGTCATGAGGCAACATTTTTAAGGCATCACTTTCCATGGTAGGGGAACCATGCCCTTTACAACAGGGAAGTGCTGTAAGCCCTTCAAGTGTGTTCACCGTGACACACACATAATGCTATTTCTGTGGTGTCACAGATTGATACCCTACTTTTTGAAATCTGTCCTGGCATATGTTTGAGTCTGGCAAGATAACAATGTTGAGTATGTCACTGATTGTTGACAGGCATTACTTAATTTCCAAATAAGAATGCACTGTATTGCATGTCTTCATCTGTATATTTATGTATTACTGTAATTCTTTATTTCACACTGTACAGCTTTACAGGACATGAGAACTTACATAACATGTCTTTCTGCATGGCATGATTTCAGATTGGGTCTGTGTTCAAACACTTTCCTGTGTGTTTTTGCTGTTTACATGCTGTTATGTCAGTGTTCACTTTAATGGCTTGTCAGCATGCCCAGTATAATCCTGTATTAGATGCACTGTATTTATAAATGGAGACCTTGAACTAATGCTACAACATCAGATCTGTGTTGTCATTTGTCACCTGTGTATTTTGATTGCTATTATATTGCATTCTATGATGCAAATATATATAAAGCACATGCTTGTCTAAGACATGTGTCAGAATAATATGTCCCCCTATCTACGGCTGTCCAATGACAAGAAATGGTTAAATGTGTCCCTTTCTGCTGTGAGAGACACAGCTGCTATATGGCTCATGCCTTGTTTGTACTGGATAAAGTGGAAGATACAGCACTACAGTCAGTTATCAAACATACATTCCTTGCATATACATGTCATATTCAATAACTGCACTGTATGCAAATGGCCCCTCATGTATTCACTGCCTTTGCTAAATATTACCTCAACTCAGCATGTTATCAATAGTAATATCACATTTACTCCCCTTTCCTACAATATTGCATTGTGCCCTTGTCACATCCATTGCTAGCATGTCCGTTTTTTAAATTGTGTACATAGGTAAGCCATTAGAATCAAGATTATTTATTATTACCATCAAAATGGACACATTTATGTTAATAATGTTTCTTTGTGACATCATCACATTTGAATTCATTTACCCAGTACATTATTTCCATTTTCCATCCTCTCATACTTATCACTGTACTTTTAACATTGTATTCTTTATAAATTATTCCAATTTTACATCCTGTGTAGCTACATGATAAGAACTTCATATAAGCAGTCTATGTGTGTTCACATAGTACATTTGCCTACAAGTAAGAATTTTTACATATTTTTCTACATTGTGTGCCTATGTTCCCAACACCATTTCATAGCCGCCAATACTGCTGCTGGACACAGAATGATGCTTGTAAACATGTTAAGTGCAATGAGCAACATGCATATTCAATGAGCACGGCTGCTAATCATGCTAATGCACTGCAATCATGTAGGCTTTGCACAAAGTCTACACAATTGTTAATGAAGGTCAGGGTATGTTTAAGATACTGTGGCTGCCACCTATACATTAGATGCTATAGGCATAATTTTGCAAGTGTACATTAGGAGGCAACGTTAGTGTGTGTTAAATTACTTAAGAGTCAGTGTCAGGAAGTTGTATTTTTTCCTAACACATCTCATAAGGGTGCAGTGTAATTGTCAGGAATTGATAACATCCACCTTTTCCTGTTATCATGATATTTGGCATGATGATGCTCTCCCCTTCAAGTCTGGAGAAGATATCTTATTTTTAGTATCAGAATTATAAATTACATTTTTGTCATGTATCAAAACTCCTATAAATTTGGGATACTAAAGTATTAAAACCACTTAAAGGCAGGCATTCATTTTTACATGATCTTTAAGTTGCCACCTCTTCAGGTGCTGATCACTCCTCTCGTAAAATTCCACCATGAGTCTTTAGTTCCATTTACTTTTTCCATCTTTGTTTTTTATAATATTACTAATTTACTAATTATTTTACTTTATTTTGTATTTTCTTTGGTTATTATACTTGAGAACTCTATACATGATGCAGAACTACTTGCTTGAATTCTAATTGCACAAGCACAGTTGGTTGAAATAATTTATCACAGATCCAAAATTAGGTTCAACATGATTACCCTTTGTATGAAACGGCCCTCCACTTTAATGGTACTTTTTTTCATTTCCTCACTGTTGTGTGGCAGTGGATTTAAAAACATTTGAAAGTTTTTTTCCAAAAAAAAATGTTTGTTTCTTTCAATGTCTGCAAGTAGGTTGAAGGGAATATCTGTCCTTCACTTGTGATCAAGCAATGCTTCTTTGAGTAAGCATACATTAATTATTTATAGGCATATATTTATAATTCAAATGCATGCTGTGCTCTCCTCATCCTCTTTATAGATGTATGTAGGACTGCCTAGCATTTCTCAATTAATCTAAATTTCAAATTCCCAGCAGAAACACAGCGAAAATAATATATTTCTCTTATACTATACACATTCAGCTTGATCGTCTCTGGCCAAAGGATCAGTACAGTCAGTAAAATAATTTAAATAATTCACCTCTTCCAAAGTTTTGAACGCATAATATAATTTCTTATTCCATTAGCTAAAGTCTCCATTGGGGTAACTGCATTTCTCTATAAAGTGACATTCTGAAGGTCTTGGATAAATTGCACAGAGTAAAAAATAGTTAATCATAGTTAGTTCATCTATGAAAAATCAGTTGTATACTACTTCTGCTCTCTCAGTATTTTGTATAACTATTAACTTGCATTCTGCTGCCAAAAAATCCTTCTTTATCTTATCTCACAAGGACAACTTTACCTTAAATACAAAATTTCCTTTTCTCAAAATGTTTTTCCTCCTGATGTCCAGGTTGCCATATTTCCTCATATTAAAAAAAAGATGACATAGCATTTCTTCCCCTTCTGTGTCATTTCTACGATAGTCAGCTTCCTCAATGCACACAATTTTGGGGTAACATGACTTCTTAAGCTGCTTATCCTTAGGAACATGTCTCTTTTGCTCTTATATCAGTTCACGTATCACTGAAAAATGATTTCTTAGGAAAAATTCATATAACATCTGTAGTTACCTTTTGGTATTTAAACCTACTGAAGTCATAAAACTATCCAGACTTTAAAGAATGGCATTGCAATCAGTTACATCTATATTCTTTTTCTCCCTGGGACCATAAACTTGCATAGACTTTGTTTAGTTCTGAATGCTTTACATATCTGCAAAATATGAACATGTGCTAAGTAAATATTCATTATAGAATAAGGTATGGAGAAAGTCACTATTAAGAAGAAACATACAAAAACATTTACTTGTTGTGCAAAGCTCTACAGGAAATAAGACATTTCATTTGATAATAAATGATGACTAGTAAGTGTTGCTTTTCAAATTGTGCATTTTACCTGCCCATTTCTAGGAATACTTTGATCTGTGTATAGTCAGGACTCATAAATGCATTGACTAATTTTCTGTCAAACTGCTGCAAAAAGGACTCAAGTAAGAATAGAAATGAACAGTTTTGATAAAAAGCACAATCTTTTTAATGGGCATTGTCTTTTCCACTTGATTAGTTAGCTGATGTCTTCTAAAGCTATAGCACTACTAGCACTAGAATGCCGTGGCTGATTGAGAGAACGGAGTTGCTGGGAAAGACTGCAATCTGAAACTTAAACTGGATTTAAAGAAAAGACTGTCATCTCAGCTATTTTGTAATACCTTGTCAAGAACTTTTTAAAGATGAATGTGGATTACTTATGTAGGAAAACAAATTTGTAAGAGTCACAGCAAATCAGTCACTCTCACTCTTGTGGAAGATTCTCAAACTTTGTACTATTTCTCATTACTTCATTCTAAGTCAAGGGAAGTGTGCACTGATGAGAGGGACTAGGGCATTAGACTAGGGCATTAGCCTCATCAGCACTGCCCTTAAAGGGCATTATGAGTAAGAAGTAGCCTTCCGTGAGAACACGTCAATATGTATGCCCTAATGAGAACATTCACAGTTAGAAAAATTATAAACTTTGTAATAAGTAGTTAATTTTGTAAAACATTGTAAAGGAAAACACAAAGATCAATGCACGTAAGGTTCAAGTAAGGCACCCTTTATTACTTGTAGCAAGGAGACAAAGTATGTAGGTACAAGGTTTGTCTGATTTTCCATAGTTCAGCATGCCATTCTTATACAGTTCTCTGCACACAAGAAAATACTGTTAGATTTACTGCTGATATAGTCAGAAAAGAAGATATTGTTAGATTTACTGCTGACATGGTCAGAAAACTGCTGTCTTGCAAAAACATGTTTGAGAAAAACAACCTGGCCTTGGGCTAATATCAGCCCTCCTTTGTTTCTCACACTTCTTCAGCTGTTCAATTCTTGATATGATACATTTGCCTAGGGTCAAGATACAACCCTGGCCTCAATACACATTCTGCTGTGTATGGTAGACTTTCAAGCGTCAATTGTTCTCTTATCAAGGTTTCCTGCAGCTGCACATATTTCACATAGAACAAGCAAAATAAACGTATTAATTTCTTTTTAACCCTAAAAGCATCTAAACTTGCACATTGCAGTTATACATTTTCTTAACATTTCCCCCTTTTAATACTTTATTCTACCTTCAAAACAAGCATAAACAGTTTTTCTTCTCATAACCATTTCCTGCATAGGATTTGCAGTAAGAGAGTCATTCAGTTTAAGCCTGTGAAAGCATTTTTTCAGTTTTGAGTAATTCCTCGAATTCAGCATCCTGGTATAAAGTTTCTGAAACTGAAACATCTATAATATTCTTAACTAGTCCTTTCATACAGGGGATGCAGCAGCATCCACACACCATCAGTAAGGCTATCCCTACACAGATGGCAAACAGAATGTTCATCAGGATGCTGCCCCAACCCCCAAACCATTTCTGGAAAAAGTCCGTCAATGGGTTTGGCCCTGGTTTGATCATAGCCGACACCTGCTGAATTACTTCAAGATGGTTGTCTATCTCGTGTTTGTTGTCAGGAATATACGAACAGCACTCCTCCTGGATTAAAGTGCACTTACCTCCTTTCGCCGCTAGGGTGAAGTCAAGAGCCATGCGATTTTGAAGTACCACTTTTCTCATGGCAGTTAGTTCATCGGCTACCAATTCTAGGGCAGAAAAGGTTACATTACTCATTATTTCAAGAAGTTTAGATAGTTTTCTCAGCTCCCAGATTGATTTCATTGCTCCATATGCTGGTAATATGCCTGCCCATGATATGACGTCATCACCCAGATCCATGTGCGATAGTCCTTTGTTATTTCCAGGGCCTAAGTCATGATGGTATTTCCAAGGTGCATTGATTTGTCCCACTGGATTAGCAGGCTTCTTAATTTCTCGGACATTCTGAATTTTCCCTTGAGGTAAGACTGCCATGTGTCGTATGGCCGGAACCAGGTACCCCAAAAAACAGCTACCGGACCAATTTTCAGGTAGCCATTTATATGCTTTTCTTCCGCATATAAAGTAACAATCTTCTACTTTAGTGGTAGCTTTACTATAAACATACACTTGTCCTGTGTGAAACATTTTTCTGTCAATTATGGACAGTTGTTTGTAGAGAACAGAATCACATTTTACTTCCTCAATTGTTTTATGCATCGATTCAAAAAACGAATCATAGTTTGTATTGCAATAAGATCCGGTGTTATCAGGTTTAGTGTAGCATCTATAAGGAACTGTTACATTGCAATGGCTCCATCCTACCCTGACTGTATCATTCTTATGAAAGCACACGGTTCCCTTTTGACGAATAGACAATTGTAATGCTACTTTATCTTCTGATGTGACATTCGATGTGTCATGAATTAGGTTTTCCCAGGTCTTATTAGCCCCTAGGGGAAATGAAGTTAGCAACAATCCCCATATGCTGTTGGTAGAGCTGCGCAGATCCAGCAATTCAAAACATTGAAGGTTTCAGCATACATGTATTTGATTGCCTGGGAAGTATTGAAGTTCGGGTGCCACTCACGCTTACTAAATTCTACTTGCGTAACAGAGAAGAGGAATGGCCATAACAAAAAGATTATTGTTACCATGATGATCAGTAGGATGGTCATGCAATATTTCTGTGGAAATTATTGTTCCGTATTGTCTCTGTCTTCTCCGGTTCTTCCAAAAAAGATATTTTCTCGATTCAGTCATTTTTACTTGGACACATGATCTTACTCTCTGCCCTACAGGACCTTAGCACCGATGATTGCTTCACTGCGTTTGAGACGGATCAGTTCCTATTGATATGACTCCCCCTTTGTAGCCAGACTTTTGTGCTTAGGGTCCTGATGAAGAGGTAAGGTCTTTGTCCAATTTGAAATTTCTCATCAACTTGCAGTGCATCACGTGTATCCGCAAAACCCGTTCTGCTATCTTGACTGCAGTAGGTGTTGAAAGAAGCACCTGGTAGGGACCCTCCCACTTTGGCGATGCCCAGTTCTTTCGCTTCACGATTTTAATCCACACCCAGTCTCCTGGCGTCACTGTCACTTCCGATGTTTCGGCTTGCTTCTGACCTGAAATAGAATTAAACTGCAACAGATGTTTAGAACTCAACAAAATTTTCATATATTCAGCTAGTGTAAAATCAGCTTCCTGGTCTGATGACATGAGAGGTTTCCACTGGGGTGTGTAATAAGCCCTTCCATACAGCTTTTCAAAAGGAGTCAGTCCTTTTGCTGTAGGGACAGTTCTCATGCTCAACAATGCCAAAGGTAAACAGTACAACCAGGTTTTCCCTGTTTCAGCTATCAGTTTCCTTAGTTTACTTTTTAGTATGCCATTATGCCTTTCAACCAGCTCTGCAGACTGCGGATGACATGCACAATGATTTTTAAGAGAAATACCAAAAAACGTACTCAGCTGCTGTATGGTTTGATTTACAAAGTGCGTACCGTTGTCACTATAGATTCTTTCCGGAATACCGAACCTAGGAATAATGTCCTTAGCAAGTGCCTTTGCTACTGTAGCTGCATCCGGATTTTTAGTTGGAAAAGCTTCCACCCACCTGGAGAACATATCTATAATGACAAGGCAGTACTTCTTGTTTTCACATTTGTTTAGTTCTATGAAATCCATACAGATAGTGTGAAATGGATATGGTGGTGTGGGAAAACTCCATTGCTTAGGCTTTATCACCCCCTGTGCATGGTGTTTGTTACAGATCTGACACATTAAACAAAATTTTTTAGAATAGTTTGTAAATCTGTACGTTGTGAACACCTGGTTCACCAGCTGTACCATCCCCCTGTTGAGACATGGCACTGCCCATGGCTCAACAATGCCACATAGCGGAACAAGTTAGAGGGTAGTATTGGTTTTCCCTCCTTAGAGATGTACAGCCCCTTCTCGAGGATTGCTCCTCGTTTTATCCATCGCTGTTTTTCTGCTTGCGTAGTGAGTGTCTGCATTGTTTTTAACATATCTAAATTCAAGGTTTCAGAGGGTTGTAATTCCTTATCTAGAAGGAATACCTCTGTAGCTGCCTGTTTTGCAGCTGTATCAGCTCTCACACTACCGTTTGAAATGATGTCCTGTTGTTTAGTATGCGCTGTACATTTGCAAATAGCTACCCTTCGAGGCAATTGAATAGATTCTAAAAGATCTAAAATAAGTTGCGCATGATTTATAGGTTTGCCAGTAGATGTTATCATTCCTCGGTTTTTCCACTGTTGTGCAAACACATGTAGAGTGGAAAAAGCGTATTGGCTATCGGTGAAGATGTTTACACACTTATCCTTTGCTAAGGTAATGCTCATGTCAGAGCAATCAATTCTGCTGCCTGTGCAGATAAATGATGCGGTAAAGATTTTGCTTCTATAACTTCAGTATCAGAGACTACTGCATATCCTACTAGGTTCTGTCCTGCAGGGCCCTTTTGCACGAGCCATACACGCAGTATGTCACCTCGGCATTATCCAAGGGGACATCTGTGAGGTCTTTCCTAGGTAATGTCTTCTGCTCAATTATTTGCAGGCAGCAATGTGGTGTGCCGTCTGCAGGAGTTGGGAGCAGGATAGAAGGATTTAAGGTCATACATCATTCAATTGTCATATGAGGTTGTCTCAACAATATGGTCATGCAGGAGAGATGCCTAGCAGGAGAGAGATATGCTACTTTTTCTTGTAATAAAATAATTGCGACTGCATCAGGTACCCTTAGAGTGAGTGGGTGAAACAAGACTACTGAAGCCGAAGCCTGCACTGCCATTGCTGCCGCGACTACTGCCTGCACACAGTGTGGCAAAGATCGTGCCGCTGGGTCTAATTGTGATGAATAGTAAGCAATGGGACGTTGCTTATCCCCATGTTGTTGTGTTAGTACTGATGTCATATAACCCTGCTTGCAATCTACAGTCTGGAAAAAACTCTTATGGTAATTAGGCAAACCCAGAACTAGAGAGGAGGCTATTAACTGTTTCAGCTTACAGAAAGCAGATTCTGCCTCCGTTGTCCACTGTAACAAGTCCTGCGCTGCCATAGGTGCCTTGTAAATAAGGTCGGTCAAAGGTGCAGATTCCAAAGCATAGTTTGGAATCCAGCTCCGACAAAAATTAGTCGTTCCCAAGAAGGACATCATTTCCTTCTTGGTGGTAGGCTTTGTTGCCTGCAAAATTGCCACCTTTCTGTCCTCATCTAAAGTTCTACCTCCCTTGGATATTACATATCCCAAGTACTTTACCTGTTTTTTCCAAACTTGCAGTTTGTTCTTATTCACTTTGTGTCCCTCAGCAGCTAGAAATTGTAGAAGTGCTACTGTATCTTCCCTGCAATCCTGCAGGGTGGGAGCTGCTAATAGAATGTCATCGACATAAAGTAAGACCTGACTACCCTTTGGTGGGTTAAATCCTGCCAGGTTACTTGACATTTCTTGTGAAAATATAGTAGGGCTCTCACAATATCCCTGTGGTAATCTTGTATAAGTGTATCTTTTTCCCTGAAACGTGAATGCAAACCAATACTGGCTGTCTGGGTGCATTGGTATTGAAAAGAATGCATTACTAATATCTACCACAGAGAAATATTCTTGTTGAGGTTTTAAGTCATTCAACAAGGTGTGTGGATCAGGCACTAGAGGTGCCCTTGGTATTACTGTGTCATTTACAGCTTGCAAATCCTGAACCATACGCCATTCTCCATTGGCTTTTTTGAGTGGAAATAAAGGTGTATTGCACGGAGAATCAGGGGATTCTACTAGCACCCCTCCCCTAAGTAATGCTGCTATGATAGGCTTTATTCCTGCCTCTGTATCCTTTCTTAAGGGATACTGTCTTGTTTGTGGTCTAAACGCTGATTTTGGTGTAATACTGATTGGACCTGTAGTACGGATAAGTCTTACATCTGATTTTCCTGCTGACCAGAGGGTCTCTGGTATATCTCGTAAGGCATTCTCTTCTTCTGTCAATAGGAATACCCATCAGCTCTCTCCGTGAGACTGCAGATGTATAACTGGGTTAGCTTGAGTCACCCAGTTAAATTTTTGCACTAGTATTCCCTGTCCTGACAACTCCAGTTCTGTTTGCTTTTCCCGTCTTGTAACTCTCTCCACTAGGTCTGCCCACCGTATGTTTTTATTCTTGGTTAAGCTTACATGTGGTAGTCGATTGGATTTATAAAGTGTCAAAAACTCCTGGGGCAGTGAACAACTGGCTACACTATTCCCTTCTGCGTCCCAGTATAACTTTCTCAGTAACAATCTGTTTGTACGATGCTTAAATAATTATTTTTCATACTCACTATCAGGCCCTGGTGTGTTACAAAAATACAGGGTGCAATGCAGCAGGTGCTGTTTATCAATGTCCAGGGAGGCAAACTTACTGATGGCTATGTTCATCAGTTCTTTGGTCACAGTCTCTGGACCAGCCGTAACCAGGTCCTGACTGTACCAATAAAATGTTTCACTCCCTGATTGAACCATAAAGGTGTCAGTTCATCACTGTGCTTCCATGCCCTGCATAGTTGGAACCACCGCTATGCCAAACAACTGCATAAGATCCATGCCCAAGAGATTTACTGGGCATTTCGCAGAAACTACAATCTTACTTATTTGTGTTAATCCTGAAACAGGATCTGTTATGGTGATATTGCGGGAGAGGGGCTCCCAGTACAGCTGCCCATTCGCTGCTTTGACTAATATGTAATCAGATGACTCTGAATTGTCTGGTAATTTGGAGGGGTGTATCAGGGTCCATGATGCCCCTGAATCACACAAAAATTTAACCTCACTGCCTTCCACTAAAAGTGTAACTTCCGGTTTTGTATCTGCTAAATAGAGCTCCAGGCTCATGAAGCTAAATCTAGTACTTCATCTTCTTCTGCACCATCACTGATTTCCTGTACTTCCTCTACTACCCATTTCACATACTCATTTTTCCTTTCTCTACTGGTCTCTTCTTGTGATTCCTGACTATCATATAGTCAGTCCTCACCTTCTTTATCTTCCGTTGTTGCTTTCTTATTTTTCCTGCAATCCCTTGCCAAATGTCCCTTTTTACCACATTTAAAACATTCTCCCCTTTTCTTGCATCCTTCAAATTCTTCTGATCGCTGATCAGACTGCTTACCTCCCTGTGTATTTTTACTGCTCTTTTTCCCGGAGTGCACTACATAAACTTCTTCTCCGTCTTCTACGGAAAATACCTGAGTCTTCTTCTTCTTTTTGCTATTAAAATCTGTTTCAGCATGTCTATCATATTCGAGTAGTGAATGTAATCTACTAGTTCGATGGTCAACCATGTGTTTTGTAATGAAACTGCTTATAGGTGTACTACTACCTTTTAGAAATGCATTCTTCAGCTGCTGTTCATATGGAGAATCTTGTTTTTGATCTTCAGGAACCTGCATTCCACAGTGGTTGTTAAAACATTCTAACAGTCTAGAAAAATATTGGTCAACTGATTCACCCTCCTGCTGGACGCATTGATTAATGCAAGTCCAGTCTGCCCTAAGTTTCCATTTCTCAGAGATGCGGTCTGTAAGTCCCTTCTCTCTAGTGTCTAATTCTGCGCTGCTGTGTGGAAGAGGTTTTTGTGCAGCGCCACGAGGATTCCAGTTGCCACAAATTATGTACCAATCTGGTCCTACAATCTGTCAAACTACTTTTTCTATCTCTTCCCCATTTAAGTTATAACTTAGCTTCATTCCTTGTAAATCTTCCGAAAATTTTCTGAAATTAAGTTTCGGATGGGGAATCCCTTCTGTAGCTTTCCGGATATCTTCCGGAGTCCAGGGTCGATATACTAAGATAGTTGGAGTCTGACCTTCCTATCCTGCCTGAGGGTTTGGAACTTCTATAAGTGGGCATATTTCTTCTTCTACAGGTTGTGTATTCTTAACTACCTGCCATAATTCAGAGCCTTCTTCTTGATTATTTCCCTTTGTTTGGGACCTAGTTTCGGTGGGATCTCTAACTTTAGCTAGTTTCAATTTTATAAAGTCTCTTTCTCTAATGAGCATAGGATATAATGGGGGTGGGTCAATCTGTCCGCTTGCGCCGTACTCTGGCAGAAAAGGGGGAGGTGGAGGTGCCGATGCCACTACCAAGTTATTGTCTTCCTTATCTAAAAACATTGTTTTTGAGTTTTTGTTCTTTTGGTCTCTGCAGTTTGCTTCCTCCAGTCACCTGTGTGCTTGGGAAATTCCTAACTGTCGTTTTTTAACTTGACCATTAGAATCAGTTTTGAGTTGTTTGATAAGTTTGATTAGTGAGGATTTTTCTAATTTTCCATCAAATTCATACTTAATAATCCATTTTGAAAAGTATTTAGTATTGTCTGCGCACTGTGACTGCATATATTTTGCATCTTCCGTTAACGGTGGATTTCCGGGTGTCTTTGTACAATTATTACCCATTTTCCCTATTTTGTTTGCTACGTAGACTGTTCAGAAAAATATTACCTGATGCCTTTAGATTTTTACATGTACCACGGATTTTGTTAAAGTCTCTTCAGAATGACTGTCTAAAGCCTACTGATCTGTTTCACCTGATCTATGACAAGATTGTACCTTTTCTATCCCTGACCGTAAGAAAACACAATCTGACAGAAACAATACACATCCATTCCCTGATCTTGAGACAGAAAAAGTAGATTCACCTTACCTGAGCCCACATGATTGATCGCTGATTCACGGAAAACCCGTCCTTCAGTCACAGATCAGAAAGTGGCTGGCCTCTTTTGACGACAATTCAGTCGGAGGACTTTTCACATAAGAAGAACAGATTTGCTTTCTTCCCCGTACAGTTTCAGCCACCTGGCCGTCTGATCCGAGGTGAAGTGAGGGAATCCAGCTCGAAGGACCAATCTGTAAAGGAAAACACAAAGATCAATGCACATAAGGTTCAAGTAAGGCACCCTTTATTACTTGCAGCAAGGAGACAAAGCATGTAGGTACAAGGTTTGTCTGATTTTCCATAGTTCAGCATGCTATTCTTATACAGTTCTCTGCACACAAGAAAATATTGTTAGATTTACTGCTGACATAGTCGGGAAAAGAAGATATTGCTAGATTTACTGCTGACACGGTCAGAAAACTGTTGTCTTGCAAAAACATGTTTGAGAAAAACAGCCTGGCCTTGGGCTAATTTCAGCCCTCCTTTGTTTCTCACACTTCTTCAGCTGTTCAGTTCTTGATATGATACATTTGCCTAGGGTCAAGATACAGCCCTGGCCATAATACACATTCTGCTGACTATGGTAGACTTTCAAGCGTCAATTGTTCTCTTATCAAGGCTTCCTGCAGCTGCACATATTTCACATAGAACAAGCAGAATAAACGTATTAATTTCTTTTTAACCCTAAAAGCATCTAAACTTGCACATTGCAGTTATAAATTTTCTTAACAAACATACAGGTCCATTATTTTACCTTCAGTTAATTCTGACCAACAGCCACTCTATGAAGTGTACCAGGTGCCATTGTGTAGCAATTCGTATCCTCCAACTCCCACCTATAAGTGTAATTTAATGCTTTGACATGGCATTTAGAGCAATTGTGCAGATTGCTATCCTAACAGGAAATGTTCTATACACTATATAAAAGCATTTTTTAACAATCATTTCACCTGCTCTGCTATTTGTGTAAAGCTCTCTTTTATATAGACTGCTGTCTGTTCTACATACCCTTCATACCATGTAACCAGTTAGCAGTCATCACATCATTGGACATGTTACATGCTGCTGCATCATCCCTGCTAACTAGTTCTTTTCTGCCCTTACTATACTATAATAGTAATCATGATCATACATTTACACTGATCTCCTACATTCCAGCACTCTAGAATTATCCATAATGCATCCTCACATTCAAATATTCTAATATGTCTATCCTAAATCAGCAAACAACTTGGAGTGAACACAGTTTTCAGAATATTATCCCCCTTACCTCAGGTCTCATCAAGTCCTAGTCTCTCTCAGCAACCAGCTTAGCATTGCAAGATTTGTCAGTTGCTGCACCCTCCAGTTATCCTCACACTAGTCCTGTGAATACAGCCTCTGTCTCTCTAGTCCCTGCAGTAATATTTAGCTGTATCTCATGGCAGTCACATTTATAGACATCCCTTCTTTAAGTTTCCTTAGTGAACCACTCAGAAGTATGGCTAAATAGTATATTACGCTCTGGATATTCTCACAGTAACTGAAACCTGGCTTTTCTCCAAAGAAACAATAGCAAAATCTTGCACATAGAATATATTGTCCAGCAAAATGACAGTATCCACATAACACTGGGGAGACTGAAAAAGTCTGCTTTGCTCTTTTCACCATATCCATCTCCCTGCAACACCCCCCAGTATGTCAATGCTCATTTCCATAAAACCCAGCAAATTGAAATCTATGTGAACAGCATGCGTGTGTAGATGTCCCCATCAATGATTCTCAGGTTTCTAAAGCTACACTTTGCTGTCTTAAAAATAAAACATCTAAAAATGCTCATACTAGGAGACTTTGAAGCTGACTGTATCTAGCAGTTGACAGCTACTCCCTTACCATTTTTTAAAACATATAGACATATCCAACTTATTTTTATATTAACAAATACAAAGTCACTTGGATCAAAGACCCTTAGACTAATTTTACACTCTCATTCACAAGAGCTTAAAATGTGTGGACTTTGTCAGACTCCTTCAATGACTACTTCCTCATTTTTCCTTGGTGGAATATGTCAGACAGTCATTTCTGTCACATAAACTATATACATGAGATGTGTCAGCTGTTCTCTAGGTAGCTAATGCTGAGTGATGATAACTTATTCAAGAATGAGAGAAAGAGTGAAAAGAAGTGGTCTCCAGTGGTCATCAGCACCATGTAGATCAAGCCTGCCCTTGAGGGCCAATTCACTAGACTATGTTGTAGGTGCACTATAACTGGGACACATCTCTGGAGTGTACCCAATACTAAACAAATAGTTATTGACCATGATATTAGTTGGTCACTTTACCACCTCATCATATCACCTAGCTTTTTAAATGGTAGACAACATTGTTGAAACGAGAAGAAATTTTTGCTTATCACATCAAAATGGGCAACATTACTTTGTACAAGGACCTCCATAATTAAAGTCCAATAAGTTTTGAATAGAGATTTTTTTGTCTACTTCACCATCAGAACTCCAAACAACCAAATTCTTCCTCCATTCTCAACCATCTGAGGTCAGTACAACTTTCAACGAACATTTGCTAAACTGCACCGCAAATCATCCTTGAAATCATGACAAATTTAATAACCATTTCCTAAATTGTATCCCAATGGAAACATGACCCACATACTCTTGATTGTCTATCTTCTGTTCGAGTGGGCTCCATTGATCAATGCATATAAAATGTCTCCCTAATTCCTTGTAAATAAATGGATATGTAAGTGGACAATCATAGAATCTAAAATTCTGACCAAAAGAAACTTGTCCTGATACCTCCCAGTTGTCACCACCCACTTACCATGTCATCATCAACCCTACTCCTGGTTTCAATTTACTTTATGCAGCCCTGTTTTCATTCCCTCTGGTAAACACAGTTAACAATATTCAGTTCCTGTTAAAGCTTTTTGTCTGTGATCACTGGGAAATAATATAGTTATTACATTTTTTGTGTGTGCTTATGGTGGGGGTGGTTAGGCAAGACTATTGGTGTTTACTTTTTATTAACTCGTCAAAAAGCTTATCTTAATTGTGCAGCTGTTTATTTCCTTTATTTATTCTGTATAGAATAATTGCGAGCAGTATAGTCAAAAGAGTACAGTTTAGTGAAATCATACTAAATCTCAGCAGTCTCTTGACGTATTACCCTTACTCCATTGTAAAGCAACCTCAGAATTAGTATGTAAAAGTATTACAGATTGACATACTGTACAGACCTTATTGTGACAGTAAGTTTTGGACTTCATTGTTTAATATGAATCTATTGCTTGCATCATACATGTATTTTGTACAGCTGGTCAGAAAACTATTACACTTGAGAAGTATTCAGAGATCAAAAACAAAACATGAAAAAAAGAAGACAGCTTCTACTACTGTTCAAAAATTGCATAATTCTGATGCTTTTTACAGAGCAGGTGGCAGTCATGCACAACACCATAGTACTTAGCGAGCAGTAAGAAATCTGCACAAAATAAAATATGAAATGAAATGAACAGAAAACTGTTTAGTAACATTTCAGGTTTCCACTGCTCATATGTTTTCCTGCAAGATAGTAGCAAGTTGTTGCGCCTTTTGGCTTTTCCCGGTTAGGGGTCACCACAGCAGAACTCCGGTCCACTAATGATTGGTAGTTGATTTTTACATGTCGAGTTACCAGCCCTGATGCACAACTTTCAACGCAAGATAGTAGCAAGTAAGCTCCTCAAATTCCTACATGGCTACATTTCTCTGAGGATAAAAAGCACAAGTGAAATTAATGACTGATTCAGTGAGAGCTGTTATGAGTACAATTGCAATTTGAGCTGGAATACCATTGAAACTTTCTGTAAGAACCCCTGCCCAACCGCCACATCCAAAGCTGGGATATGCTCAGAAAGCCAGAATGAAAATGAAAACAAAAGCCAGAATCAAAACAAAAAAAATCTCTGGGACTGTCCCTTTAAGATTAAACCCAACTCCCTTACTGCTGGCTAACTCCTGTATTTCACAAGATGGCAGCTAATTTCATTGGAAAAGTTGGAATCATTTTTCTACACAGAGGAATGGGGACAGGATACTTAAATGATCCCTCCATTGCTTTACTCATGCTTCTTTACATAGTACTATGTATGGTAACAAAGCTAACTTTGAGTCTGTCTACTGGATTTGGAAATTCATTGCTGGGCTATATGATCTGTGGTAAAAACAAAATGACCCAAATGGTGCCATGCTTCTTGATCTCTCTAAAACCCTCACTACTGTCATGCAACAACTTGCAGTGCACAAGCTTTCTCTAATGTCAGCATCTCTGAAGAGACTATCAAATCAGTTTTGCCTTGTATATAGCTTTCAGTCCTCATGGTCAATTCATTAATAGTAACTAATCAAATTTACTGTGATCATACCATACTAGGTCACAAATGTAGTCAATGAGGGGAATATGTGACATCTACCATCAATTAAGCTTTAAAAATAAACCTGTATTTTTTATATCTCTACTTCTAGGGGTGAAAGTGTTCTCACTGATGGTGCTTGCAAGAGCAACTTGGCGACACAGATGATTCATGCAAGAGCAGATTGGCAACACTGATGGTGCATGCATGAGTAACTTGGTGACACTGATGGTGCAAACATGAGTAGCTTGGTGACACTGATAGTACATGTATGATTAGCTTGGCAACACTGATGGCAATGCACATGTAGCTTGAGTAACAGTGATGGCATGTGCATGAGCAGTTTGGTGACACTGATGGTGCATACATGGGCAGCTTGGTGACACTGATGGTACATGCATAAGCAGCTTAGTGACACTGATGGTGCATACATGAGTAGCTTGGTGACACTGATGGCAATGCACATGTAGCTTGAGTAACAGCGATGGCATGTGCATGAGCAGTTTGGTGACACTGATGGTGCATTCATGGGCAGCTTGGTGACACTGATGGTGCATGCATGAGCAGCTTGGCCAATAAATTGTCATTCAGCAATTTTTTTCTATATTATCATTGCCAAGTGCATTAACTATTGAGCTGTTTTTTTTCCTATGGACATTGTGACAACATAAACATGGCTTCAGAACACACTTGTATTTTCTTTTGCAATATGCAACAATTTAGGAGATAGCTTATGTGTGTGGTCTTATGTGCTGGCTGCCTTGGATGCTTAGAAGTAGCTTGAATGGCAGTAAAGTGAATGTTTACCAAAACCTGATGTGTTTCAGCCATGAAGTACTGTGTGTGCGGTAAACTGGGGAATGCCGGTAACAGATGTTTCATTACAAAAAAATTGCTCTAGAAGTGACTGCTGTTATCTGAAGTACACTTGCTTATCTGGCAAGACTTTTGTTTTCTTTCTTTCTTTCTTTCTGTCTTTCTTTCTCTACAACCATGTTGGATTTATTGAAAGCCTTAGTAGAATCTATGTTAGACACTAATCAGAAGCTGAAACAAAAATCAGTGGGACTGGTTATATAACACATTAGTAAATAGCTTATGCACATCTGTCTTTTGTAATATCTGCTATTTTTTTAAATTACTTCATGAGTCAGATTGACAAAGGACATTTTGAATACCAGACATCCTTCATTTTCTCCTGAATGTATTATAACAACATTTCCATTAATTTCTCAATAATTTGCTCAATTATAATGGCACTTACCCTAGTAACAGCATCGTCTTCAAAATACTATTCAAACAAATGTGCTGCTTCATTCTCTCTCTCTCTCTCTCTCTCTCTCTCTCTCTTTCCTCAATGAGAACACCATTACCTCACAGTAAAAAAATGGCTATATGCAAAGCAAAGTGCAAATCTTCTTGGTTTACTACTATTTAAACTTCAAAATATGGAAACTTCTATAATGTGAGCCCAGAGCTGGTCTTTCATTTATCACTTTCATATCCCTTTCACTTTGCCTGTATTCTATTAGTCCTTGGTACTGAAGGTAATCTCTAAGATGCAGTTCAAACTTCTGTGTGCCTCATCCCACTCTATTACTTTATTCTCCTAATTATTTATTCTCCATACCTTAGTTCCTTTGCTAATTTTCCTCAGTAACTACCAGACTACTTTTGCCTAGTTTCTGTATACCTACTTATAGTCATCTCTATTGGTAATATCTCCTTTCTCACTTCCCATACTGGCTTAGCTCTTAGAATACTTTCTGCTACCTCATAAATATAATATTCTGTATGTTTGTTATTCTCCATGTATCCATATCCTACTTTCTCCTTATTTCTTGAACTCTTCCCTATTTCACCATCATTCCTTTCCCATTTGATTTATAACCTCCTGCTTGAATTTTATCTATATGAGGTTTTACTGCATAGCTCTAAAGTATCCTTTCATATCAGGTAATGGTTGTTCTGTAGGGAGAACTAGCTTATCCCATTTAACTCTTGCCCACTTCTTCTCCCAAATAAATTCTTTCAACTTTTTCTTATCATCGATAATTTCTTTAGTTGCTAAAATTTGCCAAGTGTGTATATAAATCTAATGACAATAAAAAATATCACTGCTTATATCT
The DNA here is from genome assembly GCF_019279795.1 of Protopterus annectens. Taxonomy (NCBI): domain Eukaryota; kingdom Metazoa; phylum Chordata; order Ceratodontiformes; family Protopteridae; genus Protopterus; species Protopterus annectens. Next base: position 1,274,095,845 of record NC_056733.1, read on the forward strand.
TACTGCCCATATCTTTCATCTAGAATTTCCAGCTTCTGATTTGTATTAGCTTTTGTTTAGTCTCTTCCCACATATCTTTAACTGTTATAATATAATCATTAATCATTGATAATCCATACACCTAAAGACTTCATCTTATTATGACCCCAATAAATATGGGTATTGCTGAACCAATTAATGCATAGCTGCAAAGTTTACTGCTATAGCCTTTGTTTTATTTTTACTTATTTTTCTATTCCCCCACCAAAAAAAGAGAAAGTCTCGAAATTTTCCATAGCGCTGCAACATTTTTATAGATATATCAAATAAAAAATATTATCTGCAAATAAAGACAGCTTGATTACCCTACTAATTATATCCTCAAAATTGTTAGCCCCAATTTTTTCTTTGCTAATGCTACAAATATAAAGCAAATAAGACAGTGTAAAGAGGACATCCTACTTGGTTCCTTTGTTTATGTCTTGCCTCTGACTCTTCATATGTCCTCTTTATTAATCCTGTTATTCTATCAGGGAATTCAAATACCACCATACCAATCCCATCTGACTTTTGCAAATACTTTCTCTTCATCAAAACCTATAAAAGCTAGCAGTGTTTTCGTATATTCCACTTCCCTCCAGATCATCCTTGTTCAATTAAGATCTTCAAATGTTTGCCCCCCCCCCAAAAAAAAAATCACATTGATCCATATCAGAAACATTTGGTAATTCCTTTGCCAGTCCCATAGGTAATACAGACATAATTTATAATCCTTGTTCTTATGCATCCCTTAATTATTTGTAACAATACTATATACTTATATATTTTCTCAATGAGTGATTACAGGAACTTTCATTCCAAGCTGCCTTAGGTTTTTCAGATGTTTTTTCTCATTGAGATAGATGGATAAAGAGAAAAAGAGGGAGATGGAGACAGCATACAGCAGCTGCTACATAGTCTATTAACTATTACCGCATCTGATTTTTAGAAAATCAATGAACAAACAGAAAGAAATTATTTCAATCATGTCTTGAGCTTCTCAATACTATCAATAAATTCTTGTTCATCTGTAATTTGCCATATTCCAATAATGATCTGATCAGAACTACTATTGACAAACATATGATGAGGTCCCAGGAAATCAAATATGGACAGTCCTGCAATGGTTCAAAGTCCTATAAAACTAGTAAAAATGCTGCAGTGTAAGTACAAGGACCCAGTCACTAAAGTAAGATCCATGTTCAGTCTCACCAAAAGAATCTCAGTGGGGAATGGGCATGAATTCGTGTTCAGATCTGAGCACACTGCTGTTGATGCTGGTGATGGACTACATTAGCAAACAGAGTGGAAAGGGTAGATCAACAAAGCTGCTGTATAGTGATAATGTGGCATTAAAAACAGAATCTAAATATGTATTTACAAATAATAAGGGAAAGGAATGCAAAACTGAAGGCACATGGCATGAAACTGATTCCATTTAATAAAAGTTATCACTGCAACTTATGGGGAAATCAGAAAAAACTGAAAATTTAATTACAAGGGAATATAGCACATAGCTCTCAACTGCCCAGTTTTCTGCAGAATGTCCAGATTTTTGCCTTATATTTTCAGTCTGATCCTCATAAAATATGTGGTTTTCTGGCAAATCATTGAGGACTGAAGTCACTAAATAATGACAGGACATTTGAGTTTCAGATTTCATATCATTCAGAAAATGCATACCAATGTAATACCTTTTTTAGCAACTTTCTAAATTTAAAAGAGCAATATTTAAAATTTGCCCCTATTTTGTAGTCTTTGTCACCCCATTATTTTTGGCTATATCTAGATTTCTTGTGCTAAGAGACTGAAAGGTATGGAATATAGCAGAATTATTCAGCAGCTTCAAGAGTCTAGGTGGAGTGGAAATTGGAAATGGAAGTTTGAATGAGGTCAGAGCTAGAATTATTGAGACTGCAGTCAACTGATACAGAATGTCAGGGGTTATATGTGACAGAAGAATGCAAAAGTACCTGCAAACTAAGGTGAACAAAACTGCAAAGTGACCAGCAGCACTGTATGGTACAGGAAATGTGGCAGTGAAGGTAGAGCAGTTGAGGAAACCACAGGTAATGGAGATGAAGTGCCTGAGATTGATGGTAGCATGCACACTGTGGGATAGACAAATACATGAGGATATCTGAGAAGAACTTTAAGTAACTCTAATTGAAGAGAAAATTAGAAAAACAGATTATTTTGGTTCAGGCACATTGAAGAAACATGTTCAAATAGGTAAATGGGCCCCTAGGCAAGTTAGAGGAAAAAAGCTATCCAGGCTTTATGGTGTTCCATTACTTGGCTGAAATAATGCTCACTGACATGGGAGAGCACCCCCTCCCCCATGCAATGTCCTCCCTGGTAAGATAGGACCATAAAACAGTCTTGTTTGATATAATTATAAGACCAGATACCCCATCAAACTCAAAAACGCTTAAGAATTTTTCAAAGACAAATTACCTCCTACAAAGTGATGGTATGAGAAGTTTCAAAGTCCCTTCCAACTCAAAAAATATGGGCTCCTATGCATAGGTTCATAGGTTGGTACTAGGCTATCGGCCTTAAGGCCTATGCAAGCCTAGCCATAACAATTCCCTGGAAATTTCTTCCCACAAAATTTACTTCTCTGGGCCCTTGTCTAGCAGGGTGACTGATATGATCCCCAGGGTGAATTTCCTATCTCCCATCCAATCATCAAGGTTTCTTTTGAAGAGGGCCAATGAGGCGCTCTGCTTGACATGTATGGGCAGTCTATTCCAGAGTATGGGGAGTCTCTGGGTCAGGAACCTATCCCTCCAGAATGTTTTGTTCATTGTGATGATAAGGTTTAGATCTCTGGAGCGTGTGGCTCTGAGGGATTGGGATTTCGTTAAGTGGAGCATGTCCAACAGCTCAGGGTTTGATATGGCCTTGTATGTTAAGCAGAGATCGCCTCTGAGTAGACGATATGCCGCAGAGTATAGCTGGAGTTTTTTTAGACGGTCAGCATATGGCATCTGCTTTAGGCCTGTGATTCTTTTAGTGAGGTATTTCTGTGGCCTTTCCAGTTGTTGCAGATGTCTTGTGAGATACATACCAAATCTCTATATTGGGTCTAATGAGGGATGAGTACAGTGGGACAATGACCTCTTTTTTTCTGGATGAAAAGCCCTTAGTGATAAGGTGTGCCACATAGAAGGAATTCCTGACTGTTGTGGCGATGTGGTTATCGAAAGTGAGACCACTGTCCACTTGTGTCCCTAAGTCTCTCATCACACTTTCAATGTTTAGTATCCTGCCACCTATGCGGTAGTTCATGGGTACATGTTTTTTTCCAAAGTGGATAACTATACATTTCTTGGCATTAAGCTTGAGCCCATGGCTCTGGCACCAGGCATCTGTTTCTGTAAGGCCCTTTTGTAGAATATCCACATAATTTGGGGATTCTATAATGGCTTCCAGTTTGCAGTCTTCTGCAAACTTTGTTAGCCAGAGTCCCTTAGTGTTGGCTTGTACTTCAGAGAAGTAGATGCCAAACAAGAATGGTCCCAGGACTGAACCCTGAGGTACTCTACTTGTCACTTGTCTGGAGCTGGATTCGGAGTCTGCTACTTTTACAGTCTGGGTTCTGTCAGTAAGCCAGTTGGCAACCCATCGAGTGATGTAGGGATTTATGCCCAGCTTAGTAAGCTTATCTATGATTCCAGAGTGGGGGATGGTGTTGAAGGCCTTGGCAAGGTCCAGATAGGCTGTGTCGACCACCTTACCCTCGTCCACAGCTCTGGAGACTGATTCGAAGAAATCAATCAGATTCAGGAGACAAGATCGGCCCTTCACAAACCCAAACTGGGTGGGGTCCAGTGTTTGAAGGTTGCCAATGTCTTTGTTTATAAGTTCCATGATAATGCGCTCCACGCCCTTGCAGATCAGGCTTGTCAGACTGATGGGACGGTAGTTCCCGGGATCCAAGTTGGATCCTCCCTTGTGGAGCGGGATAACTGTAGCTGTGCGGCACTCAGTGGGCACGAAACCTGAGATGAGGTTATGATTAAACAGGACACTTAGGTGGGGTGCCAGTTCATTTTGTAGTTCATGTAGTACACAGCCTGGGATGTCATCTGGTCCCATGGATCTGTATTCTTAGCTTTGGAGAGTGCTGTTTCTACATGTGGGGCTGTGATTATTGGAATTTGGCAATCTTTTGGTATTGAGATGGGCCCTTTAGGGGGTGAGAGGGGGTGAAGTTGGCACTAAATTGATCTGCCAGGATATTGGCAATATCCTTGGAATAAGTATATTTAATGCCATTCTGTTGTAGCTCAGAGCATTTTTAACAATGTTTTGACAGCACAGATGTTAAGAACATCCAGATTTTCAGCAGATGACTCAACCTTCTCTTGTGAATTGAAACATATGGAACAGCAATTCCTTGAGAGGGGTTATAATAAGAAAGAAATTAGCTCGGTTACAGCTCGAGCTTACACATCTGGAACTCAGGAGGATAAGCCATATTTCTCTTCACCCACTCAATTTTGCAAACAGAAAGTGACCAACTGTAAACTGAGAGTACCAGTTACTTATGCCAGCAACATTAGATTGTTGAAGGACATCTATGCTAAACACTGGGATATACTTAGATCTAATGAGAGAGTGGAATCAATAGTAGGGGAAACCCTGAGCTATATGTATAAGAACAAGAGCTCACTTAAGAAATTGCTACGTTATCCAAAGTTCAACTCCAATACTGATACACAGCTTAATATTGGTACATTTCCTTGTCGGGCATGTAACTACTTCATATGATTGACAGTAGTGCCGCATTTGAACATCCAGATATGCATAAAAAGATGTTTTTCAGAGCCAGAGCTAACTGTAACACAGTGAATCTAGTTTATTTAGCCTACTGCACGCTTTGCTACTGTTTCGACATTGAGATGACAACACGCAGGTTACGAGACAGGATGAGGGAGCATCAGTATGATATCTCCAGGAGAGCTGAGACTAATGCTCTATCTAAGCACATCATGTTACTAGGTGCTCAGCACAATTTTACGTTTATGGGTGTTGAAACAGTCAATGTGGGTATAAGGGGGGACCCACATAGAACTAAGGTAGAAAGCAAAGAATTGAACTGGAATATTAAAATGAAAGCTAATATGGGGAAAGGCCTCAATGATAAATTTTCTGTTAAACCAGTTTTAATGAATAGGCCCTTAGCCAGATAGACACTAATTATGTTCACTATTTTTATAAGGATTTTTATGAATGAAATGTTTTATATGTTTTTATGTATGACATGTTTTTATGTTTATATAATGAGTTCTGAGCTGCATTTTTTGGCTGTTGAATGAAATGCTTTATATGTTTTTATGTTTACATAATGAGTTTTTAGCTGCATTTTTTGATGGGGCTTTAAGGGCTCTAGTTAATTCCTAATTGTTTTTGCATGCTAATTGTCTGCTTTGCCGTTTAAAAGTATTACATTTTGGATCTTTATTTGTCTGATGAAGCAGCTGTTGCTGCAAAAGCGCTTACTGTTTGTTCTACTATTTGTTCTGGGATTGAATTCTTGAATTTTACTGCTGTGTTCCGCTGCCTCCTTTGATTGTGATATTGTAACATCTGACTAATCATTGGCTAAGCTCTTGCTTCTCTCCAGGATAATTATTAACCCTTTTCTACTACTGTTCTCAGCATTATTCCTATCATCTGTTTATTAAATGTGTTTATATAGAAATTATTTCTCTACTTGTATTGTGCAATTGCTGTTATTGTACTATTTCTTGTATTGATCTATTGACTTACTATACTATTTCCTGTATTGCATTTCTGTTGAAAAAAAATGTTTTCTGCAATACTGTGGAGCTTTTCTCCCTGATTCTCGCTGAAAATGGGGTCCTGGCCCAGTCGGAGACTACCTAGTAAACAAATGTAATAAATAAATAATAATAAATCTTGTCACGTCCACCAAATCTAATTACAAAGAAAAAATACCATTCCTAGCTAAGGATAATCACAAGGCATTCTTTAACTATATCAGAAATCTAAAAGAATATAACCAGCTATGTGCTGAACTGGTTGTGGATGGCACCACCCACTTGGATCTCTGTTTAACCATAGCCTGCAAACTGGCTATGTTCTTGTGGAATGGAGGATAGCAACAGTAATTATTCTGGAAAGAGGGGAAACATCAACTGACCATTGTAATTATAGGCCCAAGCTTGAGTAGCCTCATCTGCAGGGCCGGGCAAAGAATCATTATGGACCTTATAAAACAATTAAGACAAGAAATGTCATGGTTATAAGAGTATACAAGAGGGAACAGATCAACAAAAATACTTAGAAAGATAGACGTGATAAATTAAATGTGCAGTATTAGAACAGATCAGGATCTATCATGCACTATCGCAAATAAAAATTAAAAATCTCAGCACAGACAGAAAAACTTAAAAGATACACATAAAATATTAAGGAAAAGTACAGAATAAGCAATTTATTGATGACCCAAAAAAATTTTATAGAGAATTGGGAAACTAGGTAAAAGGAATTGAAAGACCACCAAAAAAAAAAAAAAAGAAGAAATAGATATATTGGATAAGTATTTATGAAGATCCTGTGAATGCAACAAAGATGCTAAATGAAAAGAAGTAAAAGAAAGAATAAGAAGTTTAAAGGTACAGGATAAGAAATGGGATGAAGTAACAGCCAGAGAGATTGAAACAAAGTTTGGAAAGCTCCTAATTAGAAAAACCCAGGCCCAGATGCAGTACCTAACTTCTGGTTAAAAGTATTAACATCTTCACACAAAGATTTAGCCATGAGTAAGAACTATTTATATGCACACCCCAAACAGACACCAACCTTGCTAACAACAGGAAAAACAATGTTCCTACTTAAAAGTGAACCTGCAAGCTACCCTAAAAATTATACACCAACAACTTGCCTTCTGACAACGTATAAACTATACACTGGAATTGATGCCAACAGAGTTTAGAGGCATTTAGAAGAAAACTTAATTATGGCAATAGAACAAAATTGCAATAAAAGAAAGCCATATTTTATTTAACATTTGTTGACCGGGAAAGTCCGACTAGGTTCCACAGATCCTGTTTTCAGCGGAGGCCCGGGGAGAAATGCTCCTGAAGCATGTCTTTAGAATGTGGGAGGAAACCGGAGTACCCGGAGGAAACCCACGCGAACGCAGGGAGAACATGCAAACTCCGCACAGAAGGTACCCCAGCTGAGAATCTAACCAGAGAACCTCTTGCTGTGAGGCGACAGCATTAACCGCTGCACCATTGCACTGCCCATATGGAACAAAGAATCATTTGTTGTTAAATAAAATCATAGTGGAGAACTTTAAAAAGGGGAAGAATCTAAGCATGGCATGGATGGACTACAAAAAAGCATTTGATAGTATTCCACATTCATGGATATAAGAGTGCTTAAAAATGTACAAGATACACCCTACACTGATCGACTACATTACAGTGACCATGAAACAGTGGCAGACCACTTTGTAATTAAGCCATGATAACAGACAAATTATTATTCCAGGGATAAAAATTCAAAGGGGGATATTCCAGGGTGAATCTCTGTTACCGCTGCTATTCTGGCTTGCCCTTAACACATTAAGCTGTCTACTTAACAGCTTAGGCCATGGCTACAATTTGGCTCCTAGAAAACAACAAAGTGTAAAGACTTCTGACCTTCCCTTTGTTGATGATTTAAAACTGTATAGCTCATCAGATGAGGAACTGAAAGCACAACTGCAAGTTGTCAAAACCTTTTCAGATGATATAAAAATGTAATTTGGTCTTGATACATGTGCAAAAGCAACCTTTAATGCAGGAAAACTGCAGCACCAGGAAAACATCAGTTTGGGAGAAGAATGTGATATAAAAGAACTTGAGCAAGTGAGAGTGTATAAATATTGGGGAGCTGATGAAGGATCAACAATAAAATATGAAGAAAAGTAAATAAAACTTAATAAGGAATACTTTAGAAGGCTTAAATTAATCCTGAAAACAGAGTTGACATCTAGGAACAAAATTCAAGCTATAAATTAATTTGCTCTTCCTGTCCTAATTTACAGATTTGGAGTGATTGACTGGCCCCAAAATGTGTTGGATAGATTAGACAGGAAAGCAAGAAGGATGCTTCATGCTCACCAATTTTGTTTTACCAAGATATTCCCCGTTCTGAAGGAGGGATGGGCCTCCTTGAAACTGATTACATGTATAGATCAGCAATCATGGGACTGCACACATATCTGCCGACCTCACAAGACTCAAAAATAATGAAAGTTTTGAAACATGAGGAGACTAAATCTAAGATGAATTCTCTCCTTAATCTAGCAGAAGCATATTGGTGTCAAGCAGGAATGGAAATCAAACCAGAAGTAGACAAAAATCAGGCAGTAACTGAATATGCCAAAAAACAACAACAACAAAAAGAATACAAGGTAAAGGACCAGATGAGAAGGCAAGAAATATGGAAAATGCATAAATATAGTTGCAAGTATAGAAAACCTCTGGAAGAACCTGATGTTGATCAGGATTGAATGCAGGAATGGTTAAGGAGAGGCAAATTCAAACCAAGAGATGAAAAGTTAATATTGGCAGCCCAAGATAGTTGGCTATGAACACGTTGGTTTACATAGTCCATTGAACGTGTGGGAGAAACAGACAAATGTAGGTTTTATAAAAAAGAATTGGAAGCAGTTGCACACCTCATTGCTGGTTGTGGCATACTAATGGTAGAAGGACTGTATATTGAAAGACATAATAATGTGGCAAGACTGTTGTACTGAGGTCTGTGCAAACATTATAGTACTGAAGTGAATGAAAAACACTGAAAACATGAACCACAAAGCATCATAGAAAATGTTGAAGTCTACATCACATGGGATTACCCATTACCAACAGTTCAAAAATAGATGCTGGAAAACCAGATATAGTAGTCCATGAAAGAAGACAAAAGTAGCATTCATCATTGAAATCATCACACTCAGTGACTACAGTGTCTTGTGTACAGAGAGACACAAATTCATAAAATATCATGATTTGCAGGCGGAAATGAAAGCAAGTTCTGCAAGGAGCACTTCTGGCTGACATCAAATATTGAAATAATACTAATTTCAATAAATTTAATTGTATTTTGGTGTAGGAATGGGGTCCATTCCTATCATGGTATTAGAAACCCAAAAAACTTGGAGAAATTAAAAAAGTGAGAGACCTTATTAACAAGGACATAGGTAATCTCCAAACTCTGGACCCAACCCAGTTCAGATTTGTCAAAGGTAGTTCATATCTTTTTTTGAGAAAGTCAACATGGCCCTGGAGGAGGGAAAGACAGTGCATGCCACCTATCTTGACCTAGACAAAGCATCTGATACAATCCTCAAATCAGGTATTATAAAGAAATTCTCCTAAATCTAGAAATTAACCCCCTACATTACCAGATGGTTAGCCAGCTGGCTCACCAACAGGACACATGTTGTCAAAGTGGGTGATTTTACCTCTAGCAAAAGACCAGTTACCAGTGGCGTACCAACAGGGTTCTGCACTAGGCCCTTTACTATTTGAAATTTATTTCTCAAATGTTCAGGCAAACTTGGACAGCCTGTGCCTGACCAAGTTCACTGATAATTGCAAATAGGAAGCAATCATTGATTCCCCCTATGATGTTAATATACTGCAGACAGGGTTATGTAAACAGATGACTGCTGCCAAAGCCACTGATTAAAGCTAAATGCAAAAAAATGCATTATTATTCCTTTTGGGAAAGCTGATATCCCTGCTAATTACATTATAGACAGCACCTTCTAAATGTAGACCCTCTGGTATGTAACCTGAGTACTCTGGTTGATAACAACCTGGACATTGATCACCATATATCTACTGTAGTAAGGAAATCTTTCCATGTGGCACATCTTATAAGTAAAGGCATCACATAGAGATCTAAAGATGTTATAATTCCATTATATTTGACCGTCATCAGACCAATAATTGAGTACAATGTTCCCTTTTGCATGTACTTCACCAGACACCTGCAATAATTGGAGAGACCACAGAGGTTTCTCACCCAGAAATTACAGGGTGCACAAAACAAGTCTTACACAGAAAGACTGAAAGTCCTTTCACTGTAATCTGTCTCCTATTGGTTGCTAAGGGGTGACATGGTTTGCACGGCAGACTCTGACCTGACCTGATGGAAATGCTACACATTCATAAATCAAGCTGCTAGATGGTGATTCACTCCAGGGATGTTAACATAGGCCTCTGACATGAATAGGTCATGCTGGAGAGATAGATACAGCTTCCAGAGACTGCCACATCTTAGGAACAAGCTTCTAATTCACATGAAACAGAACATTTCTCTGACTCTCTTCAGAAGCAACCTAGATCAATGGATTGGTGACTGCAAAATCATTCGTGGAATGGTGCCCATGTTCCTCCTAGACAGAAGAAGTCAGTATTAACTACCATAGACACTTACCACTGCAAACTTCACTCACCTATCCATTGACAACTGGGGTTACTCAGGACAGATATAATTAGGCTTCTAAGAGATTAACATTGTCCTAGTACCCTTTTATGAAACTATGAACCTATGATTCACTTTTAAACTATAATTTGTGTTTAATATAGTAACAGTTAGTAGTTTGTTTTAAATGTGTAGTTTTGAAACCAGTAATGACAAAACTACCTATTTCAGAACATTTCAACCATAAAAGGTCACTCAGGCTGCTATCATTATAATCCACCAATATTCGTACTCCACAATTATGGCCACTTTATTGATCATGTACAAATCATATGTCCGATTGTGATACGCATGGTAACAATAAAGTATTACATTTTGCTTTATACAAATGTACAAAGTCTCGCAGACAGATTAATGACATTTTAACTTTATCAGGTCAGCAGGGTCAGTTATTTTTATCCAAATCAACCACCCAAACCCAGCAATTATAGCTATATAATGACAGCATCCTTCTCGGATGCCTGTGATAAAAAGTAAAAATAATGGCCATAGTCATACAGTTGAAGTTTGTTCCTCACAAGCACACTGTAGACAAAGTATTCTAAATTAATTCACACACACACACACACACACACACACACACACACACGCACGCACGCACACACACACACACACACACACACACACACACACACACACGCACACACACAAGCATGCGCGTGTGCACACACACTGTAGCCAAAGTATTCCAGTGTAATTCACACAAACATGCACACTAGTCTTGCAAAGCCAGATTAAAAACTGTCTGAAAATGGCCAGGTGATAAGACCATATAGTACTGTCATCCACAGAGATCTCCCCATCTCTAATAACAATTATATTCATTGTATTGACTATGTACAGCCCTTATTTTTATAATGGAATAAGTCACATGTCCTTTGTTGGATAAAATACATGCAATTGTATTACTAACAGTTCCAGACATGTGTGTGGTACTTTAAATAGAAGAGGATTTATGCATAAGAAATATTAACCACATGATAGCATATGCTAAATCAAGATGAACAATCTCTGCAGAAGTAAAAAACATCTGAATAATTCCACATTTAAGAGAATTTTTGCAAATACAGAAGTTGTTACTGGCAAACAACTTTGTATTTCAGTGCTTCATCTGCAAATGCAGTGCCTGCTGCTCTTTAAGAATAAATTGCCCATGTTACATCAGATCATTGGTGTGCTGCTGATATTTCCAAAACAAGTGATCAACTAGACCAGCTATGTAATGGGGGAGGCTGGCAGACAAAAGCAACAGGATGAGAGTTACATGGCATATAGTTCTGGAGCCCATTAAGGAATGCAGCCCAAATTCCCAGTTGCTCCAAAGCACTGTCTGGTTAAGTGACTTAGTCAATGTCGCACAGCAGGTAAGTAAAGGTAGATTCAAACCCGACGCCCTTAATACAGGGAGCATCTCATTAAGATGTCAGATTTTTAGTCTTCTGTACTAACTGACAGAGCAACAGTTTTTAATTAAATACATAAATCCTTCGCAATCTGATCTTATAGACAAAACTGCATCAGAATAAAATGCAGCAATGACTACTAATGGATTCTGAAGACCAGATGGCTCTGATCATCAATCAAAATAATACAGACTATATGACCTGACAAATACCAGCTCCTTTGCAGTGGTTGGAGGCTGTAAAAAAGGCACTGCAAAAATATATTAATAAATGCAACATGTTCACACAATCCAGGCCTATTAATGAATTAATTCCTTTTTAATACAATGAATAAACTGAAACAAATAAAAACAACATCAGTGCTGCAACAGCTTTTGTTCAACAAACCACAAGTCTGTGGCTACTAAATATTACTATGCACAACATATTTTGGGGGGAGGGTGGCTTTCAGGACACCTACATCACTTTTTTGACCTAGAATACTCATCTCACCTACTTCAGTGGCTAATGCTGAATTCCTGCAGCATACACCACTAGATTCAACAGAAATATATTATGGACTTATGGAACTCTATGTGAATAATGAGTTAGGCCTTCACTAGCCATATCAATACTCCATTACTTGGCTTTTCCCCATAATTTCCATAAATGATGTTCAAACTTGTCAATGTATATACCATTTTCTTCTTTACTTTTACAGTTATAACAGAAATTTGGAGTTCGTTTAAAACTCTTATTTCAAATTTTACAAACAAATACTTTCACAGTGAAAGCAGACTTAGTACGAGAAGCAGTAAACATATCTGCCCTTGAAACCCACATTTAATGAAAATGCATCTGGCAGCAATTCATACTCAAATAGCATACAGTGAAGTACTCAAATAGAATACAGTGAAGTACCAGTTAGCATCTACGTAAAGGGTACAGGAATTCAAAATATAAATGTAAATGTATAACACATCTTCAAACAGCCTAGGACCACCTCTTTATTGGAATAGTCTAGGTGTACTGTCTGGTGAAGTAGTTTGGCAGAGTCACACAATGAAGACTGAGGGAGTCAAGCCAAGTTCTCCATGAAGCAGCTCTTTAACAGTTCATAGTCTTACTCATTGTGCACAAGTACTAGACAACTGTTGCAACCCAAACACAGTGCATTTCACACCTGTGTGTCTGCATAAAACAAGCTAAAAATGAAGGATGAGGGAATCAAACCATGGACTACAGGAAACAGCTCTTTAAAATCTCATGGCATTCCAAGACAAACCATTGTAGCCCAAACACAGTATATTCTACACCTGCCTGCCTGTGAAAACAAACAGAATTAAACATATTCAAAGCTAAAATGTTAACATTAATCTCAGAGGTGTCATGGTATCCACTTTATTCATAGCTAAATAATAACTACACTGTCAACATTCAACAAAACAGGGACCACATTAAAAAACATAGTTCATATGATGCGGCTCCTGTTTGCGACAATCAGTTTCCTTCCTTCCTTTACACAATAGCTAGTCTAGTTCATAAGTAGTTAATAAGCTTGCAGTACTGGTGATCCATTTAGAAGCCTAGTTCAAATTTTCAATTGATACAACTGACCCAAAGTACTGTCAAAGACAGGGATAAATATGAGGCAAACTCAGAGATGCTGTGCAAAAGTGGAGAAAGATAAAAGCAGGCTACACTAAATCACTTTAAAATTTAACAGAACAACAGGTTTTGCATCAGCATGTACTTTGTCAACCACAATGAATCTCTGATTGATATTGGTTGACTGATTCTTCAGTGATTTACCAAAGAAGAATGGAGGTCTGGAAATCGGTGTGGTGTGGTGTGGATGGTTAAAGGTTTTGAATACTTTAGCTCACATGCGGTGTTTAATTCTGTACAAGTCACTTCCTATAGATTGACCCCTAACTGGGGTATTTTGCACACACACACACACACACACACACACACACACACACACACACACACACACACACACTGAATTTGCATTGCATTGCTTGGACTGAATGCTTCTGCAAACATGTGGACTGACTCCCATACAGCTCATTGCAAAGCACAGACCATTTACTAAAGAAAGAAATGGTACCTAGATGGAAATGACTTACTTGCTTAACTGCTGGTGCTATATACAACTTGCTCAGTACTCCATTGCTCCATAGCTCTAACTCATGTGCCAGTTTGGTCTGAGTTCCAGGTCATTGGCTCAAAGCATTCATTAATGAAAGAAAAGTTGGGCTGGGATGCAGAGCAAATGAGATTGCAGCTGTTAAGCAAGAAATCTGACAGAAGTCTTTGATAGAGCACAGCCCTCTTTGGGCTTTTTAGTAGCTCGGTATTTTTTAAATAATGTTGATGAGCAGCCCAGCTGGAACAGACTTTTTATTTATTTATTTAATTACCACTTATGAGCCCATCATTAATTGGATTTTTAATTTAATTAATGTTGGTGAGCAAGGCACCAAGAATGGACTTTAAAATGTTGACGAGCAGCCCAGCAGGAGCAGATTTTTAATTTAATTAATGATTATGAGCAGCCTAGCAGGAATGCATTTATTTATTTATTTATTTATTTAATGTTGATAACCAGGTCCTGCAGCCATAACCAGGTGCTAGACAGCTGCCTATGTTGCCTTCTGGATCCAGTGGCCCTATTTAGACAAACGTGCAGATCTGGTGAAGAACAAGTGGAAGAGACAGGAAAAATAGCAAGAGGAAATGAGGGCATCTGGCAAATAGATGAATGGATTGTATGACAGTAGTTCTGTGACAGTTAGCCATGACTGTTGAAGAATGTGGGAGAGCAGCAGTGAACTGAGAGAGAGAGAGTTGATGTTGAGAAAGTTGATGGGACACCCCAACTCCATGCACAAAATGGGGAAAAAGGAGGTTGATTATGCAGAGGATGAACTGGTATTCTGTCATGATTTTGTTCTTCTTCCCACAATGCATCTTGTGGCTCTATAATCTACATCAGGTAGACACAGAAAATCAGTTATTATCTTCATTTCTTTAACTTATCATGACTGTACTGTGAGACAATGGATTCTCAGACTGTCTCTGAAAACATTTTCCATGTTTCTATTCTTTTGAATTACTTTGATTTATGAAAAATGTTAGCTGCTAAAGTGCTTTTTGGTGCAACTAGATTTTATTCCAGGCAAAGCAGCTTAACACCATTTTTGTAGACTGCTAAAGTTATAGTTATCATACTATTAATTGCATATTGTCTCTGTTATCTATGTCTGATCATTAATACCTCATACACTTGACATATCAAATTCAAGCAACTTCTAGTATTTCATACTGTCAATAATTTTCTAAAGTTACACTTGTAATAGGAACATGCAATAGTCAAAAACTGGTGTAGTTTGCACATTATGTAATATTACAGCATAACTTTCCCTACTTTTCAAGTTGCATGCAAATAAGTCTTTGGATAGTTTAGCATTAACTGTTATTCGTGGTTTATAGCACTTTTCTGATGACAGCAAGAAAGCCTAAGGACATAAAATTGCAGGTAGTGACTTGAGTTAAAATTGAAATAGTTGTGCGGCCTCCTATATCACAAAGACTAATAATGAATTATTTTCGAAAGATGACATGATTTAAATAGACTTGATTAAGAAAAAGACTGTGGAACTATGATCTGCCACAGAATAAGTAAAAATGAAATTTAAAAAAAATGCCGAAGTGTTATTGAGCATTAAATAGCATGTAGGTAATACTACTGAGAAAAAAAATAATTCATATATGAGATAAACTGTATTAAAGAGTTGAGATATACTTTAATTGCAAAAACTCAATTTCTGAATCTACATTGCTGGCATGGCAGTACTGGAAATCACTTATTTATTTTATTTCTTAGCTTTTGGTTTGTATTTGTTAATTAGGGAAGAAGATTGAGCCACAGGCCAAGAGCATTGGCTGGTTAAATGACTTGCACAGACTTATACAGTTGGAAAATGGAAGCTGAAGAATACAAATCTATAAAAGCTAATAGCTTATAATCCACCAAACACCTGTCCTCAGTTGTGGATGTTCTGTAATTGTTCAATAGTTTCTTAGCAAAATATTAATCAGAATTGTTTTAAATCATACAGTTATTCTGTTTTTGTTTTGCCTATGAAAAGGTATCTGCTTGTGACCAAATTTCTTTATATATTTGTCAAATTTGTCTTTTTCTCAACAACCTGAGTGAACAAAATAAAAGGTTCAGCATTTTTCTTAAGAGATCATACATATTAAATGCCTTTATGATCTTTAGCATGTATTTTTTGTTTGTTACCTGGGTTCCTAGACTGGTACAAGACTGTTTTCGGTTACTACTTGAGTCAAAAAGCCCTCACTGCAAAACACAAGAGCTTAGTGAAATTAAACAGAACATACAAATATTATAACATTTTAAGTAATAATCAGGCACAATATTAGCAGCAATTACAGGAAGTAAGAGAACTAAGCAGAAGTACACAACTGACATTTATAGAAATCACTTACAGTATGTAAAAAATACAACATCGTTGTTTGATTGGCAAAATAACATTTTGAAAGGGTATACAGATGAAACAGAAGTAGCAATCTCCTTTTGAAGGTCGGAAACATTTGGCAGCAATCATGATAGTAAGTATTGTGAGAGAGTTATGAATGCTATTACCTGTATAATTGTCTGTTTATAGTTTTGAACTAGTAGTGATAAACAGTCCTAAAAAGTAAATGTTGTGGAGTTTAAGTGAAACAGTTTTTCATTTTTGTGTGTGTTATTTTGCCTAAACATTTCCTTTTTAGACAACAGATATCTTTGTTGGTACAAGACAACAGCCATTAGTATTTAGTGCTTTAGTTAAACCTTATCAAAACTATAGTAATTATCACTTCAAGAATTAGGAACAATTTCTCATCTTACTGTGCATAATATTATATTAATAAGTGACACTATAGTTCACTCTTCTTTTGTATTGCAATGTTGTTGTTCTTCTTCTTTCTGCTTTTCCTGGTTAGGGGTCGCCACAGCGGAACTCCGGTCCGCTAATGATTGGCAGTAGATTTTTACGGTGCCGAGGTGCCAGCCCGACACCCAACCTTCAATGAAGGTACACCCAATCACACATGTCTTTTGAATGCCACTTGACCATGGGGAGGACATGCAGACTCCACACAGAAGGCACTCCAGCCGAGAATCAAACAGAGAATCTCTTGCTATGAGGCGACAACACTACCGCTGCACCACCGTGGTTTAATTTTGTATTGCAATGTATCCCAGTTACATTGCAATACAAAATTAAGCTGCGGTGGTGCAGTGGTAGCATTGTCACTTCACAGCAAGAGGTTGTCCCAGTTATTTCCTTTAATGCATGATTAAACTTTTAAACTTCATTTTTAGCATGGGCTATCTTTATATTTTCTTATAGGATTGTTTGCCATTTAAATTTATTTCTTTATTATTTATTATATAATTATTATGTATAATATAAATTATATTTAGTGTATACATAGTTATATATTAATAACATAAAATAAATATTTTCTTATAGGATTGGTAGACACTTAAACGGGCAACATAATCAGAAAAGCAATTCCTCTTCTCTTCAGCTGTGTTCATATTTAACAATATGTGCAAAAACAGGTCATTACATCTTTGTTAAACGTTCCTCAACATATTATATAAAGCTTAAGAATTTTGCTATAATAATGAAAACAATGAAAAATAAAAATATTTTGATGGCCTTGACATACTGACATGTCAAAAGTAGGCAGTCACAGTACTGTTGGAAGCTGTTGAGAGAGAAAACTACAGTAAATGATGCTCACATGTCACTCCCTCAAAAATGACATCAAGAAGGTGAAAACATTGACTGTAAAAGAATATTATGCTACCTATGGCAGGTAAGCCATTCTGGCATATAACAAGTCAGAAAATAATAATAATAACCACTTACTTTAATCAAGACATTAGCAATGCAGAAAAGTTCAACATATGATGAATATATATATATATATATATATATATATATATATATATATATATATTTTTTTTTTTTTTTCAATTTTTGTGTATGGTTCTCCTTTAACAAAAAGATAAATCAATAAATAAATTATATAATTCAAAGTCG
This sequence comes from Protopterus annectens, assembly GCF_019279795.1. Classification (NCBI taxonomy): domain Eukaryota; kingdom Metazoa; phylum Chordata; order Ceratodontiformes; family Protopteridae; genus Protopterus; species Protopterus annectens. The sequence goes on from NC_056733.1 coordinate 1,274,113,903, forward strand.
CCAATGCTTCAGACAGTCTGCACTCCTTTCAGTGTGGTGATGTGCCACAGCCAAAATCCACACTGTCAAGCAAACAGATATTCTGCCTGTTCTAGCAGCAGGTCAACAATATAAAGTAAAAGTAAATAATATTTGAGTATGATAAAATATGAAGTCATATGAAGTCAAGTGCCCACAAGAAGTTCCAGCAATTGTTATAATAGCAGAATTAATAAGATGGGCTCAGAGTTGTCATGCCAAATAAATTAGATAGAGATTTAGCTGAATGTACTTCAAAATGTTACAGCAAAATATTACATTAGTCGAACAAAAGTCATGTTTTAAACTGAATTAAAGCTGTTTAAGTTATAAGGTGGGAATCAGCCATTTAAGTACATCATGGTATAAAGCACAAGTCTGAGAGCTAAAATATAAAAATAGGAAAACAACAAAAAACAGCAAATATAAACGAATATATGCTGATCTGTTATGCACGTTAGTCATCCACTGTCCTATTGCTCAACTCACTTTCAGCTAATGAGGAGGACCAAATTATAAAACACAGAATAGCATAAAATAAAGACCACAAATACCCTGATTTCCAGTGAGTGGTATTTGAACAGGTTCAATTTAACTTTATGACATAAATCGCATTATTATTTTTTTCCATTTATTAAACACAATTAAAGAAGTGTAGCATAACTATTACAATAAAAAATAGAACTGACATCAGTAAAAATAGATCAGTCCAAAACCAAAGCTCAAGAATGTCACGATTATGTAGACATTAGAAGAATAAGAGGTGAAGATAAAATATAAAAGGGTATAAGAACAAATACTGTGTCACAGAGTAAACCATATTATATATAAAAGATACTGGCATAAATATATCAATTTGTAAGTATAAGCCAGCATCACAGATAAAAATGTGCATGCATGTGCTGATTGGTCCGTTCTTGTATTTGGAGCAGATATAACAGAAACCATTTACCCATAACACTCCTTCAGTAGAGCAATCCAGTAATACTGAAACAGTTCTGGTAGGCTGTATGGTGGGTGGTGGGTGGCAGAATCTGCAGACACAGTACAGAACCTGTCTAGAATCCCTATCCTACATAAACATCTCTTTAATTTGCTTAAGGATAGTTTAGAAGGATCCTGCCACTCTCCTGCAATATAAGCGCTCACCAATGAGGTGACATACATAAACCAAATTTTAATAGTCAGAGGCTTGGTTGATAGATATGTGTGCATCAGGTAGAGTAGGAGGAAAAGGTGGCTGAAGGAGACTCTCTAATAGTGCCCTAAACCTAGTCCAGATAGCTAGGACTGAAGGGCAGGCCCAGAACTTATGGAGTAGTTAAACCATTTTGTATCCATAAGCTACACAGGGTCAGGCATTAGAACTCTCCGAATTAGTATTAGAGTTACATACCGAATAGTCTTCAAGCCAGAACATTACCAGTTTTTCATAGATTTATGGCCATGATCTTTTCTGGACCACCTGATCATGCTGCTTAAGGATTAATGATTGGTGGCAATCTGGGTGCAGATAGTGGATACTTACTGCAAAGGAATCTTTAACCTTAGAAATATCTTTGTAAGGTACAGTAGCTAACACTGGAAGAGATGGTAAGGCAAGCTTATCTTTTAAGGAATACTACATGATTAAGCAGCAGACTGATGAATATTTTCACTCATCCTTAGTAGAGATACCCCACTTGATCTGAAGGCAGCTAAAGGAGGTGAACACTCTGCTGCCATCTATTTCCTGTGTAATGTCATACAGCCAATAAATAACCTTGATGTTCCAACCTTCCAGCTTGACAGGGCTATCAGTTACCTGAAGCATAAGATAGCCCCATTGATCCCCAGATGTTTGAGTTTGGAAGACTTTTTTCATACTAAATGCCCATGACATTTCTGATCTTATGATGGTAGCTTCTAGTCTGGCTAGTACTGGGAGATTGTTTCTGACATGGCTGATTTAGTCCACAAATACGAGACTTTCACTGCAATTGTATCACGATCCCAGATCTATATATAACATGAACTGGATGCAGACTAAAAACATAAACTCTTTATTGTTAAAAATATAAATACTGTAGATGAAAGTGCTTAACCAGTATATTTATTTGTTGTTTCGCTGTACAAGTCTATTTATTTATTTTATGGCTGATTTAGTGTAGGAATCTGAACCCCTTACTGTACTGATGCTAATCTGGCATCCCTCTGCCCAGACTTTGTTGAGGCAATCTGCCTGTCCATGAATGTAGCTTTGAGTAAATGCGAAAGGATCCAAATTATCTATCCATTCCGCAATGAGAGGAACGCCAATGAGTTCCGGGTTACTGGCGCCATTATGATTAATGTTGTCCCTCATAGTTGAATTGGAAAAAAAACGCTGTCCATTAGGAATGACAACTTCTTCCACTGATGCATTAGTTGGTAATTGTACAGTGGAAGTGAAAGGACGTGAAGTCCGTCCCATTTGAGAATTGTGGGACCCAGGTCCATTAGAGTCCCTTGTTTCAATGACGTCTAAATGAGAATGTAAAGCATCCATCCTTTGCGAGAGGGACGTTAAGAGTGCTCCAATATCAATTCTATTCGGTGCCACCTCTGAATTGTCAGTTCTGAAAATATTCAGAGTCCTCGGGCTGTCTGAATCCTCTGTAGCCATGTTACGCAAAACAAACTAACTAGTAAAAACACAAAAAACAACGAACCACAAAACTTGTACGGAGGTAGACAGTCCAAAGTAATCCAACAGAAAGCTCCTTAGTTTTCCTTTAACGCAGGTTTATTAATTAAAACAAATAGCGTTTTCGCTTCAGAAAAAACTGAAGCTTCCTCAGAAGCACACATAATCCATTTACGTCAACAATTTCTATCAACAAAGGAAGCGTGTCAAATGACATCACTTCCTAAAAAAGTTTCTCCCTCACATCAGACGTCAAATTGAAATATAACCACGAAAGCAAACCCATGCTTAGTTATTAAAAATCAATAAAAATTATTAAGAAATTAGTTAAATAGTCCTACAATTTCACAGCAGTAAAAGTTTACCTACCACTGTTAACATTTATAAATATATGTATTTAATATTTACAATAATGTGTATATATATATATATATATATATATATATATATATATATATATATATATAGGCATTAAATAAATTCTCTCCTCAAAATAATGCCACCTATATATATACACATTATTGTAAATATTAAATACATATATTTATAAATGTTAACAGTGGTAGGTAAACTTTTACTGCTGTGAAATTGTAGGACTATTTAACTAATTTCTTAATAATTTTTATTGATTTTTAATAACTAAGCATGGGTTCGCTTTCGTGGTTATATTTCAATTTGACGTCTGATGTGAGGGAGAAACTTTTTTAGGAAGTGATGTCATTTGACACGCTTCCTTTGTTGATATAAATTGTTGACGTAAATGGATTATGTGTGTTTCTGAGGAAGCTTCATTTTTTTTCTGAAGCGAAAACGCTATTTGTTTTAATTAATAAACCTGCGTTAAAGGAACACTAAGGAGCTTTCTTTTGGATTACTTTGGACTGTCTACCTCCGTACAAGTTTTGTGGTTCGCTGTTTTTTGTGTTTTTACCAGTTAGTTTGTTTTGCATAACATGGCTACAGAGGATTCAGACAGCCTGAGGACTCCGAATATTTTCAGAACTGACAATTCAGAGGTGGCTCCGAATAGAATTGATATTGGAGCACTCTTAACGTCCCTCTCGCAAAGGATGGATGCTTTACATTCTCGTTTAGACGTCATTGAAACAAGGGAGTCTAATGGACCTGGGTCCCACAATTCTTAAATGGGACGGACTTCACGTCCTTTCACTTCCACTGTACAATTACCAACTAATGCATTAGTGGAAGAAGTTGCCATTCCTAATGGACAGCGTGTTTTTTCCAATTCAACTACGAGGGACAACATTAATCATAATGGCGCCAGTAACCCGGAACTCATTGGCGTTCCTCTCATTGCGGAATGGATAGATAATTTGGATCCTTTCGCATTTACTCAAAGACTATCTGGGGAACGACCGGTTTCGGGGCAGGTGGAGCCTTTTACCAATACCGATTCTATTAATGATAAATTGAAAGAACTTGATACTAAGATGTTGAAATTAAAGAAATTACAACTTGAGGTGGCATATTTCCAGCAATGCCTGAAGGAAAAGATTGTTCCTAAAGGCTTGCGGAATCAATTCTCTCCTTCTGGGCTCATAGCCGATTTTACTTTTCATTCTGACCTGGTGGCCCTTTTTGAACGACAGGGGTCTGAACTCATCAAACTCTTGGTCAAGCATTACACTAAAAGTATTGATATGTTGATTACTGAAATTAACAATCTTGATGCATCTATCAAATTAGATATTGATTTTTTAAGATACAAATACGATTATAATCGTATTTTCAATAGTATTGATGCACTAATGGTTAAATTAAAACAGAACAAAAATAAGAAGCTGGGGAGGGATAGATTTGCCTACCAGCAATTAAATGCTTATCCTAAACTTCAAAAGCCCCTTCAACGAGAAGTTTCTATCGATGGAGCTATTAATGGTTTTCAAGAGAACAATGGTCCATCTGATTTTTCTAATCTACCTAGTAATGGTGTAGAAATGGGAGACAATACAGATTTGGGCTTAAGATGTAGCAACAGGATTAAAGCAAACAACTTTAATCAGCACAGGAACTTTAATAACAAGAATTACAACAATAATTCAGGAAACAATGATTTTTTAGGACAACAACCTCAATGGACTCACAAGAACAGGAACAGAACCAGGAACAACTAACTGTTGTTCAATCCGTTTCAGAAGTTTCTTGCCCATATTTGTCGGATATTGGAGAGGATACTGAAATGGTTTTCCCTGTAATACAGACCAACAGTAAAGGGGACTTTACAATTTATAACTTTTCCCATGTCCATCTTGAGTCTGAACTGATTGAACTGTTGGCTCTAGGAAATACCTTTATTCCTAGTCAGCATTTCAATTTATCTAATACTATCTTAGACTTGAAATGCTTTGTACGTAAACTGAATTTAGATCTGTTGTATAGTAATGATGTGAAAGATTTGAGTGCTGATTTGAAGTTGTCTAGCACATTTAATCCCCCATTGCATTCTGGACTACAAACTTTTGAAAAGGTCTGTGAGGTGGACATTAGACATATACGAACTTCCACCGGTCCAAATTCTAACCTAACTAAATTTAATACCAGCAGGGAACAAATCATGGCCCTGAACAACCTTCGTCAGCTATCGGTCAGGGTTATTAAACCTGACAAGGGTGGTGGCTTGGTCATTTTTGACAAAGCTGCCTATATAGAAAAAATGTTGTTCGTCCTTAATTCCCCAGCCTATAGCGTATCTTCTCTTAATGAGATGAATGTCACCTACAAGAGGATTAGAGGGTATTTTAGGGATATGTTTTTGGCTGGCAAAATAGATCTTGAAACATATAATTTCATTGATATTTCATTTCCGGAAATGCCAGTCATGTTTGGGATCCTTAAGATCCACAAGAGCCTACAGGATCCACCGATGAGAGCTCTTGTGGATGGCAGAACATCTATGACCCACCCTTGTGCCCATCTAATTGATAAAATCTTGACCAAATACATCAAAGATATCCCCACAGTATGTAAGGACTCTTGGTCATTTTTGAGGAATATCGGCAACATCAAATATGACAATTTTAACAACTTTCTAACTATTGATGTTGTCGATCTTTATACTTCTATTCCTCATTTAGAAGCCATTGAATGGATTGGGTTGTTTTTGAAGGAGATTAATGCTACACAGAAAGACATAGATGTTGTTACTGAATTATTGGACATTGTGCTTAGTTCCAATTTTTTCTCCTTTGATAAACAAATCTACCTTCAAAAACAGGGCGTGGCCATGGGGTCTCCTTGTGGGGCCAGTGTTGCCAATATATTCATGGCATATTGGGAGAAGAAGTTTATTTTGGAGCTTCCTGAATTTAAACAATATATCATCATGTACACTTGATTTCTTGATGATATATTTATCTTATTTTATGGTGATGCTCTTGCTGCCCAAAAACTGGTCAACTACATGAATACGACCACCACGTTTCTTAAATTTACTTACCAATTTTCAGTAGTTGAGATTGAATATCTTGATGTTAAATTGGTCAAGGATTTAGAAGGTGGCAAGTTGGTTTCTTCAGTTTTTAGAAAGCCAACTTTTTGTAATTCCCTCCTTCACTTTTCCAGTTTTCACCCTTATAAACAGAAACGAGCTATAGTGAAAGGGCAGCTGGTTAGGGCTGTCCGCATGTGTAATACACATTCTACTTTTCAGAAAGAATGTGTCTTTTTGAAAGAACTTTTTATCAATAGAGGCTATCCGGTCACCCTAGTTGATTCGATCATTGCAGAGATTGATTTTGAAAGAGCTATAGGCTTCTTCAAACCTCTTCTTGATTTTGAAAAGAATTTAGTTGAAGTAATTGCCTCTGGCCCTGGTCTTCTTGATACCACTGAAATAGTTGACTTATTAGGTATCAATGTTTCTATTGCACAACCAAAGTTTTCAACTAGTTTTATTACAACTTTCAATATGGAATCTAAAGAAATTTGGTCTACTATCTGCAAAAATTGGCATTTTATTAGCAGTGATTCCTTCCTTCTGGGTAAACTAGGAACTCGACCTAGGGTGATTTATAGAAGGGGAAATAATTTAAAAGAATTAGTACAAAGTAATAGCAATTCAAATTTATTTGTTAGACAAAAAGGGTCAATCTTGTGTGGAGCCTGTAACTGGTGTCACACTATAAAAACAGGTCAAACATTTAAAGTTAAGAACAAAAAGTATGAAATACAGCACAAGATTAATTGTGAAACTAGATCTGTGGTCTATGCTGCGTTTTGCCAATGTTGTGATGCTTTCTACATAGGCAAGACGGATCGAAAATTCCGTGAAAGGATTTACCAGCATGTGTATGCTATCAGAAATAAAAAAAATTGAGAATGCGTTGGCCAAACATATTGTTAACAATCCGGGCCATACTTTTCAATTTATGGGTATAGACCATTTACCCCCCAGTTTTAGGGGTGGGCCTTTATCCCTCCTGTTAGAAAGACGGGAGCTCGATTGGCAGTTAAAACTTGATGCCTTTAATGTGCCAGGTCTAAATGAGAATTGTAATATTTCTGTAGTATTGAAGCTTAAAAGCTATAAGAGATAAAACATTTTTATATTTAGGTAATTTTTATATTTTTAATTTAATTACATTTTTCGACATATTATTTCAACATTATTTTAATACCCCATTATAGTATCTTATTAATATTGTATTCTTGTGGTTTATCTGTATTATATTCATTTATTAGAAGTTAATAGCTTAATCGATTATTATTTTGAGAAGAGAATTTATTTAATGCCACCTATATATATATATATATATATATATATATATATATATACATACACATTATTGTAAATATTAAATACATATATTTATAAATGTTAACAGTGGTAGGTAAACTTTTACTGCTGTGAAATTGTAGGACTATTTAACTAATTTCTTAATAATTTTTATTGATTTTTAATAACTAAGCATGGGTTCGCTTTCGTGGTTATATTTCAATTTGACGTCTGATGTGAGGGAGAAACTTTTTTAGGAAGTGATGTCATTTGACACGCTTCCTTTGTTAATATAAATTGTTGACGTAAATGGATTATGTGTGTTTCTGAGGAAGCTTCAGTTTTTTCTGAAGCGAAAACGCTATTTGTTTTAATTAATAAACCTGCGTTAAAGGAAAACTAAGGAGCTTTCTTTTGGATTACTTTGGACTGTCTACCTTCGTACAAGTTTTGTGGTTCGTTGGTTTTTGTGTTTTTACCAAAAAATCTCAAAACAGGTGAAAAAAATTAGAAGATATTCAAAAATATATAAAGAAAAAGTACAAAATAAGCATTGATCACCCAAAAAAAGTTTTACAGAGAGTTGGGAAAAAAGGTAAAAGGAATTGAAAGACCACCAAATAAAGAAAAAATAGATACATTTTGGAGAAGTATCCGTGAAGATCTTGTGGAACATAACAAAGATGCTAAATGGATAGAAGAAGTAAAAGAAAGAATAAGAAGTTTAAAGGTACAGGATATGAAATGGAATGAAGCAAAAGCCAGAGAGATTGAAACAAAGTTAAGAAAAACCTCTAACTGGAAAACCCCAAGCGCAGATGCAGTACCTAACTTTTGGCTAAAAGTATTAACATCTTTGCATGAAGTTTAGCCATGAGTAAGAACTATTTATAAGCGCACGCTGAACAGACACCAATCTGGCTAACAACAGGAAAAACAATGCTCCTACTTAAGAGTGAACCTGCAAGCTCACCTAAAAATTATAGACCAGTAATTTGCCTTCTGACAACATATAAACTATACACAGGAATTGATGCTAACAGAGTTTATAGTAATTTAGAAGAAAACTCCATTATGGCAGTAGAACAAAAGGGCAATAAAAGAAAGTCATATGGAACAAAGGATCATTTGTTGTTAAATAAAGTCATAGTGGAAAACTGTAAAAAGGGGAAGAATCTAAGTATGGCATGGATTGACTACAAAAAAGGATTTGGTAATATCTCACATTCATGTTAAAAGAGTGCTTAAAATGTGTAAGATACACCCTACACTGATCGACTTCATTATAGTGAACATGAAACAGTGACAGACCACTTTGCAATTAAGCCATGATAAAGGACAAATTGTTATCCCAGGGAAAAAAATTCAAAGAGGGATATTCCAGGGCAACTCTGTCACTCCTGCTATTCTGCCTTGCCCTTATCCCATTAAGCTGTCTACTTAACATATTAGGCCATGACTATAATTTGGCTCCTAGAAAACAACAAAGTGTAAAGACTTATCATCTTCTATTTGTCGATGATTTAAAACTGTATAGCTCATCAGACTAGGAACTGAAAGCACAACTGAAAGTTGTCAAAACTTTTTCAGATGATATAAGAATGTCATTTGGTCTTGATAGATGTGCAAAAGCAACCTTTAAAGCAGGAAAACTGGAAAACTGCAGCACTAGGAAAACATCAGTTTGGGACAGGAATGTGATATAAAAAAACTTGAGCAAGAGGAAGTGTATAAATATTTGGGAATTGATGAAGGATCAACAATAAAACATGAAAGAATGTGAATAAAACTTAGTAAGGAATACTTTAGAAGACTTAAACTAATCTTGAAAACAGCGTTGACATCTAGGAACAAAATCCAAGCTATAAACCAATTTGCTCTTCCTGTCCTAACTTACAGTTTTGGAGTGATTGACTGGCCCCAAAACATGTTGGATAGATTAGACAGGAAAACAAAAAGGATGATTCATGCTCACCAAATGACTTATAAAAATCAGTGTATACCAAGATTATATATTCGCTGTTCTGAAGGAGGGATGGGCATCCTTGAAATTTATTGCATATATAGATCTGCGATTAAGGGACTGCATACATATAGGTTCATAGGTTGGTACTAGGCTATCAGCCCTAGGGCCTATACAAGCCTAGCCATAACAATTCCCTGGATATTTTTTCCCACAATATTTACTTCCCTGGACCCCTATCTAGCAGGGTGACTGACATGATCCCAAGGTGAATTTCCTATCTCCCATCCAATCGTCAAGGTTCCTTTTGAAGAAGGCCAAGGAGCTGCTCTTCTTGCATGTATGGACAGTCTATTCCAGAGTATGGGGAGCCTCTGGGTCAGGAACCTATCCCTCCAGCATGTTTTCTTCATTGTGATGACAAGGTTTAGATCCCTGGTGAGTGTGGCTCTGAGGGATTGGGATTTCTTTAAGTGGAGCATGTCCATCAGCTCAGGGTTTGACATGGCCTTGTATGTTAAGCAGAGATTGCCTCTGAGTAGACGATATGCCACAGAGTATAGCTGAATTTTTTTTAGATGTTCAGCATAGGGTATCTGTTTAGACCCGTGATTCTTTTAGTGAGGTATTTCTGCAGCCTTTCCAGCTGTTGCAGATGTCTTGTAAGGTACATACCAAAAGGGCGTTTTACTCTATAATGGGTCTAATGAGGGACATGTACAATGGGACAATTACCTCCTTTTTTCTGGATTAAAATCCCTTAGTGATGAAGTGTGCCATGTAGAAGGATTTCCTGACTGTTGTGGCAATGTAGTTATTTAAAGTGAGACCACTGTCCACCTGTGTCCCTAAGTCTCTTATCACACTTTTGGTGTTTAGTGTACTGCTACCTATGTGGTAATTCATGGGTACATGTTTTTTCCCAAAGGGGATAACTATACATTTCTTGGCATTAAGCTTGAGCCCATGGTTCTAGCAGCAAGCATCTGTTTCTGTAAGGCCCTTTTGTAGAATATCCACATCATTTGTGGATTCAATAATGGCTCACAGTTTGCAGTCATCTGTGAACTTTGTTAGCCAGATTCCTTTAGTGTTGGCCTGTACTTCAGAGAAGTATATGCCAAACAAGAGCGGTCCCAGGACTGAACCCTGAGGCACTCCACTTGCCACTTGCTTGTCTGGAGCTGGATTTGGAGTCGGCTACTTTTACAGTCTGGGTTCTGTCAGTAAATCAGTTGGCAACCCATTGAGTGATGCAAGGATTTATGCCCAGCTTAGTATGTTTATCTATGATTCCAGAGTGGGGGATAGTGTCAAAGGCCTTGGTGAGGTCCACATAGGTTGTGTGGACCACCTTACCTTCATCCACAGCTCTGGAGACTGATTTGAAGAAGTCAATCAGGTACAGGAGACAAGATCGGACCTTTACGAACCCAAACTGGGTGGGGTCCAGTATTTGAAGGTTGCCAATGTCTTTGTTTATAAGTTTCATGATAATGCATTTCATGCCCTTGCAGATCAGGCTCGTCAGACTGATGGGACGGTAGTTCCCGGGATCCAAGGTGGATCCCCCCTTGTGGAGTGGGATAACTGTAACTGTGTGCCACTCATTGGGCACAAAGCCTGAGGTGAGGCTATGATTAAACATGACTCTTAGGTGAGGTGCCAATTCATTTTGTAGTTCATGTAGTACACAGCCTGGGATGTCATCTGGTCCCATGGATGCTGTATTTTTAGCTTTGGAGAGTGTGGTTTCTACCTGTGTGGCCATGATTACTGGAATTTGGCAGTCTTTTGGTACTGAGATGGGCCCTTTAGGGGGTGAGAGGGGGGTGAAGTTGGCACTAAATCGATATGCCAGGATATTGGCAATATCCTTGGGATCAGTATATTTAATGCCATTCTGTTGTAGCTCAGAGCATATCTGCTCATGAGACCTCACAAGACCCAAATGTAGTGAAAGTTCTGAAACATGAGGAGAATAAATCTAAGATGACTTCTCTGTTTAATCTAGCGGAAGCATATCGACGTCAAGTAGGAATGGAAATCAAAGTAGAAGTAGACAAAAATCAGGCAGCAACTGAATGTGTCATAAAACAAAAGAAAGAATATAAAGTGAAGGAGCAGATAAGAAGGCGAGTGTGGAAAAATACTGAAGTCAACATATTTTGTATTCTGTATTTAAAGGGTTAAGCAGAAAAATGTTCACTGCGTGCAAACTGAAATGTTCTGGAAAATGTTGATCACTGAGGAATGCAGGAGTTAATCTTAAACTGCTGATAAAGTTAATGGTGCAAGAATAACTGTGGTACTGGCTGGTAAAAACAAGTAATCAAACTATCAATTTTAATGAATGTTCTGTGTGCTACGTGTATGTACGTGCAGGAGGGTCTATATAAGGAGAACTCAAAGTACAAGTAACCAGACTGCTGGCATATTACTATCATGTAGCAGATCTCCATGCATGTAAAAATAAAGCTGTTTTACTTGCTTACAAGAACTTGGTGTGATTCTTCCAGAATATGTTAGAAGAGTAAAATCTTTCGACATAACTGGCGCAACGTTAGGCGGCCCTGCACGGCGAATCGAACAAAGAGAGGCTGAAAACCTGCGCAGGTGGAGAGAGATCAGGCTCTCCTCGAATGAAAGACCTCCAACTGAAACAGGTTGAAATTAGAGGCCAGTCACTCTTTCCAGATTCAATCCGTGAGGTGGCAGCGAAACAGGGCGGAGGAATCACAAAGGTAAGCAAAAAGAAAAGCTATTTTTGTTGTTTCTGATTGGAATTTTTGTCTAAATTTTAAGGGACTAGTCAAGGGAGAAATTGAATTTTCTCAAAGTATAAGGGGTATATGTGAATAGATTCCATATACAAGAGATCTCAGGAACAGGAATAGTTTCTCGTAAGAGAAATGGGAACAGGAACCAGTTGCCAAAGGCGGACAAAACTGAAGATGAAAAGTTTATGTTTGATTTACACCCAAAGAATGTAAAGTATTTAGATAAATGGAAAAAGGAACATGGGTTTAGTGGATGTTTAAATAAGTCAGAATGTCAAAATCTAGTAAGATTACTGCGCAAACAGGCAGGAAATAAGACAAGGAAGCAAAAGAAGGTAGGGATTCCCCAGGCACAGAAATGGCTGGAGGAAGCAAATAAAATACATAAGGAACAAAATTTGTAAAAAGGGTGTGGTAATTCAAGTGAAAAAGATGTGTACTTTGTTCAAAAGGAAGATAATGAAACTTCCATAGTCAGTCGTAGTCACCAGAATCCCTCGGCCCCTCCCATCCAGTATCCAGACCCTGCACAGGTTATTGAGGTGGCGCCCGACCAGGACCCACCGCAATACCAGGCTTCGTTGAGTGTCCCCCCCACGCCACGTATTATATTACAGAGAGAGCCTGCCAACACTCTTGACTTACGCAGCGGAAGTATTAGGAGAGAAGGGGACTGGAAAATTAAGGAGAAGGTAGATCAGGAAGGAGAGGAATACCCACTGATAGAAGTGGCAAATCCTCAAGCAGGCGCAGAAGGCGAGGTCCTACCATATTGGTCTACCGACCGTGGACCCGTGATGATATCCGAAAAGCGGTAGAGGGATTCCCCATCCAAAAGTAGATATCGTAAATTCCATACAGACGTAGGGGCATGAGAATGAGTTATAGATTAAACGCTGTAGAATTTGAACAAGTAATAAGGCAAATCCTAGGACCTGATTGGCACCTTATTTGCGGAACTTGGGACCCCTGCTACCAGAGGAAGGGGAGCCTTGCCGTTTAACTCGAAGTGTGTAGAACCAGAATAAAGACTCTCCTAGATAAAATAGAAGAACATTGGAAGCCCAAAGCAGATTGGACTTGCATTAATCAATGCGTTCAATCAGATGACGAAACCGTAGACAATTATCTACATCGTCTCACACAATGTTTTGATGCTCATAGTGGGTTGATTAAGGCAGAAAATCAGGCAAATGACTCGCCCTATGAACAGCAACTGAAAAATGCATTCTAAAGGGCTGCAAGACAGCCATTGGTAACTTTATACAAAAGCATATGATCACACACAGGACAGCGTCTACAGCCCCTTATGGATTATGCTAGACATGCTGAGAAATACCTGAAGGAAAAAAAAATAAAAAGCCCAGACTTTTACAGTTAGTGAAGATGGAACTTTAATGTTAGTTCAAGGTTCCATAAATCGCGGAAGAGGCGTGGCAGGGGAAGAGGACAAGGACGGGGAGGCATAAGTCATTCTGAGGATTTCGAGGGTAGGCAAAAGAGGGGAGTGTTTTAAGTGCGGTAAGAAAGGACATTTCGCCAGAGATTGCAGAGGACCGGAGAAACCGATGGTTGCTTCGGTGGTACCGGATGACTATATGATGGTCAAAAAGACGTAGATGGAGGGTATGAGGAAGAAGAAGAAAGTGAGAATGGGGAAGTAGGTACAAGTGAAGGCGATGGGTGGGGACAGGAAATGGCAGAAAATGAGAAATATCAAATGGTAAATCTAACAGCACTAGCATCAACTATGCAATTGGAATCCCAACCAGTGATCACATTGCAAGTTGAGGGCCGAGACATAGAATTTCTTTGTGACTCAGGGGCTTCTCGAACGTTAGTCAGAAGTACTGCCATATCATCCGATGTTACCTCGGATGAATATGTGCTTGTAAAAGCAGCAAATGGTCGTATTTACAAAGAGCCATTGTCCAAACCTCTGTGGTTTACCGACCCAGAGACGAACCAAACCATACGGTTCAGTAATAATTTCAGAAATCTGCCCAGTACATTTACTAGGAAGAGATTTAATGCAAGTGTTCGGTATAGCAGCCGTCCCAACCTCCACGGGATGGTGGCAAGGAGAATAGAACTGAATAGTGCAATGCTATTAGAGGGCAGGGAGATCTACATTACTGGTATAGTAATGATTTGATAGAGACAGGCCCCAGAGTGTAGTGACGGCTCTTACAAATTTGGCATTAAGCAAATACGGCATAACTAATCCGAAGGTGTCAGATCCATTACATTGCACAATGTATTACAGAAGATGTGCGGACCTGATTTAGAATACGAAAAGAAATTTCTTAGTTTTAAAGTCACCAAACTAGTATTGCATAGCCTTTTTGGGACACACTAGGTAATTCTGCAGTCACATGTAGCCTTACAAGGGATATGCAGCTGCTGTATAAGAATGAATTAACCACACATATTTCAGTCACGGAGGGTAAAGGAATGTCATGGTACCTCGTGGGTAAGAAAATAACTGAATGGGTAGGATGGACACCAGAACAGTTGGCAGGTAAGGGCATTCAGGTTCAAAACTTAACTGGGTTACACAAGCCAGACCGACCCGTGCACCTCAGGGAAGACAAACCGATACAATCCCTGGGACATTATGACTATGTCTCCTTACCCCCATGGAAGAATCTCAATTGCAGATGATTCCAAACTCATTATGGTCGCAGGGTCAGCACGATATCGGACTGATTAGAACGGCAGGACAGGTGAAGATTACACCCAAGTCAGAATTTAGACCTCATAAACGGCAGTATCCCTTGAGCAGAAAGGCAGAGGAGGGCATTTTACCGGTAATCACAGCACTTTTGAAAGCTGGAGTATTAATTCTGTGCACAGACTCACCGTAATGCCTTATTTCCAGTAAAAAAAACGGATGGGACATGGAGGATGGTACAAGACTTACAGGCAATAAATGCCGCGGTGGTACCTCGGGCCCCCATAGTCCCGGATCCGTCTATTCTGCTGAACGATATCCTTCCAACGGATAACTACTTTTCTGTAATTGATATCAGTAATGCCTTTTCTCTATTCCCTTGCAGGAAGATAGTAGATTTTGGTTTGCATTTACGTTTATGGGCAAGCGTTATACCTATACCAGGTTACCGCAGGGATACTGCGAAAGTCCGACCATCTTCTCACAAGAGATGTCCACCAATTTGGCTCAGTTCCAACCAGCCCAAGGGTGCCACCTACTGCTGTCGTGGATGATATCCTCCTGGCGCGACTACGGAAGAACTCTGTAAGTCCGAGACTATTCGACTACTACACTTTCTGGCACACGAAGGACATAAGGTAAATAAGTCTAAGTTACAATTTTGTAAATTAGAAGTACGTTACCTGGGTTATACTATCTCTGGGAAGGGCAGGCGATTAGATGACAGCAGAAAGAATGCTATTTTACAAGCCCCATGCCAACTACAAAAAGAAATGATGTCCTTTTTAGGCATTACGAACTTCTGTCGTAGTTGGATTCCCAACTACGCCGAAGAAGTGCACCCGCTATCAGACTTAATTTTGCAATACCGATGGCGGCAAAGATTTGCTGCACTGGACAGACAAGGCAGTACAGGCATTTACTAGGATCAAGCAACTGATAGCTGGGTCAGCAACATTGGGGTTTCAGATTACAGTAAGACCTTTATACAGACTGTAGATTGCAAGCAGGATTTATGACATCTGTTTTAATGCAAATGTATGGAGATAAGTTAAGACCATTGGCATTTTACTCTAGCAAATTAGACTCAGTAGCACGAGCATTACCACACTGTGTGCAAGCAGTAATTGCAGCCGCTTTGGCGGTACAAGCGTCTGCCACGTTGGTATTGTTCCATGATCTTCGTTAAAAGTCCCGCACTCTGTAGCAGTCATCCTTCTGCAGGACAAGTTAACATTTCTGTCACCTAGCAGACATTTATCTTGTATGACTACGCTGTTATCGCAGCCACACATGACAATTGAGAGATGCACTACCTTAAATCCAGCGACATTGCTACCTGTTGCTGAAGACGGTATTCCGCATGTATGCTTAGATCTCATACATTCTAAAGTTCTACCAAGACCGGATCTTAAAGATCAACCCTTACTACATGCGGACTGGACACTGTTTGTAGATGGGTCAGCACGCAAAACAGAAACAGGCACCACGCAGGTAGGGTATGCAGTTACTACTGCAACTCAGATAATAGAGGCAAGACCACTCCCGGGAACTTATCCGCTCAAGCAGCGGAACTGATTGCTGTGACAAGGGCATGTCTCCTTTCAGAGGACAGGAACGTCACTATCTATACGGATAGTCAATATGCTTTCACGGTGCATGTGTTTGCTCAGCAATGGAAAAATAGGGGATGGTTACAACCTCGGGAAAGACATTATGCACAAAGACCTAATCCTTGAATTACTACAAGCCGTCCAACGCCACGGGTTTGGCCATCTGTAAATGCGCTGCTCATACCCGTGCTAAGGACCCGGTATCACTTGGTAATGCCCTAGCAGACAAAGCAGCCAAAGAGGCAGCTATGTCCAGTACCTTTTCACTTGAAACCACACCTACAGAATTACAACCAACAGATAAATTTGATTTGCAAACCTTACAAGTCATGCAGGAACTTAGCACAGTACAGGAAAAACAACGCTGGACTAGGTATGGTGTTAGGCAGAACAAAGGAATCTATGTGGGACGGATAATAAATATGTTTTGCCTACTAATCTTTTTAGATATGCAGCACTAGTTGTGCATGGCCCTTCCCATCTGGGCCCTGCAGCTATGGTTAGAATTATCCACCTTACCTTTTGGACCAAGGGTTTCATTGCATATGCAAAACGTTTTTGTCTATCCTGCATAGTATGTGCTAAATACCACGGGGGAGGGGTCAGAGTTGCTCCGGCATCATTTCCAACACCCCCCTATCCTTTTCATACAATATGTATGGACTTCATCGAATTGACCCCGGCACAACTAAAGAAGTTTGTGTTAGTAATAGTAGATGCATTTACTAAATGGGTTGAGGCTTTTCCGGTGACACATCCGGATGCTCAATCAGTGGCTAAAATTTTGGTCAATCACATCGTCCCACACTTTGGACTTCCTACACGCATCTACTCTGACAACGGCACGCATTTTGTCAATCAGATCATACAGAAACTGTCTACAGTTTTCCAAATTGAATTGAAACACCATTGTGCCTACCACCCACAGTCAGCAGGGTTGGTGGAACGCCATAACGGCATTCTAAAAGGCAAGTTGAGAAAACTCATGGCCGAGACACATCAGTCTTGGATTACCTGTCTACCTCTAGCCCTCCTTTCCATCCGCACAACTCCCACCTCAAAAGGAGTCACCCCATTTGAGTTGTTGTATGGGAGACCTTATTACGTCCCGCAGTGGCAAAACTTGTTGCCTGCAGAACGTGAGGGGGGTGAGGAGATAGCTGAGTACATGAGGAAAATGCTGACCAATACTAACAGCTGTTTAACGAATGATTGTTTTCAGGTTCAAGAGGCGACAAGATCACGGAAATCAGACCCGGCGAGTGGGTCTGGATCAAAATAATAAACGCAAGAATTGGGCATCCCCCAAATGGGAGGGCCCCTACCAGGTGCTAATCGCAACTCCAACAGCAGTTCGGATTAAAGAAAGGTCCTCATGGATCCACCTAACGCATTGCAAAATCATAAAACATTTTAAGTTAAATAAAGACTTGAGTTCCCTGAGGAACAAACAGACAGCAGCAATCATGAAGGACAATAATGAGAATAAGAGAAAATGGTTCTATTGCAATGTTTTATTGTTTATAACTATTGTGATTGTAATATTTCTGTTTTGGACATTTCTGTCTTTTAATGAAGCTAGCCATTCAAAAGAGACAAACACACCAGCTGGCATCCAAACTTTAATACATATCAAGCGATTAAATATGCATATGCATCCTCAATGAATGTCTCAAATTGTTGGGTATGTACTGCAATACCTACTGTACACAGTGGCTTAATGTTAGGGACAGCCCTCTGGGAATAAATGATACTTGGAATAGTTTGTTGTTTGAAACCACAGAAGTACCACTGAGAGACAAGGTGGCTGCCTCTTCTGGGCGCCAAAATGGAACAGTGTGTTTTCAAAAGATTGGGAAAGTTAAGGTGGGGCTGAGCCAATGTAATTTGACAATAGTTCATAATTGTACCCTAGAAGGGCAGTGTGAGACCAAGTTTGGAGCTATAAAAAAAGACATCAATGTAAATGATATTAGTTTTGTTGAAAAAATGCTGTATGTATATGGCCTGTTATTTAAGGGCTAAAGCCAAATGGGAGTTATGAATTTGCAACCAATATTACCATCAAAACAAATGATTGTTATTTTATTTGTGGTAGGAAAGCATATAAATGGTTACCATATGGCTGGTCAGGAAGTTGTTTTTTGGGATATCTGATACCAGCTATCAGGCACGCAAATGCGTTGCCTCAAGGTAAAATATGAAATGCACGTTCTCTTAATAAACCTATTAATCCCGTTGGTAACATTGATGCGTCATGGATTTATCACCATGACTTGGCACACGTCAGCAGCAAAGGACTCTCACATATGGACCTAGGCGATGATGTAATTGCTTGGGCTGGTATTTTGCCAGCATATGGGACAGTAAAATCCATCTGGGAACTGAGAAAACTGTCAAAACTGTTAGAGACTCTGAGTAATGCGACATTTTCAGCGCTAGAATTGGTGACGGACAAATTAACGGCGATGAGAACAGTAGTGTTGCAGAACCGTATGGCGCTCGATTTCACCCTAGCGGCGAAAGGAGGTACTTGCGCTCTGATACACGAGGAGTGCTGCTCGTTCATCCCTGATAACGAGCACGCGATTCAGAGCCACCTTGAAATAATTCAACAAGTTTCTGAACTGACTAAACCTGGTCCAAACCCCTTGACTGACTTTTTCCAAAATCTGTTTGGAAACTGGGGTTCTGTGTTGATGAACATTTTAATTGCTGTATGTGTTGGTGCAATCATATTTTGCTGCTTGGCTGCTGTTGCATACCATGTTTCAAAATGATAATATCGAAGGTTATCTCTGCCAATGCTACAAAAGCATATTTCTCTGATTATGAGAAGGTATACAACGTATCTGGGATTGTGTAAAATAAACAGTATACAAAATGTTGTAAGGGGGGAAATGTGGAAAAATACTGAAGTCAACATATTTTGTATTCTGTATTTAAAGGGTTAAGCAGAAAAATGTTCACTGCGTGCAAACTGAAATGTTCTGGAAAATGTTGATCACTGAGGAATGCAGGAGTTAATCTTAAACTGCTGATAAAGTTAATGGTGCAAGAATAACTGTGGTACTGGCTGGTAAAAACAAGTAATCAAACTATCAATTTTAATGAATGTTCTGTGTGCTACGTGTATGTACGTGCAGGAGGGTCTATATAAGGAGAACTCAAAGTACAAGTAACCAGACTGCTGGCATATTACTATCATGTAGCAGATCTCCATGCATGTAAAAATAAAGCTGTTTTACTTGCTTACAAGAACTTGGTGTGATTCTTCCAGAATATGTTAGAAGAGTAAAATCTTTCGACAGCGAGAAATGTGTAAAATGCATAAATATAGTTGCAAGTATAGAAAACTTCTGGAAGAACCTCATGTGGATCAGGAACCAGTGCAGCTATGGTTAAGGAGAGGCGAATTCAAACCAAAAGATGGAAGGTTAATATTGGCGGCCCAAGATAGTGGACTGCGCACACATTGGTTTACAAAGTCCATTGAACATGTGGGAGAAACAGACAAATGTAGGTTTTGTAAAACCAAATTAGAAACAGTCACACACCTCATTGCTGGTTGTGACATACTAATGGCAGAAGTACTATATACTGAAAGGCATAATAATGTGGCAAGATTGTTGCACTGGGGATTGTGCAAACATTATGGTACAGAACTGGTGAAACAAAACAATGGAAACATGAGCCACAAAGCATCATAGAAAATGATGAAGTTTACATTACATGGGATCATCCATTACTAACAGATCAAAAGATAGATGCTAGAAAACCAGATATAGTGGTCCATGAATAGAAGACAAAAGTAGCATTGATCATTGAAATCACCCACCCAGTGACTACAGTATCTTGCGTACAGAGCGACACAGTCATAAAATATCAAGATTTTCAGGTGGAAACAAGAGCAATGTAGAAGAAAGCTACCCAATCCCAATAGTAGTAGGAGCAATGGGTCTTATAAAAAAGAATCTACAAACGTATTTAGATATGTTACCAATACATGTAACTACATACAAATTGCAGAAGGAGTCATTACTGGGCACATTACAGGTGCTGCGAAGAACATTTCTGGCTGACATCAAAGATTGAAACAATACTAATTTCATGAACTTTAATTGAGCTTTCACATAGGAATGGCTTCCATTCTCGTCATGGTATTAGAAACTCAAAAGATTTGGAGAAGTTAAAAAAAGCCAGAATATATAGCAAACTTACTGGTTGACAAATTCAACTCCAGCTTTACCTTTTTCTCCCCCCTCAACCTTCCCTCAGGAAAAAACATCAAATGTAACCCCCCCCTCCCCTGCTATCACTAGCAAAGTGGTCCTTAATGCTCTCTCTAAGGCCAAGAACAGTGCATCAATGGACCCAGATAATCAATGGACCCAGATAATATCACAAGATGCCTTCTAAATAGCATGAGATATGACCTATCAGGCCCTCTGCAATTGCTATTTAACTGCAGCCTCCAAACAGGCTTTGTGCCTCATGATTGGAGAACAACAACAGTCATCTGCTAGGTGGGCCATCTACAGACACTGGAAACTACAGACCTATAAGTCTCACTAGTCTCATATGCAAAACCATGGAAAGAACTATCATTGAAATGATCGATAATTACATAGGAAATCTCCAGACACTGGATCCATCCCAGTTTGGACTAGTCAAGGGAGGTCATGCCTACTCAGCCTGGTGGATTTCTTTGAGAAGGTAATCAAAGCAATGGATGAGGGCAAAACAGTTCACACTATATACCTTGACCTGGCATTGTTGACAAACTCAAGATGTTAGGTATAAACCCTTATGTCACCCAGTAGATAGGCAGCTGATTCACAGACAGGACCCAGGAAGTTAGAATTGGGTTGTCCACCTCTACAAAGAGGCTACTGGTGGAGTCACTCAGGGATTAGTCCTGGGACTGCTCCTTTTTGGCATTTACTTCTTGGAAGTCAAAGCCAGTTTCAGTGCCCTCTGTCTTACTAAGTTTGCAGATGACTGCAAATTAGGAGCTGTCATTAAATCCCTCACCAACACAAATATTCTCCAGGAAGGGCTGACGCAAACAAACAACTGATGTCAGAGCCATGGACTAAAACTAAATGCCAAGAAATGCATAATAGTAACCTTTGGGAAGTCATCCATCCCTGGTAACTATCATATTGAAAACACACCCTTAAGGGTTGACCCAGTAAAGGTACTTGGGAATACACATGGACAATAATCTAGCCTTTGACCATCACGTGTCTACAGCAATGAGGAAATCATTCTGTGTTGTGCAACTTATAAACAAAGGTATCGCATTTAGGTCCAAGGAAGTCATTATTCCACTATATTTGGCATTCATCAGACCTATCATTTAGTATAGTGCCCCATTTGGTATGTACCTAACCAGGCATATCCAACAATTGGAATGTCCACAGAGATTCATCATTAAAAGAATACAGAGCATAAGTAACATGTCCTATGCAGACTGCCTCAAGGCCCTAACCCTATACTGTCTCCTACAGGCTATCGAGAGACCCCACTCTGATTGACCTCCTACATATGTTTAGAATAAACAGCACCATAATTACCCATTCTTATTACATAAACCTTGCCTGTGATATAAATAAAACCTGCTGAAGAGACAGGTATGTATCCCAGAAACTACGCCTTCTCTGGAGCAGGCTCCCATCCATATGAAGCAGAGTTCTTCCCTAACCCAATTCAAGTGTAACTTTGACAATTGGATGGCAAACAAGCAATTCATCCCTGCTATGGCGCCTATGTCTCTAATGGACATAGGCAGCCTGTAAATGGTTCATCTCCCAGGCCTCTACTTGTAACTGTTTCACCTCCCAAGCCTCTTTTACACTTATCAAGGGTACCAGAACTTGTAATAGATTTGGGATGTATGGCTAGGTTTAAAAAAAAACCCTGTGGTCGTTAACCTAGTACACACCTATGAACCTATACAAATGTTTTATTGACTGCAACAGGCAATCCTCCACATGAGCTTGTATAATGAAAAGTATGGAACCTGGTATTATTGACCGACTTATTACTTGATGATTTACCAGCAAATCAAACATTATGGATTTGTAGTTTTTCACGTGGGTATTACGGTACTCTTTTACAGAGTCGTTTGTGAATAGTGTGCTACGCTGGACGGGAATCGTTTGTGCTTTCATGTTGGTTTTGATAGCTTTTGGATTATTTTTTTTTAATGAAATGATTTCGGATAAACAACCTTTCTCGCCAGAAGCCTTGTGAGCTTTTGCAGTGTTGTGTTCGTAATTATGTGTTTTAACTATATTTATTAAAGGAGAAAAGACGGATAAAAGCTTTCCTTTCCTGTGGAGGTGGTCTGGGCCTACATGGCAAAGAGGTAAGAGGATTACCTTTATTGAATTATTTTTGTTCAGGTGTCAGTTTTTCAGAGTAATGGCAGCGTCGCCCGTTCTTAGTATTTTTCTTAAGTTGTCTCTCTTGTTCGTTTATGACTTGTTTTATTACCCGGTTATATACATGTTATTGTATCATTTTAAATGTTACTGTTTTTACGTAGTCTATTTTCTTTGTATAGGTTCTGTATAACCTCCGTTGCATAGGTTTGTTTCATTTTTGTGTGTGCTCTGGAGTAATACAGTAATGGGTTCACTATTCTCTGTATTTTAAGTTGTGGTAAAGGGCGCCACTTTACTAGGGTCACTTTTTTCCAGTATTTATTTGGTGTAGGTAGACTAGGATGGGGGCAGCAGGTGATGTGGTGGGGGGTACCATGGCACCCTTTTGCCTAGGGCACCAGTTGACCTAAGGCCGCTCCTGGTAGTAATAAAATACATCGTGTATTGATTTGTAGTTAGATACTCAAGATTGACATGTTGTTTCTGAGTGTCAAGTAGAAAACCTATTATTTCGTCCATGAATGATTTGTGGGATAGATGTGCATCTTGTAAGTTTTCTAAAATGTGTGTTTGATTTCTTTTAGTGTGTATTGTGACCATTACAGCTGTTTTATGCGGTTGCAGTGGGGTGCGCATTATTTTCTTGACTGATATTAACGTCACTGATGTATTGCCTATGATATGTACTTCTGGCAATGATCATTATAACTGTGGAGGCTGTAGACTTTTGAATTTCCACTTATGCTTGATTCCCCATTTGTACTGCAGGAGAACAATTGTTTTAACGTCTGTAAACGTAATAAAGCTGTTACATTGCTTGCATGCTTTTACTGTTAAAACCAAATGTTCTCAAACCCTGTTTATAGGACTAGTATGTGTATGATATGTTTTTTTTTTTTCTAACGGTTGTTTTGTTAAGATGTAAACAGAAGCGGTTTCATAATTTTGGGAAGCTCTGCTAGAGTGGTTTGAATTTGAGTTGTGTGCCATTTAGTTCATACTTGACAACGGTTAACTTCCTTGAGATCATAAGTTTATACAGTATTACTATCGATTTTTCTTTCGTGGAAGTCTTAGGACATTTGAAGTGACTTTCATATATATTCGCATATGTTATGTTTTTATTTTTAGTATTTGCTTAACCTTGCAAGTATGATTGGTATTCATACTTTTGCCAAAGTTTTATTGTGGAGTAAGGTAAAACCCTTTAGGAATTGTTTACTACTCCTTGTTAGTGTGGAATGTCCTCGTAGATCAGGATTTGTCATACAACCCTTCTCAGACAAGTGGAGACGTGGCAAGCACCCTTATTCTTACAGTTGCCATCTTTTCAAATGCACTAAGTGGGTCATTTTTGCATAAGCATGAGATTTTGCAGGACAAACCATACCCACAGCTAATGCAAAGGACAGCTTCGCATTTTTGCCAAAATCAAAGCTTATTTGTAGTATTTGAGTTGTATATGTTATTCCACATAACATGTAGGTGTTTTGAAAGTACATAAATTATGCAACTGTTAAATCTTGGGACTTTTCTCACAGACCCAACTGCCCAAATAGGGACCCTCTTTTGCAGAGAGGGACAAGTGACCACCATTGCAGCACTGTCACATATGGTCACTGTAGAAAATACAGCTCTGTTTTACTGCAAACAGCTAAGGGCTCTTGGGTTTCTCTCTGATCTAGTTTTTTGATAGGATAGAGTGATAACTTTTAAGCATATTTATAGTTTCTCTGTTAGCGATTTATGAACTTATTTATCTGGTTTCTCTGTTAGCGATTTATGAACTTTTAGTCTGATGTGATAGTAATGGTATTTTGCCTCAATGTCTTAATAAAGGTGAAGACTGTTAGCCTCATATGTAAGTACTAGGCTAGCTGGCTCTAAGGGTTGTTTTAAGCCTAGCTAGTTTTGCCTTTTGTGCTCAAATTAACCCATCCCCATGGTGGATAATTTATATATTACTCCTATTGAGAATAGTTGGGGTCATAGCATCGAGAATTTTTGAGGGGGCACGTGGATGGGATAAAACTTTTTGAGAACTGCTTTTGCCCGTTAGTAGTACAAAGAGCAGTTTCTGTATTCCATCCATATATCCAAATTGTCTGTATTCCATCCATATATCCAAATTGTGCTTGAATATGGACTGGGAGCAAATTTGTTTCATGCATATGGGGAGTCTGTTCCAGAGCAGCAGTATCCTCTGTGAGGTACACCATTTCCTCCGTAAAGTTTGTTGATGTTGCATAAGAGCATGTTGCCCAGAGCAGCAGCCTACCATCACCCAGAGTGATACCACAGTACAAGCAGAAAATGATTGAGTTTCTGGTGTTATTCTAAGGGGATCCAGTATCTGTCTGCCTGGGATGACATGGTTGACAGACCTCGATGCTTTGCTGGAGATGGCCTGCATCTGTCACCTCTGGCCTTCCGGATACTGGTCAAGGCTCTTGCCACCTCTGTAATACCTTTTTAGGCAGTGTTACAAAGACCAAATTACCACCATAACAGCTACAAACAAATGCAGTCTGAGGGTCATGCTGCTCAATGCTAGAAGTAGAAATCTCAAAATGCACTTGCTTGAAGCACTCCTTTTTAAAATGGAGAACACAGACATTTGTGCTATAACAGAAACTTGGTTCAAGGCAGTAGAAAGCACTCCTACACTACCAAGCTATAACTCTTTCCACACCTTTCGGCCCCAGAACTTGAACTGAAGCTCCAAAGGTGTGGTGTTTCCATATTCATAAAGGATGTACACCCTTCCAGACTGGTAGCCCAACATAACGCATAAGAGAGACTTCAGGTGCAGCTAACATTGGGTAAGACAGAGATTCAGGTCATAGCCTGCTATAGGTCCCCAGTCATGTCCCAAGACTCACACTCCACATTCTTAAGCACCCTGGAGAATATTAGTGTCCAACCTAACACTCTTATACTGGACACTTCCAACTACTTCTCTATTAACTGTGAAAACTACTCGTGTAGTAATACACTTGCCCAACATTTCCTGGAGTTTATTAATTTCAATGCCCTGGACCAGCTCGTTCTTACACCCACTAGAGATAGCAACATCCTTGACCCGGTTGTTACTAACATGGGCGACCGTTGCTCTACACCAATAGTCAGCTCCACCCTGGTTAGATCTGACCACAAACTAATTGCCTTGGAAATGCCCCCCCCCCCCCCCCACAATGGTAACCACCATGAAAAACTTCTCCAAAGCTAACTTTGCAGGAAACTGATGTGGAATAAGGTGAAGTCCCAAGACTGGAAAAACTCCCTTATCAGCCTCAACAAAAAGTTGAGATCCCTCATCAAATCCTCTAAAGCCAGCTATGAAAACAGAATTCCAGCAGATAGTAAAGACAACCACAAGGCCTTGTATAATTAGAGGTGATCTCTGCTTGACTTACAAAGCCATGTCTGACCCAGCTCTGTTAGAAATGCTACATCTAAAGAAATCCCAGTCCCTCTGCACCACACTCTCCAGAGACCTCAACCTCATTATCACAATCAACAGAACGTACTGGAGGGACAGATTCATAACCCAGAGACTGCCCATGCTATAGAATATCCTTCCCATACATGTCAAGCAGAGCACCTCGCTGACCCTCAAGAGAAATCTTGATGAGTGGATGGGAATTGGAAAATTCACCCTGGGAATAACTCCAGTGGGTCTACGCGACAGAGCACTGGGAACTAAAGTCAGGTGGCACAATGCTAGGGTAATCCTATGGCTAGGCTTGTAAAGGCCTATGAACATCCTCCAAGAGGCCCTTACCCAAACTGACTGGTACCAGAAGCATGGACTCAAACTGAATACCAAGAAATGCATCATTATTTCCTTTGGGAAAAATGTCAACTCCACTAATTATGTACTAAGCATGCAATCAGTTGTGAGGGACTTGGGCACCCAGGTTGATAGCAACCTGACTTTTGACCACCACGTTGCCTCCCTTGTACAGAAGGCTTTCTACATGGCCCACCTCATAAATAAGGGTATGTCATCCAGGAACAAGTAGGTCATATGTACTTCTCCCTTATCAGACCCATTATAGAGTGCATTGCCCCCTTCGGCATGTACCTTGCCAATCACATGCAGCAGTTGGAGAGACCACAGAGGTTCCTGACCAGGAAAATCCAGGGTATCAAACATCTATACAGAGAAGCTAAAAGCCATGTCCCTCTATTCGGTATCATACAGACTGATCATAGGTGACCTGTGTCTGACGTACTAGGCCATTTCCAACCCAGCCTTGATGGAGTTACTGCATGTCTGTAAGACAAACCCCACTTGCGCAACCCGCACACAAGGACTTTTATCCTGGTCTGTGACATGAATAGTACTTGTTGGGATAGATTGGTGTCGCAAAGACCCCACTGTCTGTGGAATACACTACCTCCCCATGTCTAGCAGATAACCTCTCAAGCCCTGTTTTAAGAGCAACCTGGACGACTGCATGGGAAACAGAAAATACACCCCTGGGATCCCACCTGTGTCCCAGCTGGACAGGGGAAACAGGTGCCGACATTGAAGGAACATAGGGCGCAAATCTTGGCTAGGCTTATAAGGGCCTCTGGGCCAATAGTCTAGTATCATCCCATGAACCAAGAGGTTTATATCACTTGATTTTAAGTATTTCTGATGCCATTTGACTTGATTGTCGGTAAATCCATCAGCAGTGGGTTGGAGGATGCCGTGAATGCCAGATGCAAATCGCCTCTTGCTAGTCTGTTGGATACAGAGTATAGTGATAGTTTTTTTAGTTGGTTCATTTAAGATGTGTTTAGGCCCTGTATCCTTTTAATAATACTAAATGTATCTCTGTGGGTGTAGCTGTTGTTACATGTGTCTGGACAGATGCATGCCAGGAGGGTGGCCTTATAGAAAATAACTGGTCTAATGAGGCTGAGTAAAGGGAGACGGTGACATTCCTAGATCTAGACACACTCCCTTTTTTTAATAATTTGTACAGTATGGAAGGACTTTCTTACAGCGATGGGCATATGTTCGTCAAAAGTTGTCACTATCCATGTATGTTTCCAAATACCAAACGACTAGGTCAGCTCTGAGGGGTGTATTGTTAATGTAGTAGTTCCATGGGATAGATGACTTTACAAAAGATACAATAATGCATTTTCTGGTATTTAGTTTTAGTCTATGATTTATTATCACTATTAGTTGTGTTCAATAGGATACTTTGACTACAGTTGTTACATGATTGAAAGAGTGGGAGTTGTCAACCCAAGGCCCTGACTTCATTTATGTGTAGTACTGAAAAATTGCTTTTCCATACACCAGCTATTAATTTAGTAAGTTATTTTTTAAGGGTACAGGTATTAGTGTGTGTCTTGACAACACCCAGTTTGCAGTCAGCTGACTTGGTTAACCAGAGGTTTTGTTCTCAGTTTTGAAAGTAAGAGAGAATGAATTCTGAAAAGGAGGGCGCCTAGTACAGAGTTCTGAGGGGCACTGCTGGTCATCGTAATACCATCAAATGAGCCACCTACCGCATGAGCTAGTTCTGTGTTTTAGCCAGCTTGCATTCCACTTTATCACACAAGGCTCCATATTTAAGTGTTTAGCTTACTTGCTGTGCCTGCATGGGGTATGCAGAAGCATCGATTAGATCAAGATACGGTGTGTGAACAGCATCACTACTGTTGACGGCCTGTGTAAAGCTTTAAAGAAGTTAACTAGATTTAATAAACAGGAGCTTCCTTTGATGAAGCCAAACTGTTGGTCTAGCCTCATGAGATTTTTGATATTGTAACTGATGAGATTAGAAGCTTTGCAGATCAGTTTTGTACAGCTGATGGGTCTATAATTTCTGAGATCCATGGCAGGGCCACCCATGCAGAGGGTGTGTACCATAATTCAGGAACAAATCCTGTACCTGAACTTGAGTTAAACAATTTGAGAAGTTCAAAGGCATATTTGGCACTGTTTATTCAGCATCCGGGCCTGTTGTGAGGTCCCATAGTGTAAGTATATTTTGATCTTTAATATCTTCAGAACATTTTTCCTTCTAAGAGGGGGTGGAGGGTGCAAGGGATTCTGGAATTTGTGGAGTTTGTGGCTTGATGTTTTGGGGTGAAGTTTGGATGAGTTTGTGGCTAGATGTTTAGGGGTGAAGTTTGGACTAAACTTCTTTACTAGTTTATTGGTGATATCTTTTGGGTCAAACTTAGTGGTCCCATTTGGATTAGGTTCTGAGTGTTGTTACTTTCTTGATTTAGTTAAATGGGCACTTGTCCTTGGCTTCAGAGACTAGTCTGGATTCATGGATTACTATACTAGTCCTTGTATTATATAGGGACTAGTATAGTAATCCATGAGCTTGGACTCGCTTCTGAAGTGAAGGATAAGTGTTTATTTGACTAGGTCAGGAAACTAACAATACTCAGAACTTAATCTAAATGGGACCACTCAGTCTGACCCAAAAGACATCACCAATAAACACCTCCCAGATGCACCGCCCACTCAAAGGGAGGCGGCAGCACTAGAGGTTATTGAGCTGCTGAAAATAGCCATCGAACCCATTCCCCGAGATCATTCCGGATCGGGCATCTATTCCAGATTCTTTTTTGTGCCAAAAAAGATGGGGGACCTCAGGCCCATCCTAGACCTGTTAACCTTGAACCTGTCCGTTGCCAAAGATAATTTCTGGATGGTCACGTTACAGTTCGTCCTACCTTATTTGCAAAAGATGGACTGGATGTGCTCTTTAGACCTCCAGGATGCTTACTACCACATAAAGATGCACAGAAGCTCCAAGAGGTTCCTTTGCTTCCGGCTAGGGGCCAGTCATTATCAGTTTCTAGCTCTACCCTTTGGTTTCACCACAGCCCCCAGGGTGTTAGCCAAGGTTATGGCAGTAGTATTGGCTCACCTGAGGCCTGTCCACCAAGCATCTACTTTGTTAGGCCAGGGATTTTTTCCTACACCTAGCAGATCATCTAGGTATTAACAGTCAACATTGCCGAATCTTGTCTAGACCCTGTCCAGGTCATAGAGTTTATCAGAGTATGGATAGACACCTTGCAGACAAGTCTTCCTGACCCCAGAGAGAATTTGAAATCTGCGACAGCATGTCACTGCTATTGCTCACTCATACTGCTTGCCAGCGGAGGTTGTGTTGCGAGCCCTCTATGGTGGCCACGATTACACTTCTTCCGTGTGCTCGTTTGCATATGCGAGTTCTACAGTGGACTCTTGCTGTACAATGGTCGTTGCTGGATTTTCCACTGAGTCATCTGATTCATATAAACAAAGCCTGCAGGGTGTCCCTTCTGTGGTGGATGCACTCTGTGGACATTCTCGAAGGACGCTCATTTGTCACCCAAGCCACAGTGACCATGGACACCTCCCAGCTAAGGTGGGGGAGGCATTGCTTGGGAAGGACAGTCCAAGGCATGTGGTCCGAGACCAGCTTGCATATCAGTGTTCTAGAGATGAGAGTAGTCCTTTTAGCGGTGCAGGCTCTTAATGCCTCTCTTCCTCTGGGAACAATTGCAATTCAGTCAGACAACATGTCAATGGTCTGGTACATCAGCAAACTGGGAGGAACCAGATCCTATCCCCTTTTGTCGCAAAGCCATGAGAGTTTGGGAATGGGCAATCTCCACCAGTCACTTTCTGGTAGCAATGCACATTCCGGGACAGTCCATCAGTCTGGTGGACAAGCTCAGCCTTCTATCCTGATGCCTTATGAGTGTTCTCTGAATCCTTCAGTAGCGGAACAGATCGTGGGGTCAGCCTTATTGCGATCTCTTCGCATCTCCTTCCAACTGTAAGTGCAGCGAATTCTTCGCTCTGAACCCCCTGCCGGGGAATCCCCCAGAGATGCGCTTGTCAACTGGGGAGCAAAGTCATCCTCCTTGCCCCTTTTTGGCCTTGCCAGGTTTGGTTCCCCTTCTTCTGGTCTCATCTTCTAGTTCCTCCTTGGATCCCTGCCCGGAACTCATATCTCACCCGTCAGGGGTCCCTCATCCGAATCTAGAAGAAACTTAGAGCTTGGCTGCTCCAGTTCCCCTAATTGCCAGGGCTCCTGGTTTGTCTTCTGTTAAGTCTATCCTGGTGGCAGCTCTTAAATCCTCCACCAGAAAAATCTACCGTAGCAAATGGAAACGCTTTTCCATCTGGGCTTCTCAGAGAAATTTGGATCCCTTCTCGGCTCTAGTTCTGGCTATTCTTGAATTTTTGGCAAACATTTTTTCAACAGGGGGCCAGCTCATCTACACTAAAGGTACAACTTGCGACCATTTCCAATTTTCACGTTGGTGAAAATACGACTTCTGGCCTCTTCCAGATTATCAAAGGTACCTTTCTCTTGCAATCTCCAGTCAAGGATCCCACTCCTCCATGGGACCTTACCTTGATGCTACAAGCTTTAGTTGCTCCTCCTTAGCCGGTTCGACCTAAAATTCCTATCCTGGAAGACAGCCTTATTAGTGGCTATCACCTCAGCTAGGAGGGCCTCAGAACTCCAGGCATTGTCTATCAAGGTTCCGTACATGGTTTTCCACAAGGACAGGGTGTCTCTTCCTACCAACCCCTCATTTCTTCCCAAAGTGGCTTCCGATGCATACAAATCAGATTTACCTGTTTTCTTCCCGAATTTCAAAAATGAAGGTGAATACAAGTTGCATTTGTTAGATGTTCATAGACAGTTACGTTTTTACTTGCACAGAACTAAGTCTTTCTGAAAGTCTGATCAGTTGTTTGTGTCTTTCTCTAAACTGTTTTTGGGTAAACCCATTTCCTGGGTGACCATTGCCAAATGGATTTCTCTTTGTAGTTCTCAAGTGTACAAGGACAAGGTCTTGTCTCTTCCGGGTCAGGTTAGAGTCCATTCCACCAGGTCCATGGCTACTTCAGCAGCCTTCTGGTCCAAAGTATCCTTGGATGATATCTGTTCTGTGGCTACTTGGTGGTTCTCATCTCATACTTTTGGATTTGGTATCTAGAGGCCGGGCATCCTTTGGCTCCGCAGTGCTCTGGAATATCCTTTCATGAGGGCCACCTTAGGGTATAGGTAGCTAAGTACTCTGTCCCACAATCACATGAACAAGAAATTTTTATACTACAGTTGTTGGAATTTTCTCTAACACGCAATTGTTTCAGATTTAAGACAGCATTTTCTATAGAAAGAGGGTACTGCAATGGGGGCTTCATATGCCCCTTCTTATGCTATCATCTTTATGAATCATTTTGAAAATCCTGTTTGTTATAATACTGAATTTTTCAAAATACGTGATCAACTATAAAAGATAGTTGGATTTGTTTTTCATTTGTAGGGGTAATATTTCTGAGTTTCAAGACTTCACGGACAATCTCAATCAGAATAATAGCTTTGGGTTAGAATTTACCTGTACAACAAATGGAAGAGAGTACAGTTTCTTGACTTAGAGATTCCCCCATTCCTTGATACAAAAAATTCTTTCAGGCCTTTCAGTAAAGAGATAGCAGTTAACAATTTTTTATCAGCTGATAGTATGCATCCCCCCACTTATGGGCTGCATTACCCCATGGTGAATGCAACCTCATTTTTAATACTTGAGAAGCACACTGTGAGAGAGGAATTTCTGAAAGTTAGACAAAAATTGTTGGAGAGGTTACAATTCACATGTTCTTGGTAAAGCAGAAAGGGCTTTTGGGAACTCTTGTATATCTAAACATAGATATTTTAGAAACACATTGGGTGTCTCTAGGGCTACTTTTAGTTGTGTCTAATGATTGTGATGGAAAACTATTCTTTGTTACCAAGTATTCCCGATTCTGAGGATGGGTGTAGAGAGATGTTGGCCCATAATCGTGAATGAACCTACCCTGAAGGACCTGTTCCCTAGGAAAATTATGTTTTCTTGTAGTAGATTTTCTAATTTGAAGGAATTGCTGAATATGAAGAAATCTAAGAGAATTCAAGGATACACAGGATGTTGTTCATGTGGACATTGCAAGATCTGTAGGAGAGTCCAAAATTTGGATGGAACTTTTATAAATGGCAAAAAATACAGGGCTATAGACTTGTTCAATTGTCGGTCCTGTGGGGATCCTAGGCCTTAAACACGTGTCCTATATGGACAGACTAAAAAAAAAACCTCCAACTATTCTCTGTCTCAGATTGTCTGCTTAGAGGTGATCTCTGCTTGACTTACAAAGCCATGTTTGACCCAGCTGTGTTAGAAATGCTGCATTTAAAGAAATCCCAATCCCTTCGCACCACATGCTGCAGAGACATCAACCTTATTACCACAATCAGCAGAACATGCTGGAGGGACAGGTTCATAACCCAGAGACTGCCCCTGCTATGGAATAGACTTCCATACATGTCAAGCAGAGCACCTCACTGGCCTTCTTCAAGATAAATCTTGATTAGTGGATGGGAAATAGAAAATCACCTCAGGGGTCACTCCAGTGGCTTTGCCCGACAGAGGCGGTGGGAACTAAGATCGGGTGGCACGATGCCAGTGGAAATCCTTTGGGCTTGGCTTGTAAAGGCTCCAGGGCTATTAGCCTAATACACACTTATGTGTAAGGTGGTTTTCTCTTTTTGTGATTTGGGTCTTACAGCTGACTCTCAGAATTAGGACTTTCCTGTTAATATACAAACTTTGATCGGGTGTCCTGATATGTGTACAAGGTCATCATGGCCACTAAATTGTTATGAGTGGTCTATGTTGGTAGTAAAACATTAGTAGTTGCTGTAATTGCTGGCACACTAGATATCTCACTGCAGTACACTGCTGAATGTATTTATTCTAAATGTGATTTGCCATTGTGTGTTTTTGTCTACTTAATTGTTTCACAGTTGAATATATTACCATAGTTGCAACCTTTTTAGAGTCCCAACTGGATGTTGTAGTTCAAACCATGTCTACGACTACAACCAACCAATGAGTGGGTTTCACTTAACTGCAAAAGAATGTCTTTTATCAAATTCTCATTGTATTATGTCTTATATGGTGTTTTTGGTTACAGTAGTGTCTTTTCCTGTGACACAGAATTTATTTTCTAGCAGAAATCACAGGGCATTTGATTTGCCATTTTTAGGTTCTTCCTCTTTCCCACACTTGGCACAGCTACCCAAGTTGAACACTGTCCAGAAAAAAATACAGTTAAGTGACAGCCACAGCTGGTTTTGGTGGAGACATGTTCAGTATTTTAGTTAAGGACAGCATGTACGCTGTGATGATGTCATATAAAGCAAGATGTGTTTGAGGTTACATATAGTATTAAAAAAAACTAGGTCTGTATGAATATTCCTCATCACTAATTATCAAGTGCATGAAGATTTTCTGTTCTGAAAAATAATTGCTCCTCCTTGATCTTATACTTTGATGATTAAATGCTTGGAGGTGGGGAGGTACCTGTCAGCTTTATATTGTAAGTAAGAGTTGCTATAGTTTTGAATCATTAACATGTCTTCAGTTTCAAATAAATAAATTGATTTTGTCTCCCTAGAGTACTTTGCTTCCAGTTCATTCTACAGTAGTGGCAATACAGAAGGTAAGACCGCACAAGATAAAACGTCAAAACATGCAAAATTAATTTTTTTTACATGGAATAATTTGCAACAATATCTGCAGTATATTAGGTGTACCAATGTATTATTGTTTTGGAAGATGTCACATGCTTTTTAATGTACTGCTAGTACACTGTTGTGCTGCGGTGTGGTCTTCACTGTACAGCAGCTATTAAGGAGCATAAAAATATATAGACAATGTTCTTAGACTAATCAACTCCCATCTGCCACTCCCAAACAGGTGTAAAATAACATTGCTAATCATTGTATAGATGTGTAACAAATCGGAGAAGAGCAGAAATATCGACTGTATGTGCAGAAGACTTTCAACCAGCTAGTCTGTCTCCATATTTAGTGGATAAGCTACAGATCCTGTATAATGGGAAACTTTTTGTTTTTCTTTCTTTTTTTCCTATACCTTCACTTTCACAGCCTGGTATTTTGCATTATACTTTTCTCCATTTGGTGTATTCTACTGAACTTCTGCTAAGTATCCAGAATGCAATAATGGCCTGCAATATATTTTTACTGAATCCTCATTAGATCTGAAGCAAATATCCTATTTATTTATTCTGAAGAGAGAAGTGTCATTTCCAGTGGAATTGGTTATTTTCAATGGAATTGACTGTCATACAATTTACATTCATATTTCTGAAATTATATTATATGAAGATAAAGTTATATATGTGTTTTGTAATTGGAATCACCAGCTGAGTGATAATTATTTCTGAGAAACTTCGGTATTTGGGTGGTCTAATGTATTTATTGCCATTCAATTCTCAACAAACATACCTTTTCAGACTAAAAAAATCATTATGTATCTAGTCGGGTCATCTGTATTTTGTTAAACTTTTATTTTGAAAGTGTGATGGGTGTACTTAAATTGTGGGAATTGGAGTTTTTCAAATGTGTACTTTTTCAGTAGTTATATATGTGAAAGGGTAGAATTTTGGGTATGGAAAGTAAGCATGCATTGTATTTGTTAACTGGGAGAACTTTCGGATTTATGTAGTGTTTCAGAACTTGGGGTAGGTGTGTGTGCATGTGTTATGTATGTGTGCTTGCTATTATGTGTAGGTTAAGGTTAGAGTAGAGCAAGGATTAGTTAAGGAGATAGTTGATAGATGGTTATATGAAAGTATGCATGGGTTGCAGTTACAGTAAGGGCTAGGTAAGGGGATGGTAGATGAGTCTGTGTGTTTGTGTCTGAGTGTGCATGTCTTAGGGTTAGAGTAAAGGTTAGGTAAGATGATAATTGGTAGGTGTGTATAAGCAAGTGTGTGTGAAAAGGAGGGATAAAATAAGGGGTAGGCAATGGGATAGATGTAAAAGTATATACGTGTGTGTGTGGTGTGTGTCCTCAGCTGTCTGTACTGGTAGTGTCATAGCAACACCTTACTTGAAGAAAACCTTTGCCATAACACTACCAAATGCAAGCCAAATTTGTTAAATAGTGGAAGTAGGGTTTTGTTTTGCAATCAGAAAAAAAGAGTCTAGTTGATTTTTTTTTCATTGAGTTTACTTTTCAAAATGTAGGCATTCATTTTTTTTTTTTTTTTTTTGTGATTTTGATTTGCGGTGGTGGTGCTGTGGTAGCGTTGTTGCCTCCTAGCAAGACGTTGTCCCGTTCGATTCTTAACTAGAGCGTCTTCTGTGTGAAGGCATACGTGAATGGGGCGTGCCTTCGTTGAAGGTTGTGCGTCAGGGCTGGTAACCCAGTATGTAAAAATCCACTACCAATCATTAGCGGACCGGAGTTCTGCTGTGGCGACCCCTAACCGGGAAAAGCCGAAAGAGACAAATTTGTGCATTTTGATTATTGCTATAAACCCATTTGATCATACTATTACTGTGTTGTTATGAAATGAGAACTAAAAGTAAGGCTTTTTTATGAAAAACTTTGATTTTTTGCTATTTTTATCTTATTTATTCATTTATTATTTTATTTACTGACATTTTTTTGGGAAAGTCTGAGAAGGTTTGAAGAGCTTATTTTCAGTTGAGGCCTAGAGAGAAATATTACATAGCTACATTTTAAAACATCTTGGTAAGATACATAATCATTTATTTACAGTTTTGTAGAAAAACTAAAAAATACAAATATTAGAGTGAAAAGAAGATAAAAGATGTAACGCAACCTATAGTTTAAGTTTTAGGAATAATGTTTACAATTCTTGCCATGTATACTTAATTTTCTAAGGCAGTAACTGCTATGTTTGGAAAGTATTGCTTATAGAGAGAAAGCAAGGAGAGAAAGAGATAGGAGAGGTTGAGCAAGGACAGGCTACTGAGGATAGTTATAACAAATACACATTTTATGTCTTCTGATAAGTGTGTATATATGTGAAAGTCTATTTTTTGCCTGCTGTAAAAGCTATTAGGTTATGCAATAAGTGAAGAATATCACAAAGTAGTAGATATATTTTGCAGTTTTTCTAATTGGTATTAAATTAAAATTTTCCTTCGAAATTTGCAAACTCAGATAAAATAAAATATATCTTTTGCTTCTCTTTAGAGGAAAAATCAGAGACCTATAATGTTGTGATTTTCATTTATTTAAAAAAATGTATATCTTTTTCTATATGAATGATCTATTCATATTTTATTTACTTGTTTATCCTTGTTGACTGGAAGAAGGTCCATTTTCAGCAGAAGCCCAGGGAGAAAGCATTTAGCGAGTTGCAGTGGCATTTGCAATTTCATAAGCAATTATATTACATTACATTTTGTAGGTATACAAACATACATTTTATAAGTATACCAAATGTTATATTACAGTAATGATGCTTAGAATGTACAGTAATAAATTTATAGGTGTACTTGATAGTAAAACTGCATTTCAATAAAATCACTTATCTTTTAAAAGCCTTTCAACAGAATTTACAAATCAAATAAGAGTCCAGTGAGTTTTGTGTCAGAGACAGTTATAAACAAACATTCAAGTGGTCTTTCATATACAAGGACAGTGGGTGGAAAAGTAACATGCCAGATATATGCATTATGAGACAAGGATAGCCATAAGTTAGTGAGAAAGCAAAAGATTTGCTTAAAAGTAACTACATTCTTACACTTGGCTCTTAAAGTTCGTTTGTGCTATGGACTTATGTATGCATACCTGCTTTTACAGTTAGGACATGCATGCGTAATTTGCTACTACTGTATAGGATTTTCACGCAGGTCTGTATTTGAATCTTCAAAACACAGTAAGGGTGTCTTATCCCTCTTTGCCACAACAGCTTTGCAGTCGAGAATGAAAATCATTGTGCATACAGGCAACTGTGACATCATCTGCAGTGTTAGCAAAACGTATGACCGTTATTTCAGATGAAGTGCTTTGATTTGATCACACAACCATGTATGAGTGATTGTAGAGAACATGTTTGGGTATATCTATATGTTAGGGATGGTAAATGATAAACTTGTATTAGCAAAAGCAAATTTGGATATTTCAGGTTATGTATGAAAAATGGAATATATGGATGACAGGTTAGTTCAGAGAGTTGCAACAGAGAATTGATAGAGGTATATCAGTTTAGGAAGAAATAAAATGAAACGATGAGTTTGGTAAAGAAGGAAAGACCCTCAACCCAGGTGAGGAGAATGAGCATAACCAAGACTGGATGGGATCCATTTTGGGGAAGAGGGCATCTGTATCAAACAACAAAAATAGCACAATCGGAGACAACCCTTTAGAAAATGGTCAGTTTTTAAATGATTCAGTTCTGCAAAATGTCTGTATTCAGGTATAATTATGTCAGCCTTTGTGTAGATATGTATGGATGTGTGACCGTTGGTGTATCTTTAAATATATTGTACTATAGGTTTAGGGAACAAGTTCTAGGATGACTTGATAAGTTTAAGGGTTTAATTTAGACTGTAATTTTTTAGAGTTGTATAAATATATTTTATGTGGGCAGTATATGTAGTTTCATTTTTTTTGTAATGGATGTGGTAAACTGACTTCTGTAGAGGATACGCATATCTGGTAATGTGCAGAGTATGCATAAATGTTTGATGTGGGCATTATGTTAACTAAAAAATATTTGCACACAATTATCCACTGTTATAAAATTAATAAATGTGCATAATTATACTCAACATGTATGTGGTAACATGGAGAGAGAGTACATACATGTTTGATGACGGCATTATAATATTAACTAAAAATATTTCCACACAATTATTCATTGTTATGAAATAAATATCTGTTTAATTATTCTCAACACATGCATAGCATACATTTGTGTGCGTGTGTGTGTTTCCATAATATTTGTGTGTGATAAATATTACTGTCTTGTGATACTGAACTTTTATCCTCTGTGTTCATATGTCATGAAATACATAGTACAATCTGTGAAATGCAGCAAAAGCAATATCATTAAGTTAAATAATAGTACATTAAAACAAAATACTGTAATTAAAGTATTTGAAATGCAGATAGAAATGTAGCCATAAAAGCTTTAAAAGGGGTATTTTAACATTTAGCATGCACTCTCCCTCACCCCAATCATTTAAACTATTACAGCAGTTGACTGGCAATTCAAGACAAGTAGACTGGCATTTTTAATAACATGCTAGTTATAGCAAAAGCTGATCATAAACAGTTAACGTTCAAATGCTCTTAATAAAAGGAGTGAAAGTAATGTATAGTGCAAAAAGTCAATGTGTCATGTATTGCCAGCAAGAGCTAACTGGAAAAAGTTTACAAGAGAAGTAAATTAATACTGATGGAAGTCGCAGGTCAGCATGGCAGAAGGCATAGGTGAAGGTCCGGGCTCCAGCAAATTTATTTCCAGGAGCTGACAAAACATTCCTTTAACCAGTGCAACCCAAGCAGATCATTTTCCTTGGCAATTTGACAGATTAGAATGTTTTTGAGTCTTGTCAATTACTTTCTTTGATGATTACCTGAGACTTGGTTAGTGCAATTTTATATTTTGCCAGGCACTCTGTAGTAAAAGTACAGCAGGCAGCCAGTAAACTCTAGTACAGCTGCATTTTAAAGATCAGCATCATATTCATTATAGCAGTGAATATAATGTTTAATAAACCTCAATTTAACAGATAATGGGCCAGATTTGTGGTATACATATCAAGATAACTGTTTTGCATTCAAAGACAAGTCTGCCCCACTTCTTTGGATGAAGATGTCTGGCACAATGGTGGGCTGTTTCCACGGCTATGCTAGTTTCCACGGCTATGCTAGATGTTAATTTGGTTGTACAAGGAAGAATCATATGCTATTTAACTTCTCAGCCCTGTAGATTAACAAAGCAGCTTCTTCCATGTCATGGCAGTGAATGTGGCCAAAAGGCTGCAATCTTCCATTGTGGTACAAGTAAGTGCTGGATAGGTTTAGGAGTTGTCTGTGAGTGTTTGTGAGAGAGTGGTTATATGTGTGTATGTGTGTGTGTGTGTGTGTGTGTATGTATGTATGTGTGTGTGTGTATGTATATATATATATATATATATATATATATATATATATATATATATATATATATATATATATATATATAATATTATGTGTGTGTGTAAGTATGAGAATAAGGCAGACAAGTGTGTGTGTGCAGAGTTTGGTGGCTGTGATACCTACACAGAAATCTAGACTAATGAGCAGAGTCTGCCACATTAGGTAGGTGGAACCACTACCCACCAAAGGCTTATTTTCTATGACTTAATGACATTTTTAGCAGTATGGTGGTGGAGGGATAGAGGGAGGAGACGCAGGACACCAGAGATGACAATTATTTCTCATACCTTAATGGCACTTTAACAGGGCAGGGATTGGGGGGAGAACACTAGACACCAGGGACAACTCTTATGTGGCATGCTTTAATGGCATTTTAAAAGTATGCAGATTTGGGTAAAACACTACCTGGAGGACTCAATATGGCATGTGTTGATGGCACATACTTAAATGAGAACCACTAAACTCCAGAGAAAAGTAGAGTGCCTGTAACGTTACTAAGCAGACCTCAAACCTTGTATTCTCCCACTCCTCTACATCATTACTAGGTACCAGGGATTACATTTTTACATTTAAAAAAAAAAAAAAAAAAGGATTTGAAACAAATCACCACTGGCAGAAGTAACACCAGTACTAGCCTGCTGCACTTACTCATGAGCAAGTGGAACAGCGTTTTTTACATATTGAGACTCGCAGATCATAGCACAATGGTGCAGGTTAATGCTACCACCTCACAGCAAGAGGTTCCCTGGTTTGATTCTCAGCTGGGGTGCCTTCTTTGTGAAGTCTGCATGTTCTCCCTGCATTTGTGTGAGTTTCCTCCCACGTTCCAAAGACATGTGTCTGGAGTTCTTCTCACTGGACCTTCACTGAAAGTAGGCTCTTTCCTAGCTGGACTTTCAAAAATATGATATGCTGACAACATGTTGTGATGTATGAGGGAGAGGGACAGGAAACATTAGGTATATCTTTCAACCTCATAAACTACTTTTGTCTTGGTATGCATTTATGCATTTACTGAAGGATATGAAATATGAAACTCAAACATCTGGCATTAAGGATGGACTGTAATTATCCATGAATTAACTGGGCAGGTAAAAAGGAGATATCATGAATATTCTGACAACATGGACAAGAATGGGGTATTTGTGTGTGCATGTGTTTTGTGTTGTTTTACTTTTGTGGTTGTATGAGCGACTGGGGAGGAAGACTCTGCTTAGATGATGCAACTGCCACAGTTATCTACCATGGGAAGTGCCAATCTGCACATCATGGAAGTGAACTGCAATTCATAGACATGAAAATTAGCCAATAATGAGGTCTTTTTTTATGCGGCTAATGTGCCTATGAATCACAAAAGGGAGCATCATATCAATAGGGTCTTTTTAACCTGGGCATTATGGCCCACTCTGGGTTAGAGTTAAAGTAAGGGTAGGCAATGGGATAGATCTAAAAGTATATATGTGTGTGTTGTGTGTCTCTCAGTGGTCTTGTCTACTGGTAGTTTCATAGTAAGGGTTTTCCTAGAGTAAGAAGCCCCCCAGCATTAACTTTATTAACTTATTAGCCCACTCTGGGGAATCTTACTGAATCTGTAGCAATAACTGGTTATCAGATGTGAGGCATGGGGTTTCTAGTTAATTGGCATTCACATAGCACAACTATTGATGACCCATTATAATTCTGCCTGATATTGCAAGTAAACTAAGAGCTGTTATTGCTGAACACAAGTACGTGGATTTTAATTCTGCAGTAAGGAAACATTTAGAAACTGCATTTTGTAACAATGCCAGTGAATAGATTTTGAAGCCAGCGAAGTTCACTCAGCAAAATCACGTTAGCAGCCAAATCTATTCAATTAAGAGTACATCCAATGTGGCCAGTGATCATGGAGTGAGTCTACTAGAGCTGCATCTCAGCAGTTTTCTGATAAAGTATCCTATTTTTGTTAAATATTTCAACACGGCACAAAGCAAATAAAATGTACTAGAGAATTACTGAAATTATACCCAATTTCTGTGCACATATTGTCAGAACTGGCAGATTAAAGAAATAGAGCCATAGGGTACATTATCATCAGAATATTTACTCAGACTATTGAGCACAAGATATA
Source organism: Protopterus annectens (assembly GCF_019279795.1). Classification (NCBI taxonomy): domain Eukaryota; kingdom Metazoa; phylum Chordata; order Ceratodontiformes; family Protopteridae; genus Protopterus; species Protopterus annectens. The sequence goes on from NC_056733.1 coordinate 1,274,155,857, forward strand.
ACACATACAATTTAATGTAAATTCACCTTACAGTACTCTATACTATCACTCTCGATGCTACATCCCCTTTCTTTACAAGAACAACTATACTAAGCAAATATTTAGAGTTCTATAAGCTGACAATAATACATATTCTAATTCCATTTTGGCTCTGTGACGTGAAAATACATTAATTCAAGAATCCGCCTGGTTCTGTGATGCAGGAGTGGAGCCTTTACTGTGATTCAGACAATTGAAGTTTAAATAGCAGACCTGGCACCTGTGGAGCTACGCGGGGGAGGGGGGAAGTGAAGGGCCATGGTGTGCCCATCTCTCCCATGGTGACGTCAGGGTTATGTTTGCTTGGAGTGCTCATAGACAAGGTTGATTTCTCTGGTGGAGACTAAATAAAACATGTCCTGTGTTTGAGAGGCGGGGTTAAGTTTGCATATTAGTAATGTTCCCTGCGGAAGTGAGGGACAACTGGAGTGGTCAGCCATTGCATGGTCCCCTTTAGCTCCACAAGTTGGGCATTCAATGGAACATGGGAAGCAAATGTAGAAAACCCTCAAATCACCTCTCTCCCTGAAGTTCATCACCCTAGTGATTTAGAACAAATGGTTCAACTGGCTTGGCCTGGAGGGATGGTGAAAAGAGAGCTAAAAAAAAAAAAATCATGTTTGAGAACTCTCTGCAGTTTTTACACCGACTAGTTTTTGACTAGTGTGGATTAAGGAGCTGTTAATGAGCTGTTCCCTATTGTCCAGAGGTGCAAGGTTTGATTCCCTCAGCCTCTATTGCCTAACTGTGGGATTCTCAGTAAGTTACTTAAGCAGAAACTGGGCCGAGTGTGAAAAAAGTGTATGGATATCACTGCTCTGTCCCAGAAAATGAAAATATATAACGATTGTATAGTATTATCAAACTCTGCTTTTAAGTGTCCCATGTTTTGAATATTGTGCAGATATACCTTGTTTCATTTCTGTTCATTTTCTTGAAATTTCTTATTTAATTATGGTATCATTTTGATAAAAAAGTGTAGCTGTATCAGCCCCTTAGCTCTTTAAGTAAAGAGCAAAGTAAATCATAAAAAAAAAAAAAAATCCATCCCTACTTTTCTACTGAAGAGCAATAAATAAATAAATCACCCCCCAGCCATTCAGATCCCATTTCTGTGCCCTGCCCCAGTCCCTACTCCATTTTATTAAAAAATAAATAAAATAAATATATAAATAACTCATTTATTCTTGTTATAAAATGTAGCAAACATTTGCTACAGTTTATATCCTGCTGGCTCTCATGTTTCCCTTAATAAATTCTTCTTGCAAACTGTAGCAAACAGTTGTCTGCATTGAGAGTAACAGTGCTCAGTTTTTTTAATTTTTAAACTGTAGAAAACTGCTTGCTACAAAGTAGCTGCAGTTTAGACCACACACAGTGCTGCATCACTCTGGTTTGGCTGCAGATGCAATTCTAGTTTTGAAAGCTGGCATTGCATTAGAAGTCAGGATCATCTGATTGCACCCCACAACACTTTACACCCAGGTCAGTTGAACCTCTCACACCACCCTAGCTACACCTCTATTAAGAAGACTTATGATGTAGAAGAGCAACACTAGAGGTATTTATGTTTTCGGTATGCTAAATCTGAGTTGCAAATGTACAACTATTTTCTTTCTTGGAAGATTATTAGTTGCAGGACAAAGACCTCATTTTGTACCTTATACAAGGGCCTTCTAATTCAACATATGTGTCTTCTCATTCAACATATTTCACTCGAGAGTTATGCACCCCGGAGTGATAGCTCCCAGTCTGTTTTTTGAGAATTCTGATGAGATTTATAATTATTCTGAATATTAGACACAATGAGCTTGAATTTCTACATTTTAGTAAAACCTCAAAATTCTATCTATATATTCACTGAAGACCATTATTAGTTACAACTTCCCAAGTTTTATATGGCTAGCAAATGTAGTAGGCCATATATGCACAGATTAAGTATATTTAGAGTTTACACACAGGAGATGACAATTGTTTCGTGCATAGACATAAATTACCTCTACCTTTCATCTACTGAAGACCTGCCCCCGGATTTAGTAATCTTCCATGCAGGACTAGCTTAGTCCTGTATGGAAGCGGCCGTTTAGGAGCAGGATGGTATCGCGCTATGCATATTAATGAAGGCACTCTACCTGTTATGACCAATATTTTTAGCTGCATAACATATATTTGTGAACTGGAGTACTGCGTTAAATGCAGATGTGATGTGTTAGTGTCATAATGTTGCAAACTCCACAGATAATCACATGTGGCCCATACAGTATATGTACACAGGAATCAGGGTTACAAATGGAAGGTAAAATGTGTAATGAATGATAACTCCATACAGCTTCCAAATCCCCCACCTTCCCAAGAACCATTAGACATTACTATCTAAAGTAGTGCAGTGGAAAGCGGGGGAGTAAGCAAGTGTAAGCACTATTAAGTAGTAGTAAGCGTATGTAAGCACCAGTAAGTGGGTTTAAGCCTGTTTGTGTGGGGGTAAGCAATGCGCACACAGGTTAAGCAATATTGAACCTACCTCTCTAAGTACATTTAACTGAAGGTTAGCATAGCTTACCCTCACGCAAACCTGTGCAAACCTGCTTACAAGTGCCTTAATCACCCTGTATCCAACAGCCGCTGTTCTGCTCAGCAACAAAATAAACAGCCTTGCAGGTCTTGAACCCAGGACCCTATACACTGTAGTCACAGTAGTTAACCACCAAGCCATCACAGCAGTATATGAGAGTGAGGTATCGCCAAACAAATCCTCACTATAGTAAAATCAAACGGAACATATGAAAGGAATCGGTATGCAGTCATATGTTATATAACCTACTACATAACCTAAATATTGGAGTACAGAAGTAAGCCCAAATGTGAGGTGTAATTGTAATAGAGTGTTGAAGTCCCCTGTTAAACACAAGGACCAAATACAGTGTACGCACACATGAATCATGGATACCAGACATATATATAACGTAATGAATAATAAATCCGTGCCAAAAAGCAAATATAATGCAAAGTAAATATTAAGCAACACTAAGCATTACACAGGCAAGCTTAGTAGGTGTAAGCAATGTGTAGGCCAGCTAGTTCAATTTGCCCAGTGGTATACCCCTTTAAACAATGCCAACATTAGGTAAGCAGGTTTGCCCATAGCTTAGCCTTTTCAAAACTGTCACGGCAAAGTGTGGGAAATCGGCCCTACTTAAGCCCAACAGGCAGGAATACATCTCATACCTGGTTGTAGCTTCTCCTTGCAGGCACCATGTCAGGAATGGGAGAGGGAGTGCGCTTTCGGGCACAGCGCTGGGGCATCCAGGAGTCCAGAGTCCTAGCAGGACTAAGACCATGAGCAGAGACTGCTGCAGGGCCAGTACCAGGGTTCCCAATATAAGGCAGAAGCCTGGGACTGTCTCGCCTGTGACTTCACCAGTGCCACTAGCACCACCCGAACTGGTGAGCAGGTCAGGCATCACTATGCCAACCTAAAGCGGTGAAAGGGGGATCTCTTTGATCAGTGGATCCAAGAGGCTAGGACGGCAGGGGTTGTCCCAACTGTGTGCAAATCACTCCACTAGCTGTTTAATAATTGCCAGCTTATGTATATTATGGATATGTATGGCTAAATATTCCTCTTATGTCCTTCACAGCGGCAAGTGAGTGGGCCGCGAAATGAGAAGCCCATGGATGTCGCCTGGAGAGGTTGTAACGCAAGGCAGGTTAGTAATACTCTTGCATGTACTGTCATAGGAAATAAATCTAAAAGTATTAGTAAGTTAATTGCCAGTATAAAACCTGTATTGTTTAAGGCAAATACTGCATACACCGGAGAATATGGCAGGAAGAGTCTCATATAGTTTGTATGTAAATAAAAGCATAATAGCCTGACAATAAAGGTCGAACTGCTGGACTGCATGTGTATACTCTGATATCCTATGGTAATGTAGATTTGCAATCACTTAATAGTACTGTTGTATTAAGCACTGTTACCCACACTGTGCAATATAAATAGAATGTGTGAGGATGTCTGTGTAATCCCCAGAGGTCATTTAGCACAACTGAGAGAGACATAGACAGAAAACAGTGAAAAGACAGACAACAAAATCCGAATAGCGCAAGCAACAGAAACATGAACTGTTGTATTTTTAGCACACACAGCCATGGTTCAAATCCTGGGAGTGGTAGTAGTCTGCATACAGAATCATACCCCACAACTGTACAGATATGTCTGAAATGTCCAGTAAATTGGCCCATATCTGCTGCCTGTCACTCTGTCCCCCTGGGTGATCTCAGACGTATAGGCAGCAAACAAGAAATACAACTGATTGTCGCACATCTATAAGAACAAGCCTGTCACTCTAGCAACTCCCCAAACTGTTATGAGAGTAATAAGCCAAGTTTGTAATATCTACACCCCTATGTTGTCTTGCTGTGACCAGAGTTTGTACAGTAGCAGAGTGAGATGTATGTGCATAATAGTAATGTGGAAACTGGTACTTTGTGTGGCAACATTCAGGTAGTGCTAACGAACATTGCTCCCACAGGTCTGTCAGATATGAACACTGCACCCAGAAATAAAAAGATACCCTGTAGTGGTACTGTTTACTTTGGTATTGTATGGCATTGTGAGTGATGCATTTGCCCATAATAATAAGGTATTACTCATCACTGTCACCAACACTGTGCTACATAATATAACTGTCTAGGAAATCCTGTATAAGAGTATTGTAATGCAAGGTCAGAATGTAAAACCACAGGAGAATTATAAGACAGAAATCTGGAAATATGCATCTATATATAGCACACACAACTGTGATGGACAGTGTTGTAGTTTTAGCAGACACAGCCATGGTATGCATCCTGGGAGTGGAAGTAGGCTGCATATGGAATCCTACCCCACAACTGTACAGATAAGTCCAGAATGTCCAGCATATATCGGCCCATATCTGCTGCCTGTCACCCTGGGAAATCAGTGGGATGATCCTAGATGTTTAGGTAGCAAACAGGAAATGCAACTGATTTTCAGACATTAAGAACAAACCTGTCACACTAGCAATGAGAGTAATAAGCCATGTATGTCCCATCTACACCCCTTTATCAAGCTGTGACCAGAGTGTGTACAGTAACAGAGTGAGATGTATGTGCATAATAATGTGAAATCTGGTACTTTGTGTGGCAACATTCAGGTAGTGCTAACAAACTTTGCTCCCACAGGTACGTCAGATATGAACACTGTGCCAAGAAACAAAAGCTTGACATCCTCTACTGGCACTGTTTACTCTGGTACTGTATGGCGTTGAGTGATGCAGTTGCCCTGAATAATAAGGTATCACTGATCTTGTCACCCACACTGTGCTACATATATAACTGTCTAGGAAATCCTGTATAAGAGTGTTGTAAGACACTAAAGGTTGAAGAGGGCAGTATTCCTCGTATGTCCCGGTTCACCTGCATGTGGTCAAGACATAGCCAGAGCCTGAGCCTGTGCAAAAAGAGATGGACAGGTATGTGCATAACATCAACCTGGAATCTGAGTGTGTAGCAGTTAAGAGGTGTATACTACAGGTAAAACCAGTCCATGTATATAGTTGTCAGCAGTCATATCACTGTCCAAACTAAGGCAATAGAGTAGTGTAGTAATACTTGTAAGGTACAGATAACAGCACTGACTAGGATGCGAACTACAGGAATATACTAGTTGTTAATTGACATATTTCTCTCCCCCCACCATATCGCCAACAATACACTAAATACCCACCTCAACTTTTACGTGATGACTCCACTATAATATGTCCTATTGTTTGATAATTATATAAATCTGTTTCTATGCATGTGCTATGTTGAAATACTCCAACATTGGTGGAATGGTGCCATCAATGCACCTGCATGCTGTTGTTATTACCACTGTGGACCCATATATGCATGCATTCAATTTGCTATGCAACTGTTCCATAACTGGTGTCTGGGTTAATGGGAATATCTATGCATGCTGTTATACCTAATTCTGGAATGTGTTGACTATTACTAACCCACATATGTTGACAAACCATAAACACCATAGCATGTATGGGAATGCGGGTCCCAGCGGACCCACCTGTCCCACGTCAGCTGGTCATGGCACCAGTCTCCATCATGTCTGGGGCACAACCCATGACCTCCTCATCTGTTGGTCCTGCAAAACCTTCGGGTGGAACCCCCTCAGTGGATGGGGCTCACCCCCCCCCCCTGGGAGTGAGCACGGACGGGAACCTGTCGCCCATTGCAAGGTCTGGGTCGTGGTGCATAGCGAGCTCCACAGGGAGGTCAGAGATCTCCTACGCCAGCTCGAGGGCCGCATGTCCTGGTTAGAGGGTCAGCCTGGCTCTCCGACTCAGCTACAAGCACAGCCACCTTCGGGGCTGTGAAGGTGCAGTGGTGACTGCCCATGGGCTTCCAATTTCTTAACACCCCTTCCCATCAAGATGTTTACCTCCCACATGTGTCATATACCACTCCTGTATGCATCTTTTTGTCTTGTCTGTTAACCTACCTACCCAAATACACCTACCATCTCTCCCCAACATCCCACTCTTACCTGAAAAAAAAAAAAGGGGGCAATCCGTTCCCAAAAAAAATATTGCTCCATACATAGCTGTCCATTTCACACACATGTTCACTGGACACATGTAATCTGGTCTAATTGGCATCACAACATATTATTGTTGTCCTCACCCCTCTCTCAGGGGTTTGAGTGTCCAAATCAATCTCCAAATTCAGTGTATACGCACAGCTGTTGCTGTAAAAGAAATGGGCAGCTATGGCCCTTCCCTACATCCTCCTCAACATCCCTAGCTAGCTATTTTCCCTACTGTCTTTCCCTCTGTGTCCCTTTTTTACCACTTTGCTATCAACACCTTTTCTTTTCTTTTAAAGAAATTAGCACAAGGGTAAGCAGGAGTAAGCACTTTAATGCAGCAGTAAGTGGGTTTAAGCTTGTTTGCGTGGGGATAAGCAGTGCCTACACAGGTTAAGCAATTCGGAAGCTGGGTATAAGAAACAGTAACCAGAAGTTAGCAGTGCTTATCTTTGTGCAAACCCACACAAACCCGCTTACAAGTGTGTGTATGTATGTATATGTGTGTGTGTGTGTGTGTATATATATATATATATATATATATATATATATATATATATATATATATATATATATAAAATATACATAATAGATATCTACATCTCTAAATGCATGTCTATGTGTGTGTGTGTGTGTGTGTGTGTGTGTGTGTGTGTGTGTGTATATATATATATATATATATATATATATATATATATATATATATATATATATATATATATATATATATATACACACACACATATATATATATATATATATATATATATATATATATATATATATATATATATGTGTGTGTGTGTATATATATATATATATATATATATATATATATATATATATATATATATATATATATATATATATATATATATATATATATATATATATATATATATATATATATATATATATATATATATATATATATATATACACACACACACATTTTTATATATAATGTGTGTGTGTGTGTGTGTATATATATATATATATATATATATATATATATATATATATATATATATATATATATCTATCATATATATATATATATATATATATATATATAATATATATATATATATATATGTATATACAGACATATATCGATTAGATATAAAAGAGAACATAACAAAAACGTGTATGTCCACATGCTCCATTAAAGGGGGTGAGGGGGCCCAAACAACATGCGTCTTGCACGTGTAGATATCCCCCCCCCCCACAGCGAAACACATCTGCCCTGCAATACAATACCAACTGTTGCAAATCCCATAACCAGGACCTGACATAACATGGGCACAAGATGTTAACAGTATGCCATCCCACCTGTATGATGTCAGGCTGTTATCAGTAATGTACCATGCGGTACAGTCTGACTACCATAGGGAATGTACAATGTAGAAGCAATCAACATTCCTAAGATACACAGACACATGTATGCTGATACATATATATGTATGTATACACATGTATAGATTTTATTTGTAACTACACATACAAACAGATATATGTATAGGATGATGCATATGTAGAAGGTGCACACAATACAGAACAGCCACTATGCCTACAGTTGCCACCTGACCAACTAGACACTGTATGAGCCACCCATACAAATGACAATTGTTGCCTGCAACATATACCCACACACAGGTATGCATACATGAAAAAGCTTTATTTGTGTGCTATTACAGTTGTATATGCCATGTCATACAGCTGTTTTGACTCTGACATACTTATAAACAGAGTAATGCAATTGTGAAACTGTTATATTAATACAGTAGTCTGGAAAGGTTGACATATGTTGCTGTCCAGGCCGAGGCCTTCAAGTAGTGCAATAGTAAAGACAGACTGGGCCACAGGATAACACTCAATCAACAGTAAGTAATGCAGATATATAGTCCAGTAGCCTCTAACTACACTCTGTACACAATCCCTAAGGGAGTAAAGACCTTCCCTAAGGGAGTAAAGACCTCCGTTGACACAGTGGGATGTATCTGTTGCATAACAAGGCATAACTGACACCATCACAAACACACTGACAAACAGAACAGTCTGTATGGCAGGAAGCAGTAGGCCTGCATTTACCCAAGGTGAATTGTATGGTAATGTGCATCCAGATACCTTAAGACAGCTTACCCCTGATACCCCCACATGTTGCAACAGCCTAGGTTAGTTATGGTGCATCCCTCCCATAGACTGAATAATACAGGGCTATATACCACTGCTACATACACTGGCCTCTGGAGTGCAGAAGGGCACACATGTATTGTGTAGATGAAGCCCACACATATATGGACCCAACCCCACAATATGTGTGGGGGCCACAACAGCAGTGGACTGATGGCAGGAATGGCAGCATGACATGCTCACAGCCCACTACACAACAACCCATGACAGCATGTCATATGTGCAAAGCTTAGTATGTAGGTGGAGGACAGAGGCTGGAAGAAACGCCCATTGTGAAATACTGTTATAGACTAAGCAAGTTGCTGGTTTTACAGGATAGTCTGCAACATACCCTTAGTCAGGAATATGAAGTTAGAAACGGACATTAATGTAGTCATGTACTGATAGCACTCCACACACACACACACACACACACACACACACACACACACACACACACACACACACACACACCCAGTGATGTTTCTGACAAAAGACCTGTGTGGTGGACAGACAAAACATAATAGGCACACCTCTGGCCATCAAGTGGATAGGCCCACAGTTGAGAGCTATGCGGACAGACTGCATTCTAAGTTAAACTAGTATGTGCACACACACAAACTGTAACACTGCTGCTGTACAGTGCATACAGCAACACTATTCACACTCTGTCTGTAGTTCTGGAACCCCCTACAAATATGTAACTGACCTGAGTGTGCAGGTTCTCTTGTAAGAGGTATTGCTACCTGCTGTCTGTAACACTGCTGCCCACACACAGGAAGGATGTCCGCCATATGGGAAAGGTAAAGGGACCACGCCCACATGATGTAGGGATTTATAGAAGTTGGTTGCCATTACAGTGGTAATTGGAAATATTACACAGCATGCTGCATGCAGGTAGCAAGTGGAGGACACTGATTGGTGCGGAGGACCTCACCTGATCATGTGCCTCACTACAAAATCCATGTAGCAATCAATTCAAAGCAGCTCAATACATTTACTGGAGGGAGACAGAGAGAGATTGAAAGGCAAACCCTAAAAAAAAAAAAAACAAAAAAAAAAAACCGGCAAAATATCCAGAAGAGACATCATTCCCACAACAGGTATTATGCATGTATAGTACTTGGTCTATAATAATGGGACAGGTGATGTGGAATGATTTATATGTGCCATCAGGTGGTGTTGTAATGATGTTCAGCTGAACAACTGCTAAGGACAATAGAGTTTGTCCCTGTAGGTAGTGGGCCATACCCATCAACCGTGCAGAGCAGCACTGATTGATAAGATGCAAGCCATCATAGTATGTGTTGTGTAATGTGGAGCATGTATATTGCTGTGGCCTATAGCTGGTGGTGGAAGTAAGCCATAATGATGGACAAGTGGGTTCCACAGTCCACCTCTTGCAGGATACTCAGTTTAACCTGTATTGTAGCATGCAGGAATGCCATAGGTGTATAATAGGGTACTTGCAATCTGGCCCTACATATACCCCTCTGTCAGGCTGTGTCCATATGTGGCACCTGTGTGTGTTGTAGCAAGGCCGAACAGTGCAGCTGTGCAGGAAGGTGTTGTGAGATTGTAGACCTGATGTCTGAATGTACCCCGTATATAGGTATGCATATGTGTAAATATATATGCACATGTATGTCCACAAATATACAGATACCCATGTGTGGACATATATATATATATATATATATATATATATATATATATATATATATATATATATATATATATATATATATATATATATATATATATATATATATAGATATATATATATATATATATATATATATATATATATATATATATATATATATATATATATATATATATATATATATATATATATATATATATATATATATATATATATATATATATATATATATATATAGATATATATAGATATATATAGTTAGATATAGATATATATATATACATATAGATATAGATATATATATATATATATATATATATATGTCGGATATATATATATAGATATATAACTATATGCATGTCGGATATATATATATAGATATATATATATATAAACACACAAACATATATGTATGTAAATAAATGTCCCCTATATTACCACAACAGTGCTGCATGCTACGTGCGAGGGAACAGCACACATAGCAATACAGACAGATATCTACAGCTTTGTGTGTGTAACATGGATGGGTGATATCTACAGCTTTGTGTGTGTAACATGGATGGGTATGTCGCATGTGAACCCCTTGTTGGGACCACATTGCCCTTGTCTGTGAATTATGGAATGGGAATATGGTAAAGTATGGCAGTTATTGTTGTGGAGGTGGTCAGGGTTGGTAGATATAGAGGACAGCCTACAGGGATGGTATGTGACACGTGGTGGGTAAACACCCAGGATGGTGTGCATGATCTGTGATGTAGACACCCCATGGGCCCCAATATGGGCACAGTGGGAACAAGCCTTCCACCCACTGATATTCACGACGGCTGTCCACGTCCCGAAGTTGCCTGGCCTGAAGCCTGAGCAGGAGGAGCATGTGAGCCCTGTGAATGTGTACTGGGTGCCTCAAAGTGAGGTAGCACATCTCACGTGTCCTTGGAGCCCGTTATGAAACAGACCCTGGACCTGACTTTGGGGGACAAGATCATGTGGTTGTGTGCCTCCGGGGGAGAGGGTGACATCACCTGACATCACCTGAATCTGTTCCACCTGAAGGTATTTCTGGACCAGTAGATGAGGCCCCAGCATGAGTCACATGTGATGTGGTCTGGTAACATGGGCAGATGAGTTTGGAGAGGTGTTTCTGCTGGCCAATAGTAGATATACATGCTATTGTGTCACTGTTATAGAACATATGTTGGTGGTAATAGTCTACACAATCCCGGAACATGTCCAACAGCATGCATAGATAACCCCAATAACACAGAATGTCAGATGTGCAGCATCCACATAGCAAGCATACCACAGGCATATATGGGAACCATAGTGGCCCTGACAATGGCATGCAGGTGATTAGTCTGTAACGGGCCAGCAATGATAGCGTCCACACAGGGAACATGGCTACAAACGCATTGCACAGTGTGTGGTACAATACAATATCTGCCCCACTGGTAGGTACCTATTGAGTTGTGTGTACAGTTTGTTGTCGCTGATATGGTGAGGGGGTGACAGTGATGTCTATTAAGAACTGTGGTAACCTTGCTCCATGACTTGCTCACACCTGTGTCCATCTAGATGTCCCATGGGAGGCTTCCGGCGTACTCAGCAGCTGAACACGACATTGCGGTGAACCAACTCATAAGCACCACCCTGTCTTGTTTGGGCGGTCAGGAGTGGACCGCCCTGTGGAACGACCTAGTCAATGATGTCTGACTGCAGAACTGCAGATATGAGCAGGTCCGGCATCATTGTTCTGGCCTGCTTCGCAATGCCCATTGGCGTGCTGCTGCAGTCCAGGGGGGATCACCTTGCCACAGGGGGGAGGCATGCCATCCATCCCTCCTGACACATGTGGAGGAGCTCTTAGCCAGCCTCGTGGCACCCTGCCTGTCCGCATAGCCACCAACTGCCGGACACCTTTGTGGAGGTGGGTGCTACCCACACACTTGGAGGAGCATGCAGGTAAGGCCACAGGGCATATCAGTAGACCACTGTTGCGTATACATATGCATCTGTACAAGTTGACCATGCATATCTGACATGTAGATATAGTTTGTTGCTGCATAGTAGTGATGAACAGATGTGCATATGTGGTAGTCTTGTGGACCTGTACTGTTGATGTATTGTAATGCTGCACCCACCCTGTAGCGATGCCACAGGTGTGGCCATTGACTTTGCATCTCTCACCCTCTTATGTAGGTCCCTCCGGTATACCACCAAGGCAGCAGCCTCAAGCTGGTGAGTATGGTTTATGTAGATGCTTGCCAATACACCGGGCATGTAATAGTTATAGTATATTCCATGCACACATCTAACACACCTACCCAGAATGCATGCTGTACATGTGCACGTATTGTTGCTGTTAAATGCACAGCATCACAGTGTTGACCATGATGGGATATTGGAAGGCTATGTCAGACATCTGCAAGATAACTAACATCCTGTCATTGTGGAATGTGTCCACTGGGAGTAACATAATGTTGGGAGACATGGCCTACACTAGGGGCATGTTTGGAACAACACCCATATACAGTGGAACACCAGTGTATGTACCTGTAGGACAATGGCAACTGTTGCAGAGTTACACTATGGCATAAGGTATTATTGTGGCCCACATCAGCTTGGGACTAGGCTGTAACATGTGTTGTTTAGTGTATGGGACTCTGCAAAGTGACACACATGTGAAGACCTTACTTGTCAAGCATCTGCAAAAAGGCTAAAGGTGGGGGGGTGTCAGCATGACACACCAGTGCACTGCAGCAGGGATCGTAAAGATGCTAAGAATGACTGTATCTGCACATAGGTTCAGTAACTGTGGCAGATGTAACCCTATCCCCACAGCAATAGTGACGGCAGTGTGTGAACACCGAGGGATGTGCACATGAGTAAACCTTGCAATCATGCAGGTTTGGGGGAACGTGTAGGGCAGACTGAGCATACACTGGCAAATGCAGATGGCCCATGCTAGTATTCCCCTGCCAGGAGTAGTGACTGCTGTAGTGCACACAACAATAGGTGCAACAAACCGTTGGGTGTGGGCACACATGTCCACACGTAGTGTATGCATCACGGTCAGCATCAGCACACCTAACACATTCCATAGACACTGCATGTGAAAGTACAAGACCTATGTTACATATCGGGCTCATGTACTGTTAAGATATGCTGTGATGTGGTCCCATAGCAGATCAAGGAAGGGTGCGTCATATCAATAAGGGTGTGTACACCCCTCATAGCCACTGTATGCTCTGATGATTGTCAGTTTAATAGTATTGGACTGGTCATACATGGTCCGCTGATGTTGAGAGCTGTAAATCAGTCATTCACAAATGACATTGTCCACATGTCATCCCAGGTATGTGTTGCTGAAAAACATAGGGCTGTGAGCATTAAAGCTGACATAACTGAGACAGTACTACACATTCAGCAATGGGCTGTACACCTGTGAGGTGTGTTGCACAGTACATGGCAGGGTGCAGAACAGGTGCACAGCAATACTATGTACATGGGTGCAGTGGTATCCAGGGGAAGGGGCATCACCTTGTGACACAGCACATGCATCACACACATGTATACTGTTGCTAGCATGGATTGACTATAGCTGCACTGCATGCTGCTGTGTACCATATATTATGCATGTTGACAGATGGGTAATAGGAGGACTGTATGTTCTATCATTGTGCAACCTCACCTGTATGTGTTTGTGTGCATCCTGGTGGATGGGTAGTTTGTAGGATCACTCTGGTGAAGTGGAGAAAGGTTTAAGCATGTAGGATGTGTGTAAGGGAGGCCTGTAGGATGCATGTGTGGATGTGTGTATGGGTGGCCATGTATGCACATGTGTGATTGTGAGGTTTTTCGTACAGCAGTACCTCCCTTTGGGATCGTGCAGTACATGGACTGCCACATTACAAACCAGGAATACTTGTCATGTATGTAATCACAGGACAGCTGTTAGTATAATAAGGTCTATACTATAGCATGGAACAGGCATTGAGAGGGAAGGTAGACACCAGGTATACCCTTAATATCGCATTCAGCAGAGAAGTGACCGACAACCCTTGTATGCAGCACTACAGATGCATTGGGAACCTACTAGTCAACACCAGGGAGTGTATCCATATATTACAGTTGTCACATGATAGGCTGAAAAGCATATCTGGCATGTACTGAGCAATACATACACATGACACTCCAGTGCATGATACTATGGAGTGAACATAGTAGCCCACGCGTATAGGGGCCATGCTCATGATGTCTGGACATGCACAGGGTGAACACTGAATGACAGCAATAAGGCCATCTAAAACCACTACACACAGGTCAGGCAGGTAATGTAGTAACAGGTCTTCTGTTGTGATCACTTGTCTAGGCATTTAGAGGACTGATATGTTTCAACGAGTGTATGTTACCAAGTGTGACGCAGGATGCGGAATGCATGGAAATATATACGTAGGACTGTCTTTAAAGTCACAGACAGGTAGGTATTAAGGTGGTGTGTGTGCATGTGTAAAGTGCGTTTATTGTTTTCCCCCACAGGTGGCGAGGTGGGTCAGGTCCCTCCTGCATGCAATCTGATGTTGGTGTCCATACAGACACCGAAGATTATGATAGTACTGTTGATGCACAGGTAGGGTTGTCAGGGGCCAAAACAGCACATCATTTGACATCCCCCTTTTAGCCACCCGAACCCCCACTTACAGTTTCAGTGCCTATATATACTCCATCACCAGTGGCCATAGCAGAGGGACAGCTGGCGTTTGGTCGCAGTGCACAGGAAAGTGTGGTAACCGTGCCTACTGTGTCTGGTTGCAGCAGGCATAGTCGGATGTCCGTCAGGGCACCACATAGGCTTATGTTCCAGGGTGCTCGTGGTAGGGCCACTGGTCATCATGCCCCTGGCAGACGTGACACAGCTGGTACCAGCAGGGTCATATTTCAGGCTGTCATGGCGGCGCAGGCATGTATGGAACATTACACCAGACAGGGCGTGTGGCTGCAGATGGCTGCTCTCACATCTGCAAGTGACAACTCCCCTGAACTGGCTGGTGCCATCCGTGCATTAACTGAGTTCATGGATAGACGGTCTGGTGATATGATGGCCCTCATTGACCATGGTTTGTCCATGCTTGAACGTGTGGTGGGAGTGTGGCGATGGCCATATGGATGTAGGCCAGCAATGCCAACAGCTGACAGTCAACGTGGAAGTGCTAGGACACCTAGAGGCACCCATAAGTGGCAGTACCAGCCCTGGCACTGTGTGGGAGGAGGTGCTGTCCACACCACACCACTCCAGAGCGGGTCACGAGCACTTGGTCCAGGACAGTCCCAGGAGGGACCTGGTTCCAGTGGACATTTGTCATCATTAGGTGAGAGTAGCACATCGAGGCCTGGGCAGGCCCATGGAACCCCTGGCAGGCACAGTCCATGTGGCCGGAGGGCGTGAACTGCACACCCTGCCAGGTATGGTCTGCAGCTGCCCATAAACATCTGTGTAGAGCAGCCACATGCCAGAAGTGTGTGCGTGCATATACCCATACAGTATACAAACACACCTAGGGCAATTCCATACCTACACACACCACATCACCACGCCCAGTTCATTTTATTACACCCCCTCCCCCACACACATGGTGTCAAATGTATGGCCCACCCTCAGCATCTTGCAAACCAACAACACAACCTGTGCATATGATGATACCTGTGCCACATCCTTGTCATCCATACCATCGATGCAGGGACAGGCTAATATGGTCTGAATGCACACATTGACTGTACTACAGTGTACCACAGTACTGCAGTGTAACATGTAAGGAGTGAAGTGTAATGCATATATGTCAAGTAGTGTAGCCATCCAGCAATGATGCATTATAGCCGTTAGTAACACTGGTTGATTGTGGTCTCTGTAATGTTATCACTGGTTGATTGTGGTCTCTGTAATGTTATCCATTTGTGTTGTAGGTGTACATGTGTCAGCACGAGGATGGTCTGCAGTCATATTCCACAACTGGGTATGGCACTATGGTGACACCATGGCTGTGACATATCTGGGGTACAGTTGAACACATGTCACATGTTTGTATAACATTACCTGTGCCACATGGACACGTGTCCCACTGGGATGTGTATAATCTGCAACCTGTTGTAGACCCATCCACACACACACACTCATACTTGGCAACAATGGGACTAGACCCCTACCTAGGTATGTAGTGATACTGAAGTGTGTGGCTTTCATTGCACACACCACACAGCATTTAGGGTGAGGTGTGTTCAAGTTTACATTTTACATGCAGAACATCCCCAGACATGTACAGTATGCTAATTGGGAATGTAATGGGTGTATATGGATGATATAGTGACATACCTTCATATACACATTAACAGATGCATAACAGGCAGACACATGTCCAAGAGACCCTGGGCCTATCGCTGCTAACTGACTTGACCTTGTGTCCAATGTGTTACAGGTATGCTGCACACAGCACATGCATAACTGGCCTGGATTGTGGTATCAGTTACCTGTATGGTTGATGGTGACAGTGGTAACCATAATGTGGTACGTGGGACATATACCGGGTCTACCTTGGTGTAATGACAATGTACACAGCACCCACATCCCTCAGTGGATATTGTACTCCTTGAAACCCAAGATGACACTCTGACATACCCACCATCACACATTGGCCACGATTGTGATACAACCCATTGTATATCCCAACAGTGGTACTACAGGGTATGCATCTAATGCACATGCCACACGCATAGTAGGGTGTTGCATTGTCATGCCTCACCTATGGGCAGCAACAACACTATCTGTACTACTGTGTGGCAGTGGGTATTGTAATAGGAGTATGTGGCCTTGGAATACTACACTCTACAGATATACAGATAGGCACACATACACACACTTGCCAGAACACAATGGGTATCTCATGCCTATCGACCCATTTGTACAACACTGTTGTGCTGGTACTGCAAGGCTCATGCAGCTGGTATGGATAGGAGCAAAACAGGGTACATGTAATGTTCCATACAGCAGCAGCCACAACTGACTGCTATTGTCCAAGGAGAGATGAGTTGTATAGAAGTTGTGTGTACAGTGGTATCCTGCCACCTGCCATGTGGCAGCAGGAAGTCTATCGATACACTACTGTAGTGACCCTCCAGGTGAGAGTGACATGCATCAGCCAATCCTCCAGGTGCCTCCTGCACATGGCTACTGAGGTGATCAAATTAACATGTATGCAACATGCATTACAACACGTGGTTAGTACTGTGATGGAGACCTGTACCCAAGCAAGTTCTGTTGACTGTAGTGGAGGTACCCGTGGCATGTGGTGCGTACAGGGTGTTATCTACTACATGTGCCAGTTCTTACACAACTGGGCAGACATGTCAGTGTCAGTCAAGCGTAGGTTGCCTGTACATATCCCAGCTGGATACCTGCCATCTGCACATCTGTACAGGGACTGACAGTCATCGGCTTGGCAAGTAGCTATGCAGTAGGATGAATGTGTTGACAGACGTTTGATAACAATATGTATGCCATAACTACATGTCAAAAGCCCCCACTAACATGTGCTGTACAGGTAGTCTACGGTTACATTCCACATGTCCGATCATTACCCAGTAGGGGTTATATACTGTGACACAGCTCACAACAGGGAGACAACAGGGAGGCCTTAGACTCCAGCTATGCCTGCAGGTGTGCCTGTTGTCAGTACTACATTTAGCACTCTACTTTTGCCTGGGTAAGCACTGTCAACAGTAGTACCGTCATGATACAGTAATGACAGTGTGACAGCACATACCTTGGGCTACTTACCCCTGTTTGTAACAAACACATTCACATGGATAACAGTGCTGTACAGGCTTCATATACATCTGTGTCCCACACGTGACACTAGCACCCCTTGCTACTTTAATGACAGCATATAGGCACATGTATTGTACATGGCATTACATACACTTATTACAGATGTCATTACCCTGGTATTTTATCAGACCAGGTGGTGTGAACTGGTTACCAGGGCTAAGCCATGCTTAGCAGGTATCAACATTGCTGTAATATAACAGCTAAGCTTATTTGCACACTTTTAAGCAAAGCCTACACTGTGTAAGCACCCGTACATTTACCCGTAGCTTAGCACCGCTTAGCTTCATGCAAACCTGCTTAAAGATGCTCAAAAATGCCTTAACCACTCTGTATCTGCCAGCTCTTGTTCTGCCCAACAACAAAATGAACAGCCCTTGCAGGTCTTGAACCCAGGAGTGTGTACACTATAACCATAACACTTAACCACTACACCATGACCACTGCAAAGATGGCTGTTATTTTTCCAATCAATCTGTCAATACACATATTGATTAGTATTGAACAATTGCATTTACTTCCACAATTGTGTAGTACTTGTTGTTAATATGACTGTTGCATCACACATGTCAGTTTATCATAATGTGCACATAGCAGATACATACAGTGAGATACATCTGGGAGGGTATACACAACTGTGGGGTTTACACATGAAAGGAATATGGATATATATATATATAATATATATATATATATATATATATATATATATATATATATATATATATAAGGTTGATTTATGTCTACATGTACATACACATGTATATTCATACATGTGTCTGTATACACATCTGTATAGTGCAACATATATAAGGCCATGTGTACATCTCTTCGTATGTACGTATATATGCACATCCTATGTGTACAGATATGCCTATTTATGTAGATATATATGTAGATATCTATAACTATATGTGCATACATATCTATTCCGATATACCTAGTACTGTCAATATATATGTAGATCTCCATAAGCATATGTACATATGTATCACTATCTCTGTGTAGACATATATTGCTATGTATATGTATATATCTGAATGTTTGTATGTATGTGTATGTATGTCTGTGTGTATATATATGTGTGTGTGTGTGTGTATGTATATATATATATATATATATATATATAATATATATATACGTGTGTGTTTGTACATATACATATCCATGTATGTCGATATGTATGTGTATATATCTATATAGATACATTGATAATTTTATATGCATATATGTTCACCATATGTCCTGAACATGGGGTGGAGCCCTACCTCAGCCCCAATAGTCCCAACCTGTTAGTGCAAGGGGATGTCAGGTATGTATTGTAGGTATATATGTAGACTATTGCTACTGTAATAGGGGTTGTCTTCACAGACATGATGTGTGTGGGAGTTCACATCTGCTTTTAACATGTGCGCCATTGGCTCCTGACAGACATCCTAGGGACATCATAGTACAGTACCACTGCTAGCACAGTAATGATCCTGTAAACTACAGCAGAGATATGGCCAATAAATGTGGACAGTCTGATGCACTCTGGTCAGTCCAGAGGTATACACAGAACCCCTTAGTGCAAGACATGTGGACCAAGCCTGACAATGTGGATGTAACAGCCATGTAGATGGGTATATCACGTAAATACTGGTATACATTTGTCCCTATAGGTTATGCATTCACACACCCCTGTCTGTCCTGACAAATGATAACTGCTGATATAGAGGTGCCATGGCCACATACTGCCCACTAGTTAGTGACATGCATCTGTACAGCATCCCACTGCTTTGCCTGACATACATGATTGTTATGGTGGCCTGGCAGCAGTACATCTGGCAAGTATCTGGACATAACATCACACTGGGTAAGTACACTAAGCTACTAGGCATGTAACAAAGCACTGTGAAGGCTACAGGCAGACTGCCGCAACACTGGCCTACATTTCTTATGGGGGAGTACACATGTACCTGCATATATAGCAGGCTCTACAGGCATGTCACTGCAGAGAGTAACAGACACCTGTGTGAAAATACATAGCCGTAACCAATGTGAAGACAGCCACAACCACATATGGTAAGCTAGCATGGTATTACAGTATATGGACTATCTGATCAACCCCATCCTCATATGTGCCACTCGCAAACTAACCCGACATATACTGGTCCACTACACAGTGTGGTCTGATGCCTGCCTGTGGTGTGGGACGTGTGTGTTTGGCCCTACAAACATGTCAGCTGATAGGGTAACATACAGTGGAGCAGTATGTAACAAAGCAGGACCAAGAACATCTACCACAGTCTGTACACAGGCCAAGGTACATATTCACAATACACCCACATTGTTGACAATCACCATACATACACAGACCTCAGTACTGTACATACAACCACAGAATGCCCAGGTTATCTCCTCAAATATAACCCCTACTATACATAACGTGTAGCAGCCTGATATCTCGCTGGCTTATCAGATATGATGTCAATGAATTATGGTGTACAGAACATATACACCTCTTACTACATGATATATGTGCAAAGATTGACAAGATTAGTAGCTGGAGGCACAAACACAGGGCCAATATTGAAGTGTTGCTGTGATAACCTCATACATTTAGTGTTATAACAGGGATTGTTGTGACGTATGTCCTATGAGGGAGGGATATGAAGTCAGTAACTCTCATGGCTGTCACCATGTACTGACTGCAATCCTCGCACTATGCTTCCGCAATTCACAGATTAAGTGGTCTGTGAGTAACACAAGAAACAGAAGGCACCACACACTGCCCGGTCTGCAGATGACCCAGTAGATGGGGGTTTCCTCAGAAACATAGCACTGTCATGACCGGTATTAAAACATGTAGACCAGCAATATCCACATACACCTTGTTAAACCAACATTACTCCAAATGCAGAATAGCAACACTTACATTCTGTAGTCATGTCGGGCACACCCCCCTCCTGTGTTTTGACCTGTTTCCACAGTGTATGTTAGAGGTAAATCCCTAATCCATCTGTGATGCTGTTTGCCAAGCACCTGATCTAGGTCCTGCTCACAGTGAATGAAAAGGCCCAACACCAACATGATATCCCTAGATATTGGAGTGTGTTTCCATGCAATTGGCTATGGGAATGTTACCAGAGTTGTTAAACATGCAATCAGCTAGTGGAGGGCTGCAATTCATGCATAGGCCATCAGCTGATCATGAGCATCACTTACAAAACACACGCTGCTGCCTAAGCAAAGCACATGTAGTTCTCCACATCCACCAGAGAGGGAGTGAGAAAGGCAAACAGAGGCAAGAATAAGTCAGGGAGGGGATGGGAGAGTAAAACCTAAGCAGGTTTGTGTCACACACCTACCAGTACAGGGTATCGAACCCCTTACTATGTATTGCTATCATATGTCTTTGTAGTTATTGGATGCAACACATTGCTTACATGCTAAGGAGTTCACCAAACATATATGTGATGGTGAGTGACGTCTGCAACAGTGATATGGTATTGAAATGGTAGGTGTAGTACACATACCTGTCCGCATGAATGGGTATCAGTGTCAACAGTCACACTCTCTCAATGACTCTCACACATTGACACACTTGACAGGGTCAGGAATACACTTCCTCACTATATAGTTTGCCACAATACAGTACTGTGCAGGTATCACGTGCACCACTGGGGTTATCAGGATGTCATATGGGCAAAGGGTATGTGGAGGTGTCTGACATCAGCATGCTTCAGTATGCCAATGGGAATCACAGTGAGTGTGAATGTGGTCAAAAGCATCATACACCACACGCACACAGACACAGGGTGCCAGTACTGACATGCATGCGGGTATTGCTTCATGGGTGCATATTGGTTGAATGTGCCAGATGGCTATACAAGGTTAGGTGAGGGGTATACCTTGGCATCAGGCCCCATGACAATGGTATGTAGTGTGGCTCAGGGGGTGTAGTGTCTGGATTAACTATTGTGTGTGGCCATTGCTGTTCAATGCTTGTCACATATGTGTTCTTTAGTCCATAACATGGACGCTGTCTGAAATGTGCACACATCCCACATGCATGTGCAGAGACGTGGAACTGTACGTGGGGCCCATGTTGTGTACACAGATTGTTATAATCAGATGTGCCTGTCCTGGCCTCATGTGCTGGGAACAGGTAATGGACAGGTTGACCGTGCACCTACATTGATGGCATGATACAGGTATTCCCTGGTGTCAGTGGCATCTGTCCATACAGGGCATGTGTATAAGGCATGCCATGTTCTTTGTGGGTCAGATTTGATGGCACCACAGGTGTTGCAGGCATCCAGTTGGGAGCATAGTAATGGCTCACTGTCTGCATGTACGTGCATATTTTACTGATGGACAGGGTGCCATGCCCTCTGCCATCCTCTGCAATCACACCATGGTTAGTATCTGTGGACAATATGCAAGGTGCTACCAACATCGCAGTTATTGCCTAGGCAAGTGTGTGTATGGGACATGGGTTGAGAGTGTTCTCTGTGTAATACATGGGTTGCTAACTTTGTTCACCAGGCCTTGATGTCACCTGTAGGGGTATGGATAGCCAGCCCAGCCTCTCGGCTATTTCACATCAGTTATCCCTGTAAGGTGGACATTGTGACAAATAATAGTGCCACCATATATGAAATTAGCAGAACCAGCACCACAATGAGTCCAGTTTTTACACACTCCCAGCCACCTCCACACAAGATATTAATGATGAGCACCGGCACACACCTGCAATGTCTGGGATTAGAACTTCTATCTAACTAGTTTATCACACTACAATGTTACACAGTTATAGGATGCACTACAGAGATTACTGGAGTACTCTTTCCCCAAATGTGTATTTCATAATGACATCAGCAGGTTTGCCAAAGTAGGGCATTTGATCTGTAGTGAGTGTGACTAGCCTAAAATGCATTGCTCCCTACATGTGTGGGACTAGCACCTCTAATAAACTACTATATCACACTATTATAGGACACACCACAGAGATTACGGGGCTATACCTTTCCCAAAGGTGTATTTCTCAGTGAATCACATCAGCAGCCTTGCCAAAGTAGGGAATTTGAATTGTAGTGAGTGTGACTAGCCTAAAAAGCATTACTCCCTACACAGACACACAGTTTCCATGTCTGGGATTAGAACTCCTACCTAAGTAGTTTATCACACTACAGCATTGCAAATTTACAGGACACACCACAGAGATTACTGGGCTGCACTTTTCCCAAAGGTGTATTTCACAGTGAATGACATCAGCAGCCTTGCCAAAGTAGGGCATTTGAATTGTAGTGAGCGTGACTAGCCTAAAAAGCATTGCTCCCTACACAGAGGCACACACCCATTTGCCATGTCTGAAATTAGTACTCCTATCTAACTTTTTTACCCCACTACAGCATTACACAGCTGTAGGACATGCCACAGAGACTACTGATGTACAACTTTCCCAAAGGTGGATATCACAGTGAACGACATCAGCAGCCTTGCCAAAGTAGGGCATTTGAATTGTAGTGAGTGTGACTAGCCTAAAAAGCGCTGCTCCTTACACAGACGCCATGTCTGGGAATAGAAATCCTACCTAAGCATTATGCAGTTCTAGGACACGCCACAGAGATTATGGGGCTACACCTTTCACAAAGGTGTATAGCACAGTGAATGACATCAGCAGCCTTGCCAAAGTAGTGCATTTGAATTGTAGTGAGTGTGACTAGCCTAAAAAGCATTTTTTCCTACACAGACAATGAGACACACACACAAATGCCATGTCTGGGATTAGAGCCCTACCAAACTATTTTATCACACTACAGCATTACACAGTTTTAGGATGCACCACAGTGATTACTGAGCTACTTTATTCCCAAAGGTGTATTTCAGAGTGGATGACATCAGCAGGCTTATCATAGTAGGGCTATGGGGAGAGCAGTGTGTGTGCATGACACATAACCCATTCATCTAGAGGTTGACACATCATATGCAGGCACATGCAGGGTTATATTCTGCAGGTACTTGTATACAGCTGCTAGATGACTACTGCCTTGTACACTCATGTTGCACAGCTAGCACTTGCACCACATAGTGTGTAATGCTGATGGATACCAGTGTCTAATTTCTACAGTGATATTTACACATCATGTGGTTGTAGCCATTTGGCTCTGTGCTGAGTGGGACAGGCCTCATGATGGTTGGCTCTTTGTCACAGTCATTCTCTTCCACACATACTATGTATGTCTACTTTTGGCATATTATAGTGTGTTGTCCTTGGATATATGTGTGTATTCCTATCCAATGTGTGTACAAAACATGACTGGTGCATACTGAGGAGTGTATGCACTAACATCTGCAACTGTCAGGTTTGTATGGACCACTGTTGTTTGCAGACATGGGCTTCATTCGTTTGTGTCTGAGCATGCCCAGTATGACCTTTCTGTATGTTGTTGTCTGACATTGCCTTAATTTCATTAAGTGTGTGAGCATGGCCAGTATGCCCTTCAGTATTGAATGTGTGGATCCATTCCAGGTCGTTTGTACTATAGTGCAGACCTTTGTGTTGTACACCTACAGGTAGCACACTGTTTCTGCAGGGTATCCGTAGATCATTTGGAAATATGGGGTCAAACTGTGCAAGGGATACTGTGTACTGAAGGTTGAAGGTGATTGTGTCTATGCTGCTTCTGCTACATGGTACTGGTGTTAGAGATATTCAGACGTGTGCACTGTTATACACTGTGATGTTTTATGTCCTCAAGTACTGTCAGGTGGGAATTCTTGCTCACAGTGATATCTTGGTGAACAAGGGTGAATGCAGCTGTGTCCACTATTGTGGGCAAACGCCTACATATTCATGGACAGTTATGCCATTCTGGATGGAGAGCTGCAGACACTTGCTACTGTCGCAATGTATCCGGTTCAGCACCTTGGTACAGTGCTGGCAGAGGATCCCATACTTGTACATCCATCGGTATGACAGTATGGCCTTATCTTGCCGTGGCAATACCTCACAGCTGTAAGATTCACACAGGTTACCCAGAGGCAGGGGTCATAAGTCAAGACATTACCCCTATTGTGATGTACGGGCAGGTTTTTAGCCACCCATTTATGTGTTTGCAGCCAGGGATAGTGTGTGAACACAGTTGTGTGCCAGACTCTGCACATTCCATGCTGTCCATGCCCCCCTCCCCATATTATTCTATCCTCTTCCATATATTATGCGTAACATTCTCTGATACTTTCCCTAACGTTATCACCTCATCACAGCTGTGTTTTGGTGTTGGTCCACAGTTTATGCAGTGAGACATGGTGGACAAGTTACTGTGGTTTGTCCACATGGCCTTGCAGATGGCTTATGTGGAGTGTGTTATGTTGTTATTTGGGTGTCCATGACATAACATGCATTGGCAGTATGTGTGAGACACAGGCCTTTGGCAGAGGCCTGTAGGCCATTTGTTGGTGGTGCAGGCCAGCTGTGGCAAGCTGATGCATTCGGTCAGTCCTACAGTCCCAGACTGCCATACAGTATATTCCCCTGGGGTGACAGGGCAGGTGTGCTAGGTGTTCACGCCAATACCTTCTATCAGTCTTGATCAGGTGGTGTGGATGCTGGCAGGGTGCTACATACAGCTAGCGATAAATCTGCATGGAACACCTGCACTGTATGCTGCATTCTTTCGCTATTGCCATATACAGGTGGCGGTCATATTGCACCCATTCCCAACAACAGGGATACGACCAGAGAGGTACCTCTGGGTGATGTTTGGGTGAGCTGGGTGCATGTGTGCTATGGACACTACTTGCATCTGACTCTCAGATATGCATGGGGCATTCCAGTTATGCTGGCATGTGCAGGTACATCAGCTGTTTCCCAATATATCAAGTCCTATCACCTTTGTGATCTGCAAGTGTTCGGGCAGACAACACCGGTGTTCCATACTACAGGCCCAGATAATGTGATGCATACCTGTATGTACAATTCCAAGGGTGTGTCCATTTCACAGTTAATACTGTATGTCTGTGATACTTTCCCCTGTGTACTGTTTGTATATCTAGCCCAACAGTCATGCTATGTCACTCTTTCAGATGGTGACACATTGCCACCATAAATTTACAATGGCTTGCTGCTAGTATGTGTTATACTGGGGGGGGTGGTCTTTGGCACTGCAGTTGTGAGGACTTGGCCCTGTCATCGGCAGTAGTGGGCAGTGGCCACCAGGTCAAACCTCAACATGCATACATCCGGACCACTCTCACACAATATGTAAGACACACCACCTAACACACACATACCTGCATATTGTATGAATCCTACAATCTATCCTGCTACCTTGGCCACCTCTGGTCATCTGTGCTTCACTGGTATTATACCTACATATACATGTTACTACATGTCTACATCAGATTGGGGGGCACACCAGACTGTTACTACATTTCTACGTAGGATTGGGGGACACCTGACTGTTTCTAAATTTCTACATAGGATTTGAGGGGCCACACCTGACTGTAACTACATTTCTACACAGGATTGGGGGCAAACCTGACTGTTACTGCATGACTACATAGGATATGGGGGGCACACCTGACGTTTTCTACATTTATACACAGGATTGGGGGTACACCTGTTTCTACATTTATACACAGGATTGGGGGGCACACCTGACTGTTTCTATGTTGCTACATAGGATTGGGGGAGGGGCACACCTGACTGTTTCTGCATTTATGCACATGATTGAGGGGCACACCTGACTGTTTCTGCATTCCTACATAAGATTTTAGGGGGCCACACCTGACTGTTGCTACATGTTTACATGGGATATGGGGAGGCACACCTGACTGTTTCTACACTGCTACACAGAATTGGGGGGCACTCCTGACACTTGTACACATTTGCTATTACTGTACTGGTATGTCAGGTACTCCATTTCATTTTGTTTTCTAACCCATCATGCTGACTAGTGGCATATCAATGTACTACAGGTCTTATGCAAAATTAATTTAAAATGGGTGGCAAAAGCCAAACACACTCTGGCTAGGCTTATAAGTCCCCTAGGGCAGATAGCCTAGTATGAACCTATGATTGACCTACATATTAGTTTCTGACTTCTACCATTCAGAACTAACATCCCACTGCCTGACCAGATGTAGTCTGTTTGTGTAGTTCTGGGAGGGGAGGTTACCTATAGGCATCATTCAGAGGCCTTAGCACAGCCTTTGTTTGTTTGTCTACACCTGTCCTGCTGGCTGTCACTGTTGTTGGGTATGTGAACCTCCCTGACTGGCATATGTGTGTCATATGGACACACATGTGACCCAGCATATTTTCTGTAGTGGGTTTTGTCACCATGTGTAGTACTGGCTACTATGGTGACACCAGTATTTGTTACAGATCTCATGCTGCCACTATATGTGTCTACTATTTGCTGGCATCCCATTCAGCCACCTGATTCCCTTGCATGGTCACATCCATACCATAGATACAGGTAACAACACATACTACTACATTTGGCAATTGGTAAATTGAGTGACTTACGTTGTGGGTGTGCCAGTATTGAGGGTGGTGCTGGAGGGCTACCTGTGTCGGATGCACATAGTACACTTCATACACATGGTTGAGCACAGGTACTGTCATGTTTGGCATCCCTTTTACTGTATGTGTGTGTCAGAGAGAGGTGTCATTCCCTGGGTCCTTCCTGTGTCAGTGTATGTGCAATGCTTTGCCTCTTTGCCAAGGCCAGGGCATACTGGGCATGCTTCCTTCTGCCTACTGTGGCAGGCTCAGGTTGTTCCTCCTCAGAGTCACTCTGTGCCTGTGCAGTCCTTGGCAGTGGTGGTGGTGGGGGAGCTGTGTGGCCCTGTCCTGTGGTGTTCCTGCTGCAGCTGTTTCTGCAGGATCATATTGTGTAGCATGGCACATACGATGACCATTTGAGTACATGTAGCTGGAGTACTGCAAGGCTCCACCGGATTTGTCCAGGCACCGGAACCGTGACTTGAGAATCCCAAACACATGCTCTATTATAATTCTGTTCTGTGTGTGTGCCTCATTATGGAGTTCTTGTTCGGGTGTGTGCATTTCTGATGGGTGTCATCAGCCAGGGCTCCAGTGCATAATCAGCATCTCCCACTAGGTGACCATAAGGGATGTCACCATTGGCAAATCTCTGGTACAGATACAGCTTCCAGGGGAGCCAGCAAGCCAGCACACACACTCATTATTATGCCCTGGCAGTTGATGGAGGAGAAGCACTTGCTGTTAATATAGACCCTACCCTGCTCACCTTGTGGTGCTTTGATACGTATGTATGTGCAGCCTATAGCTCCCGCTACCTCAGGGTATTCTGTTATTTGGCGGAAGAGAGGCATATTGCTGGCCAACGCCTCACGGGTGTTGGGGAAATATACATGCTCACCGGCATGTGCTGACATGGCATCCAGGAACTGGTGGAGTACCCTGGATGCTGATGCCTGTGAGATCCCCATGATATCCCCAGTTGGCCTTTGGATGGTACCTGTAGCTACTATTCTTAGGCCAACACATACTTTGGTATCCACTGGGATGGGTTCCCCTCTAGTTTTGTGTGTGAGGCCAGGAGGTCTCTCTCCATCATATAGCGCTCCACTATCTCCAGCTCATGTAGCCCCTGGTAGGTTACCCTGGGTCTGTACACTCTTCTCCATCTCCTCACTGTGGGTAGGTCTACAGCATTCACATCCTCACCACCATCAGCCTCTTCCACATGTTGTTGGATGATAGCTATTGCAGCCCCTATCATTTTTTTTTTGTTTGTTTGTTCAAGGTTTCTCACTTGTATACATGTGGGAAAAACCAGAGGGATAGTTGTTTGCATAGTTTATAGTATTGTTCCAGGTTGGGCTGGTCTGCTGCCTGTGTAATTGGCTGATTCTGATACATTTTTCCTGCCAGCTATGCTAGTTCTCCTAGATTACCTTCCTACTGCTGTTTTCCCTTCCCATTGCCTTCCTGTTTAAGCCCGGGGACATGCCAAGTAACCACAGTGCTCAGATGTGCACAGAGCTGCTATTTCCTGGTTTACTTTTTTTTTTCTTTAAAACCCAGCGTGCGGCACGCACACCTGCTTAGGCAATGTAAAGAGTGCTAGGCAGCCTCAGACACACCCCCTTGCTTTGCTAAGCTAAGGGCAAACCCAACCACAGGGCTCCAATCCACTTACAGTATGCCTGACATATCCCCTGTGATGTCAGCTAACATCTAGGCTTGCTCCAAGCTATTCCTGCTCTTACACTGTTGGATGCTGACTAGCATGCAGGGGAAATCTGGGATTCAGTATCATTCCCCTCATTTGCCTAGGATTGCCTGCTGATGCATAGTTACATGTTCCACACTGAGCCTTCCCCTTAGCAACCACCGTTTGCACACCACTGCCTTACGCTTAAACAGCCGAAATCGGCTAAAAAAAATAAAAGTTTAATTTTTGCAAATATGCCAGTTGCCTTATATTTGGCCATTGGCATGCTTTCTACATAATATCCACCCTTTATTTGGAGCTGTCATGGCTCTGTTTTGTAGTTTGCAGAATTGAACTCCGTTACTGTTGGAGTACATTTCTGCAGGTTACACTAGTCCTGCACGGCCAGCTTCCTGGATTGCAGAGTCACCTCATTTGCATGGATTTTTCCTGAAAATGGGGCAATTTGGATACAGGAGCTAAGTCCGTGCAGGACTAGTGCAGGAGCACTCATGCATGTCCCTACAGCTTACTCCTGGATTGCACAGCAGACATATTGCCTGCTGGAGCTCCTGTACTAGTCCTGCACACCATTTAGGGCTTGCTTAATCTGGGGAGCGGTATTTCATGAAATATTGCTTCCTAATGCTGTTCTGTCTCAGTACTGCAGGTGTCTCACTTCTGAAGCTGTTCTTAAAACTGTTCTGACATTTTCAGCCTACATGATATATGGCAATCATATTTTGCTAAGTGCAAGCTGTGACTGTAAAGAAGTGTTACTGGACTTGGAATTGTGATTTTGTTTTCCTTGAATATTAAGCTCTGTATGCATAAAGGTTGGTCTCTGTAATGAAAATGCATTCAGGTGTATCTGTATGTTGATGTAATTTGTTCCAGCCAGTGATAAAGTACAACTTCTATTAACAACTACATTTCTCTGATATATCTAATTTCCTTATTTCTTCTAACCTAGCTTCAAATATATGTAAATATGAAATGAGCAAATCTTTCTCTTACAAATCCAGTTTGTAATCTTAAAGTCTACTGTTATCTGCTATGTACATCAATTTGTCAAATTTGGTACTAAAGTTGCAAGCTAAGCTTTTGCAAACTTATTAAAGTTTTCTGCCATCTACCTGATGTAATGTAAACAGATTGATCTGTGAGGACATTAAAAAGTGTAGCCTTACATTACCATGATAGCTTCTAGTCCTTGCATTTTGTGTACAAATAATCTACAGATGAGAAAAGCAAGGCTGCGTTTGAACATTTACATGTTGCTCTTTTTCATGAAGGAGAAATGTACTAATCTGGTTAACCATCCTTTCACAGAAATTACATTTGGATAGAGTCCGGTAAGTACTTTGCATTATGTGGAGTGGTAGCTGGTTCCATAGAAGCAGAATTATCTACAATAAATACCTATCCCTCCAACATGTTCTATCTATGTTGCAGAAGAGATTGAAGCCTATGTGTTTGATCTGAGCTGTGAGTGCTTTGTGTAATGCAGTGTTGCATGGTACTGACAACCTAATTGTTATTTGCCATGGCTTTGTATGAGAGCTTTGCCTTCACTAACATTGTAAAACTACATTTCTCTCACACATGTCCACTTGTTTAAGTAGTTGGTTGTTAGTAAACATGAGACAATTGTTGCATTGTCTCAGGATGTCCATTTCAATGAGGATGGTTACAGAGACAGCTGGAAAGAGCAATTCCATGGTTCCAGGTGCTTATGAATGTGGGCTGTGGGGGGAATTGTGCCTATGAGTTACTGCAAGTGCTATCAGGCTACAACAAGCAATGTCATTGCACACACGAAGAGCAGTGTACCACCTGGCACAAACATGTCTGTATAAAACAAACATCTTTAAAATGTATTGTAATGACTATGATCAGATTCCATTGTTGTTATGACATCAGTATAATTATGGAATTTCTGACGATCAAAGACAACTTCTGCTATTTATTTCTTTAGTTGTGTATATCTTGTCTGCGTTTTGCTTCCATAACTTATCTTGTCAGAACAGCTGATCTGTATGTTACTGGTATATCTTCCTGCAGTAAAACCACAGCAATGCCTTGCTGACAATCATCCACATGAAGTATTATAGGTTGAGAGACATCATCATCCATCAGATTAAGAGCATGTGTAACAAGCTTTTTTTAAACATTTCAGAATGTAAGCACCGTTTCTGTCATCAAAATGAGACAACACCACACTCTTGATACTTTTTTAAGTAGTAAATTTATGTCTGATGAGTTTGGTACGAACTTGGAAATAAACTGGTCCAGCATGATGATGTATCTGAATGTTTACTTGTGCATTAATTTTATTGAAATCTGTTGTTGGGTCAATTGATGTTAAAACATGACCCATCTAGAATAAGATCTTGTGATGTTTCAAGAAGAAAGGTATATTCTTCAGTCACACCCTGTATGATTGTACAAAATATTTGTAATTTTTTATAGTTTTATTCATGAATGTCAATAAAAAGTTGATTAGTAGGTGGCCAAGGATGAACACAGGATAGCAGCAGATTTCTTCAGCTCCACCAATTTCATTACATTGACAGGAATTAATTACTTTTGAAGTGATTTTCTTTCTAAATATGTTTGTTTTATATAGTTCTTGAACTATATCTAAAAAAGAAAGGAAATCTTAATAATATTCCTGTCAGAAATTACTTTGGAAATTTTCCTGTCAGTTTATCAGTCTGAAATGAGTTCCAGTAAGACAAATTCAGTCTCTGATAATTATAGTCCAGCAACTTACTGCTAAGATGGATAAAATGGATACTAAAATAGACACTTTCATAGAAAAAAACTACAAAACAAATAGACTTGTTACATATGGACATGCAACAACAGAAGATCCAGATGACAGGCATAGAAGAAGCTGTGAATGACATGGAAAACAGAATACAAGAAGAGGAAATCAACATTGAGTTTCTGCTGAAACAAAATACACATTTACAAACAAAGCTGGATGACCTGGAAAATAGATCTAGGCGCAATAACATTAGGATTTTTGGATTAACAATATTTTAACAACATGGCTCCCTAAAACTTTAGATTTACCAGAAGCATTCTCTTTTGGTATTGAAAGAGCACATAGGTCTATAGCTAATACTAACTCTAACAAAAACTATCCTAGATCAGTTATAGTTAGATTTCTATCATCTTTTGATAAAGAGATGGTTCTTAAATCTGCTTGGGCTAAAGCTCCTGTTAAGATTAATGAAACAACTGTGCGTTTTGACAATGACTATTCTTCCATGGTATTAGCTAAAAGAAAAGTTTTTTCTGCCACTAATAAGGGAGCTTAAAAAAGCACAGTTTAAAACATACCTTCTGTTTCCTTCCAAGCTTAAAATCTTCCTTCCTGATGGTCCTAAAATTTTCGATGACTTAGACTCTGCTTTACTGTTTATCAAAAAAAATAAGATTTTGGAAAAAATAGAAGAAATGGAATGGGCTAGTCCTTCGTTAAAGAGACTGGCAACTGAAACTTCGTGGAAGACTTCAGAGAAGAAGAAGAGACTAAAAAACAAATGATTTGTACTATGTTTTTTTTTTTTTTCTCTCCTCATTTTATTTTATTATTAATCCTTTTAAATATAGTTCCTGCATTTCCAAGAAGCAACAAATATTTTGAAAAAGATTTAATCAAAGTTATTCTCTGTGTGCAAAGAAATGTTTTGTTTCATAACTAGTCAAAATATCTGGAGATTTAATGGCAAGCTGTGATTTAACTTTTCTCTTTCTGAAGAGGAAAAATGAGGTCAGTAATTTGATACATTTTTTTTCCTTTAAAAGTTTATATGTTCTTCAAATGCTATTCCTAATTATACTTTCTTGATTACACTGCTTATGCTTGTTTGTAAATAATCTGTCATGCTTTAACTAATAATAATTAGAACTAAATAATAGTAAATAATATGTTTTATTTTTAACTCTATTAATATAAACAGTAAGTAATATTCTATTGTATATACTTCTTATAGCTTTCTCTTACATTTTTTTTTATTTCTGCCTTACACCCTTTTACTTTCTACTCTCTTTCTTTTCTTTATTAATATATAGAAATACTTTTGATCATATAGACACAGTAAATAATAAGATTCGCATAGGAGTTGAGTTGGGACAAAAATGTTGAGTTTTGTTACTTATTAATAATTTTGGGCTTGATTTCACTTACATAGAGTCTGTAATAACCTGTAGAATGCATTGTGAAGGTTTTGTCATGTTTAGATGCATTTACACTGCTAAATGAATGTTTGTCACTAGTTTTTAATAAGTTTCCCACCAAAATGTTGAGAGACAATCTGGGATGTGGGCTGTCTCATGCACAGTGTCCATGAGCTACTTCAAAAGCTTCAACTCTCAGAATTCTCACAGAGAAGCTGAAAGCAGCTGGTCTCACCTTTGACCTAAATATCACACTGACACATCACAGATACAGGAATAGCAGATTAATAATATGTGTTGGGAATAGCAGATTAATAATATGTGTTAAAAACCTATGTCCCAAACATATACATTACTATAACCCATTTAATTCATCTGATTGACAAGCATAAATAATTTTATAACTCTATACTGGAAGAAATTGTCATGTGATATATTTTAAAGCAGTAGTATAGCATGTTTGTAAAATCTGGTTACTAAAATGTGTTTGCTGTGCATTATTTTGTATAAAGCAGACAGCTTTATTGAAGGGACAGCAATGTAAGATGGTGCTCAGTAAAGATACAACTCCGTGAGATCAGATATATATATATATATATATATATATATATATATATGTATATATATATATATATATATATATGTATGTGTGTTTGTGTATATGTGTGTGTGTGTGTATGTGTATATATATATATATATATATATATATATATATGTGTGTGTGTGTATATGTAGATATGTATATAAATGTTTCTGAGAATCTGCTTAACTACGAAGTATGATTTATAACAATTTCTATGAATACAATATTTTATTCTATTGGCAATAATGAGTTTGAGTAAATGCTCATATACAAGCAATTCAAGGTTTTTTTTGGAAGCTGTTAACTGTATTTACATGACAGAAAATAGATTCATCCTAATGTATGTAATGTCTGAATCATATTAGCCAAAGTTTTTGATTTAAATGAATGTTAGAACTTATTTTTCTCTCCTCTTGATTTCTAACATCAAGATTATTTGAATGCTATTTGAATACAAGTGTTTTATATTACATGGATGTATATAGTAGTATGAACAGTTAAAAAAAAAAAAAAAAAAAAAAAAGGTTTATTTTAGTTTATATGATACTGTTTTACCAAATGTGTAGTCTTGTCTTGCTAGATAATTGAATTGAAAACTGTTAACTTCAGTTAAATATAACTAGTATTAAATTGATAAGGTGGTAGCTGACATACTGCTGCTTAGGGTAGGGGGTTAACTTGAGTGGTAAATACTACTCTAAGTTGGAGTTTATAACTCCAGGCTGGATGCAAGGTTTAATCCTTACATTATTTTCACTTGTTCATTGTTATTTGTATATAGTTTTGACATCCATTTTGTACATTCATTGTCACTACAAACAAAATTGAATCCTATACGAAATCCCATAAGAGATTCAATAAATACAGCTATATTTAAAGGTACACCTAAAGGAGGAGATGTAACATTACTTATCTTGTTATTTTGATCATAAGATTCTTAAGTTTTAAAAATGCCAAATGACATCTTTAAAAGGAATTTCTTTAAACATTAATGGATTGAATAATCCATGTAAAAGGGCAAGCCTAATAAGATACATTAATTTACATAAGGTCAACTTAGTCTTCCTACTAGAAACCCATCTCTTGAAAAAAGATATTGATAAACTAGCCACAAACAAATGTACAGTATTGGTTAGTTCAGAGCACACTCAGAAAAAAAGAGGAGTGGCTATTTTATGGAATAAAAGTATGCCCATTCCTAAAACCATTAAGTCTTATCAGGATGACAAAGGAATGTTTTGTATGGTTACAATACAAATTAATGGGAATACTTACACTTTAATTAATGTATATTGGATAAAATTGGTATTAATACAGTGAAACATCATCTTGATAAGATCATATCATTCTCTATAGGAGATATTATTTTAGCTGGTGACTTTAATTGTATACTACATGAAAGTGATACTACCACTATAGGAAAGAGAAGAATTACATCTAATGCAAAACATTTAAAGGATTTTGCTAATTCTTATCATTTGAATGATAATAATCAGATTCAAAATCATTACCATACACCTTTTTTTCTAACAGATACAAAACTTATTCAAAAATAGATAGGGTCTTTATTTCTAACCAGATGGTAACAGATTTAATTAATTCCAAAATCATTTCATGTCCTATATCTGATCATAATTCAATTGTTTTTAAATTCATGATAAAAAATACTCATAATGTTCAGATCAAAAGGATACCAGCATACTTAACTCAACTAAAAGACTATAAAGAATATCAGAAGTAAAACATTTTTTAGACATAAATAACACTCCTGAAGTCTCCATTGTTTATGTTTGGGATGCCTTAAAATCATATCTATATGGACAAAGTATCAGATGGTATAATAAGGAATTGTTAGATATTCAAAGTAAATTAGACTCTTATAAACATAATAATAAAGAAAATATTATGGACAAGAAAGTTATTGAAGAAATAAACAAACTAAGTGAGAAATGCAAGGAAATTTTAACTCTCTAAAGTTAAAATAACTTTAGAGAAATGGAAGTTTTTGTCTTATTCAATAAGCCCCAAATACTTACATAGACTTAAAAATAAAACAAAAAGGTTGAATAAACAAAACCATATCAAAGAAATCTTTTCTCTAAGGAAAAAGAAGAATGTTTCTAGTATACCAGAAATACTAGATGAATTTAGAAATCACTTTCACAAAATTAACCATAATAATATTAACATGGAACCTAAAGATAAAATAAAGGAGTTTATAACCACAAATATGAATAAAAAGCTTAATAAACAACAGATTAAACTATTGGACAAGAGTATTTCATATACAGAAGTTATTACACAAATAAATAAGCTTAAATCAAACAAAGCACCGGGTAATGATGGTATTATACCAGAGATATATAAAATCCTTTCTAAAAATACATATTCATTAATACATAAGGTTTTTATTTTGGCCCAAACTGAGTTAATAACCCCCCCCATCTTGGTAATATACATTTATTTCACCAATTTTAAAACCTAATAAAGATCCAACTAGATGTTCTTCATATTGGCCCATCTCATTACTTAATGTTGATTATAAAATGTTTATGAATATCTTTGCTGATAGATTGAAGACCATCATTCCCGGCATTATAGATATAGATCAGACAGGCTTCATTGTAAATAGAAATACTTTTGATAATATAAGAAGAACTTTAACATTAATAGATTTTGCAAATAGGAAAAAGAAAGATTTAACACTTATTAGTCTTGATATAAGTTCAGCGTTTGATTCAGTAAGTTGGGACTATCTGTTTACCTTAATGAAGTGCACAAACTTCTCGGATGCATTTGTAAATCTAATTGAGCATTTATACAAAGGAACGTTGGCTTATATTAAGGTAGGAACATACGTTTCACAAAAAATACCCATTCTTAAAGGTACAAAACCGGGATGTTCACTTTCTCCACTATTATTCACTTTAGTAATGGAACCTTGGGCTAATTTGATTAGAAACAGTACTGACATAGAGGGTTTTGAAATAGATGAAAATACAACATCCAAAATTCAACTTTTTGCAGATGATGTTCTAATTACATCAGCAGGATCTAATTCTTCTATACAGTCTCTATTTGATAACATGATGAATTTTAAAAGTATTTCTGGTTTAATATTCAATGAAGAAAAAACTAAAATACTACCTATATATACACGAAAAAATATTCTCATTAGTGATTTTTACTAAATATGTACCCAATTCAGGTCAGATAACTTATTTAGGTATAATACTATCTAAAGATATTAAATCTATTATATATAATAATTATAATACCTGTTTTCTTAATATACAAAATCTTTTAATACCTGGAATAATATGTTTTTACTATGGAGGAGAGACTTACAATTATTAAAATGATAATATTCCCCAAGATTTTATACTTAATACAATCAATAATACTTCCACCTACAAAAATAATTATCAAGAAACTGAACACACTAATGTTAAATTTCTTATGGGCACCTAATAGACCTAGGATTGCATTAAAGAAACATACTAATAGCTGGTCTCAAGGGGGTATTTCTTTTCCAGACTTTAATTTATATATTATCTCTTCTATTGTAAAAGTTATTACTTTATTAATAGATCAGTCATATGTCACAAAATGGAAAGATTATTGGGAGCTAATTAGTATACACTCCATGAAAATCTCCTTAAAAATGTGATTGTAAATAACTCCATGTTATGGTTACTAAAGGAATTTTGTACTTCACCTATTACACCTAAACATATGGTTTGTTACCCATTAAATATTATTATTAATCGTAACTTTATATTCATGCACCCTAAGTATAGGGAATGGAATTTTTATTATATTTCCTATAATGTATACTCAGGGTATGCTTTTGTC
Source organism: Protopterus annectens (assembly GCF_019279795.1). Classification (NCBI taxonomy): domain Eukaryota; kingdom Metazoa; phylum Chordata; order Ceratodontiformes; family Protopteridae; genus Protopterus; species Protopterus annectens. The sequence goes on from NC_056733.1 coordinate 1,274,194,035, forward strand.
ATCTACTTCTGAAGGAGCTCATTTAGCTATAGATAATGATCTAAAGTACTGGTATCAGTTGATATCTGATAATAAAGTTAAAAATCTAGATTTCTTAAAACAAGAATTTGATCTAAGAGAAACTTGCTGGTTAGAGGTTCAGACCTTTAGACAACATCTCATTAATAAAATAGATTTAATGTCTATAACTGTTAAAGAATCTATTCCAACACTGATTGATTACTTGATATTAAATTTACAGCATAAAGTTTCTGATAAAGGTAAACGTTCATACATACATAAAGTTATCAGACAAGAAACTTTTTACAGTGTAGATTCATACTGGAATTATTCCACTTCTATTAATGGGGACCCACCAAATCAACAAGATAAACAATATATATTGGAATCTGCTTATAGAACTACATCTTCCATTGTTTGGAGACTTTATACATGGAAATTTTTACATAGATCTTTTTATACACCTTTGATGATGAATAAAATAAATAATAAAGATAATCTATGTAAGAGATGTAATGTAGAAATTAATGCTGACTGGGCTCATATGTTTTATGACTGTATAAAATTGAAAGAATACTGGAAGTCAATTAATGAATTTTGCAGGCTCTTTTTACAGATAATTTCATTATTTCTAAATCTCTTATATTATTCAACACACCTGTACCTCAAAGTGTTAAAAAGGTTAAGTTTCCCTTGTTATGGTCTATTCTAGCAGTGGCTAGGAAAATAACTAGAAATTGGATTTCAGATACACCTCCTTCGTTCAATGAATTTAAAAATGTTATGAATATAGTGTGCCATATGGAAATAAACACAATTAGGACTAGAACAAATAGAAAAACATCTTATTTTATTGTATGGGATAATTTACAAAATTTGTTAAAAAAATTTTAATTTCAATAGCATGGTATTTTAGTTTAATTAATTGATCTGATTGTAGTGGATGTCTTTGTAAATACTTTAGTTGTTTTGTTGAATATTATAATAATACCTATTTTTAATTACTTGTATAAAATTGTTATGATATTTCTCTTTTATGTTAAAACAATAAACTTGTTTTGAAAAAAAAAAAGTTGATTAGTAAGTAGTCTGTTTGCTGTATGTGCAGTTTTCATTGAGAAAGGATATAAAAGTATGAAATCAGAATTGCAACTGAAATCTTGGATGTGCAATGTAAGAAAGAAGTGATGAAGGAACAGTTTCTGGAGTTACTTGGAAAAATTAAAAACAAATGGGCAGAAGTTGGTAGTAATTGTAAATAATGGCCAGATCAAAAACTTACTTGTCATAGATGTCCCAAAATATTAGATATGTTTACCCTGCACTGAAAACTTGGAAGGGGAATTTTGTTCTATGGAGCATTAATTTGCAATGAAGAGTACTGTGTATTGAAAAAGCTGTCCTTCATTGCAAACTTGAATATGCTGACTGCTGTCACCTAGAATTATTGTGGGTCCTATGTGATAACTGTTTTTGAAAGCGACCACTTTGGAGGCTGTGTCAAATATGGATGACAGATGGCAGAAAGGTCTTTTTTAACCATGATTTTGAAAAACGGTGAACTTGATAAATAACCATTAAGGAATGTATCAAAAACATTTGAAAGATTCTTTCATGTTATTCTCATGGTTATTTCCCAATGTAATTAGACTGTCTACAGATTCAATGAGAGGCCAAGTTAATAGCTTTAAAGGTACTTTTTAGAAAGAATAAGATCCAGTATTTTCTTTGTATAATGGAATATAAACAACAGAATCAGTAACTGCAGTATTGGGAGGACTTTCAGGAATGGACTTTTGTTTTTTTTTTAAATGTGGGTTGATACATTCAGTTCCCAATTATTTCATCAAAACTTTACATCACTTAATGGCATTTCAGACTGTATTTTGTCAAACATGCCGTACATTGAACCATTCTGATTGAGATCTTATTATGGTGTGGATCAGGCAATTTACCCTTTCCTCACTGCAGTGCAATCTCGGAGTTGGCATATAATGTGAGGATATTAGACATTGCTATCTGTGCTAGTGTGACTGGCTAAAGCTTTGTAAATAATTGTAAACTATTCCGTGTTACATATCCCAGTAGGACTAGCTATAATTTTGCAAATGTTTCTCTCTTAATTCTCACTTTGATTTATGCAAGTTATTTGTATGTTAAACAATGTTCTTCTGGCTGACTAAATTTACATGTTCTTTGTGGGGAGAGTACCGAATGTATATTGTGCCAGAGTCAGCTGACTCAGATGTGATATCATTGTGTGCCAGGGCTGGAAGAATAGAATCTTCACTGCAGCTGTATGTTTACTTTTCAAAGTGTGTTATGAAAATATAATTGTCATGGCAGCTTCCTATTACTTTTGAAAAAAAAACTGCTATAAAAAGCAGGTTCTGAGTCAGTTGTGTTTTTCATTCAGTTATTTCCAGAGCTGTTCAGCAGTAGTTTATCATTCAGTTGTTTCCAGAGTAGTTTTCCAGTCGCTGAGGACAGACAACAGCCTGGAGTGCTGATATAATTCCTCATCTTGCTTTGCAGAAGTAAGAGTATAATTTTGCCTTGCTGACTTATTTAGATTATATAGGGACAGAGGCTTTCTAAAATCAACGTGAGATCTATTATTTTCATATTTCCTGTGTAGGAAACTCTGATGTCTATTGCAATCGGTTATTCAGTACCTGAATGTTTTGAATCCTTTTATTTATTATTAGATGCTTTACTACTTCTCATTGTGGCTGGTTATTTAGTTAATATCCTTAATAACTTGAGAATGTTTGTGCTTATTGTGATAACACCATGGCCACTCCAAAAAGCCTTACTGCTTGGGATACATGCTACCATTTGTTTTAGTATCTATTTTACCCAATATAATTAAACACCCCTTATGAAGGGTATTGCAGTGTTTGACTAGTGGTAGCCATTCCTGTGTAATCTGGACAAAGCAAAACAGCAGGTAAATCTGTGTCGATCTTTCCCAGGAGTGTGTGTGGGTGTGAATATTAGACATTTCAGTGTGTGTGTGTCAGACACCTAGAACTGTGCTCTGCAATGGTTTAAGTGGAGACTCATCTGGGGACCTGAAGTGAAAAATATAGTCCAGTCCCAGGTTTGGAACCTGTTCCTGGTGTACTCGTAGGGGAAACTGTGTATTTCTAGCCCTGTTTTTAGTGACACTCCTTTACCAAAGACTGATGAGGACTGAGACTCCTTAGTTATTGCCCTGAGGTAAAGAGGGCTTGTCAGATATTAGTGGCAGCAGTGTGGGATTTTAATTGAACTTTAGTAGCTTGTGAGTAGTTGTCACCAAGGTGTGCACTTTCGACAGCCACAAGATAAACGTACAGAGTTTCATTGTCACAACAGCTTTATTCATTTTTAGTTAGGAACAGCAGGCAAAGATGTTATCGGAGGATTATAGCAAGCTGACAAGGAACCAGTTGGCCACGTTTATGAAGCCGAAGGACAGGTGCATGCCAGACTGACTAAGGAAGCAATGATCTCAGCCTTAGTCGCAGCTGTGGAATAGACCAGCAGCTCAGAGGATATCCAGTTTGGCATTGGGGATATGCAGCCTTCCAAGACATGACAGTTTACCTTTTCTTCAGAAGACTTAAAAATTTGTTTGGAGTTAAGGAGACTTGAATTGGAGACTGAAGAGAGACTACAATATTTGGAGGCTGAGGAGAGGGAGAAGCAGCATCAGCATGAAAAGGAACTGGTGATCATGCATTTGAAGATGGAATCTGAAGGAAATGAGAGGCAGACACGGCACAAAAAGGAGTTCTAACCCTTTGACAGGGTGATGGAAGTAATGGGGAAGGGAATGACCAAAACCCAGAAGCCAAAAAGGTTAGTAAACTTTTTCCTCAGTACATGGAGGAACACATCTTTGCCATTTTTTTTATATATTTGAGAGGGTACGTAAACAGTATAATGACCAGAGGCTCTGGATACAGTTCTTGTCCCCCTTACTCCTTGGTAGAGTTGTTAATGCAATTGCTAAACTGTTTGATATTGATTGTTTGAATTAAAATAGTGTAAAATGTTTACTTGATTGTTTTAAATTAACCCCTGAAATGTATAGAAAAAATTTGTAAACATAGAAGCAAGGCAAATTAAAGTGTATGGGATTACATTGCTGATTTAAGTACTTATTTTCACAGGTGGCTGAGTGGGTGTCTGGTCACTGGCAGATCTTTTGGTGAGGGAGCAAGTTTTCAGCACTTTGTCTGAAGACATGAGGATCTGGTTGTCAGACCAAGAGTGAAACTCTGCAAATGAGTTGGGGAGAAAATGGAATCTCTATTTGGCAAGCAGGGCACCACTGTATTAGGAAGAGATACCCAGTGCTCAACATGGACATAAGGGAACCCATGGGGGTGCAGCTTAAACCACTCCAACAGAGTTCACTAGTAACCGGGGAAGCCACTAGTTCAAGCACATGGTCAGGATCGGATATTAGATGTTTCAAATGTAATCAGAGGGGCCATGTAGCATGCAAATGTCCATTGAAGCAAGGGGTGAAACAAAAGGTGAGCGAGCCAGCAAATGGGAATGACAGAATGCCAGTGGTAAGTTGTCTGGAAACAACAGAGGTGCCAAACTATCAACAAAATGTGTATCCTATCTTAGTGGATGGAAGACAGATATATCTGCTGCTCGGGCTGCTGCAGAGAGATTGACCTACTGCCAGCTGTGATACTGAGGAAAAGATAAGTGTTTATTCTCATTTTTTGTCTGCATTTTGATTTAATATCTCTGTAATCTGTACAACTGTACTTATTCTTCTTCTTGTTTGTCTCCACCCACCCTCCCTTTTCTTGTTTTGGTATTAGTGTTGGTGGCTCTGGAATTGCCCACCCCTCCTTTGTCTGTATTTAAACACTCCTCCTGAGTCATCTCATTTGCTCACTTAACCAAATACAGTGGGATCATATTCTGAGTCTAGTGTTCACTCTACATAATACAGAGAGAAGAGTTGAGAAGGCCAGCCCACTTATATTTTTCCTTCCTCTCTCCTTGCACTTTACTAACCAAAAAAAATGTCATCTGCTTTTAGTGTATTTGTGTTTCCTCCTACTTTAAGCTTTTGCCTCTTCTTAAAAGTACTCAATTTTATTTATTCTGCTGCACTTATTGCTGCTTGGTAGTAGCCTGATTAAATTGTAACTTTTATTCTAAGTCTTTTGGTTTAAGCACTTGGGCTTCATACCGGTTGTTTTACATTAAGAAGGTTTGTGGTCTGCTCTATATTGGCAGGACAGGTAGCTTACATCCTTCTAAGTTGGGAATTGTTGATTGAAAGCTCAGTGTCTGCTATTCTAAAAGTGTATTAGTTTTGGTTTAAGCACTTGGGCTTCAGGCCAATTATTCTACATTAAGAAGGTTTGTGGTCTGCACTCTTGTGTGAGAAGAGGCTGGATTCTACCCTTCTAAGCTGGGAATTTCTGGTCACAGGCTTATTGTGCCTGCTTAGTTCATTTCTTTCTGAAATTGGTGCACCTTGTTGCTGTAGCATAGGATCAGATTTAGCCCTGCTGAATCTAGCTTTGTTTGTATAACTTAAGCACTGATCCAGGCCATCTTTTTTGGAGAAGGTTCCCCTGCACCCTAGTAGTGGGAGTGTGCAGTTAGAACTTGTCTTGATTGAAGACTTCTGGAACAGGGCTCCGTTTTGAGTTTTTTTCCTGGTTAATTGGATAACTTGTTTCAATCAGATTGTTCGTTTTCTATTGTTTTATTTATAATATATATATATATATATATATATATATATATATATATATATATATATATATATATGCACTTTATTCATCTGCTTTTACTGTATTTGTTTCTTCCTACTTTATTACTAGGGGCATTGACTACAACTCTGAACTGAGATATATAACAATAAGCATCTTTTTATGCACATTTAAAGTGTTTTTTTGATTGTATCTGCTTTATTTTCTGAAAAAAAATGTATACTTGTTTCCCGCCTTTGTAAGCTAGTATAGTCCAGTTTTCAGGTTAGTGCTGAATTCAGGGCTGTGTTACAAATATCTCTGTTTGCCCATACCTTACCTGGATAGAAGGAAGTTTCTCTGCTCACCTGTGAGAGAGGCCAGCTTTGAGCAGCCTATCTGTCCCTGGAGGAGTGGTTTCAGCACAGAAAGTAGTAGTTTATTGGCCATTTTGGGCTAATTTCTATCCCTTTCATTTCCCTGCGATAAAAACTGCATTTGCCCAGTTTTGTGTGCTGGGCAGCGCTGCTTAGCTATGGTATAACCATTCCCAGCTCCACAAAGTCTCATCTTCAATTTTTCCCTTGGAACTAGACAAACTTTCAACTTAAGCTCTCAAGCTATTCATTTCTCATCCTGGCACTTGCTCAAAACTCATAGCAAGCACTTATAAACCGTAGCACTACAGGACGACAAGGCTCTCTATTCGACCTTACCAGCCATTCAGTAAAACAGTTTACTTTACCTATCCAGGCATGTCCAAAGGGCAGGTTCAGGTGTACTCTCCAGTCCAACTGGTGAATCTGGGCATTTTGAGGCAATGTTACAACTGCCTCCTGTACACACACAGCCATCTCCTCTACCACCAAACACTAATACATGCGAGAGATGCAATTATACAGCCAAACTGGAGGATAAGCTCTCTCAACCCATGACTGAATCAGACAGTCAAGAGGAGAAGGGAAATGCTGGCATCACACCACCAGTCTCACATAGACCCATTAAACCAGCACCAGCAAAAAGCACATGTAAATACACGAAAATATACTCGGAGGCTCTGAATAAAAATCTGCAAAAGCAACCGAGCCCTCCAAAGCCGACATCCAAGCAACCTCCACCCCCAACACAAACCATGAAACACTTCACAAAACCAGTGTGCCACACAATCGCAGCCTTCAAGGCAAAATAACATAGCCAACATACTAGTAATAGGTGACTCTATAGTCAGGCACACTGACATCCCACTCACTAGGCTGAATAAGGAGAAGGTTACTGTTAGCTGCCTGTTGGGTGCCAGGATCCGCCACATAACACAAGCACTCGGGTCACTCCAGAACAAGTACAAATAAGACTCTGTCATTGTCCATGTTGGTGTGAATGACCAGAGCCGTACCTCCCTGGACTACATGAAAAGAGACATGGAAAACTCTCTGATCACATAGCCCTGGCCGGTATGACCATGACCCTGAGTAGCATCCTTCCCTCACCAAGAATGATACCATGGTATAAAGAAAAAAAATGATCAATTTCAACAATTGGCTAAGTTTCTGGTGTCATTCAAAGGGGATCCAGTGTCTGTCTCCCTGGGATGACATGCTCGATAAGCCACACTGCTTCACTAGAGACTGCTTGCACCTGTCACCCTTAGGCTTTCAAATACTGGCCAAGGCTCTTGCCACCCCATAATGCCTTTTTTAGGCAAGGCTCAAAAGACAAACCCACCACCATAAATAGCACAAATTGGAAAAATCTGAGGGTAATACTATTCAATGCCAGAAGTCTAAACCTCAAAATGCACACACTCGAGGCACTCCTTAGTATGGAGAAAATCAATATATGTGCAGTAACCGAAACCTGGTTTAAGGCTCCAGAGAATACCCCAGCACTACCAGGCTACAACTCATACCATGAGAATACCCCAGCACTACCAGGCTACAACTCATACCATACATTTCGGCCACAGAACCCAGACCAAAATACAAAAGGCGGGGGTGTAGCCATATTTATCAAGTATACCCACACTTCCAGGTTAGTGGCACAGCACAATGCTTCAGAGATTATCCGCGTGCAACTAACAACGGGCAAAACTGCAATTCAAATTGTAGCTTGCTACAGATCACCCTCCATGTCCCAGGACCCCATTCCTCATTTCTGGAAACACTGGGTAACATAAAGGTCCTAGCAAATACCCTAATATTGGGTGAGTTCAACTACCCAAACATTACCTGGGAGAACTATTCAAGTACTAACTCCCTTGCCCAACATTTCCTAGAATTTATAAACTCAAACATCCTGGAACAACTGGTCAACACTCCCATCAGAAGTGACAACATTTGGACCTGGTCATCACCGACATGGGCGACTGATGTTCCACACTGGAGGTCAACCCCTCACTGGTTAGATCTGACCATAAACAAATCACTTTGGATATCCACATTCCGCCCCCACCCCCCAGACAAGGAAACCACTGTGAAAAACTTATCAAAAGCAAACTTCCTGTTACTTAAGATGGATGTGGAAAGTTTCAAAACCCCCATGCTAAAGGATAATGCTGTCCAAGCTGCAAAATCCTTTAGTAATGCATTCTACGGGCACCTACAAGAATGCATGGATCATGCTATCCCAAGCAACACCAAGCCTCACTCCTCCAAGAAAAGGAAACTAGTCTGGTGGACCCCTACCATAAACAAGCTTTACAATAAGGAGGAAACTAGTACCAAAAAGAGTAAAATCCCAAGAAGGGAAGACATCCCTGATCAGTATCCGCAAGAAACTACGATCCCTCATAAAATCGTCCAAGGCGAGCTTTGAAAGAAAACTTGCCAAGGACTCCAAAGATAACCACAAGGCATTCTTTAGCTATGTCAAGAATCTAAGTGGCAATGCTCAGATCTGCTCTGAGTTGGTGCATAATGGCACAAAATACACTGAGCCAACTGATATTGCCAACATCCTGGCAGACAGGTTCAGTGCAAACTTTACCCCCCAGTCACCCCCAAAAGGGCTCATAACCATACCAGAAGAATGTAGAGCCCCTGAAATCACAGACACTCAGGTTAAAATAACCCTCTCCAAAGTCAAAAACACAGCATCAATGGGACTGGACGATGTCCCAAGCTGCGTCCTGCACAAGCTCAAAGATGAACTAACCCCTCACCTAAATACACTGTTCAAACTCAGCCTCTCCATGGGCTATGTTCCCATAGAGTGGTGCACAGCAATGGTTATTCCACCCCACAAAGGTAGAGCCACAACAGACCCCGGGATCTATCGTGCTATAAGCCTGACTAGCTTGGTCTGCAAGGCTATGGAGTGCATCATCATGGAACTCATTAACAGAGACATTGGGAACCTCCAAACACTGGACCCTACCCAGTTTGGCTTTAAGGGCAGATCATGCCTCCTAAACCTGGTGGACTTCTTTGAGACAGTTACCAAGGCTATAGACATGGGAAAAGGTGGTACACACAGCCTACCTAGACTTCACAAAGGCCTTCGACACAATTCCCCATTCTGGTAATGTAGACAAGCTCACCAGCCTGAACATAAATGTCACAAGATGGGTTGCCAATTGGCTCATGGACAGAACCCACTTGGTGAGAGTTGCGGGAGATAGGTCTGACTAAACTGGTTACAAATGGCGTTCCCCAGAGCTCAGTCCTAGGACCCTTCCTGTTCGGCATATACTTCTCAGAGGTACAGACAAGCACAGGAGGACTATGACTGACCAAGTTCGCAGACGACTGCAAACTAGGGGCTATAATTGACTCACCTGCTGATACAGACCTCCTCCAAAAGGGTTCTCACCGAGACGGATACCTGGTGTCAAAATCATGGCCTCAAGCTAAATGCCAAAAAGTTCATAGTTATTCCCTTTGGAAATAACAAAGTCCCCACAAACTACCACATAGGTGGTAGTCCCCTAAATATGGAAAACGTAATAAGGGATCTGGGGACCCAAGTAGATAGTAATCTCTCCTTTGATAATCACATTGCCAAAGTGGTTAGAAAATCCTTCTATGTGGCCCACCTAATCACAAAAGGGTTTGCATCCAGATCAAAAGAGGTCATTGTGCCCCTCTACTCATCACTCATCAGACCCATCATATAGAGTACAGCACCCCATTTGGGGTGTACCTTACAAGTCACCTGCAACAGCTGGAAAGACCACAGAAGTACCTCAACAAGAGGCTCACTGGCCTCAAACAGATGCCCTATGCAGCTCGACTGAAGAAACTCCAGCTGTACTTGGTTGCATACCGCCAGCTCAGAGGTGATCTCTGCCTGACATACAAGGCCATGTCCAACCCAGAATTGATGGACATGCCCCACCTAAAGAAAACCTTTTCCCCCTCAAGCCGCACACTCTAGGGATCTAAAACTCACCACAACAATAAATAGGGCATGCCGGAGGGATAGATTCCTGTCCCAGAGACTTCTCATGCTTTGGAACAAGATTCCAATCTACATTAGGCAGAACTCCTCATTAGCACTCTTCAAGAGAAACCTTGACGTGTAGATGGGAAACAGAAAGTTTACCCCAGGGATCACTTCAGTGGCTCTGCTGGACAGAGGCACAGGGAACTAATCTAAGGGGGCGGCGAAAGCCAACACATTCTGCCTAGGCTTATAAATGCCTTCGGGCAGATAGCCTAGTACCTACCTATGAACGTTTGAGAGAGAGAGACAGCTTCTGATATAACCATTGTAAGGCCTGCAGTGGTTAAAGAGGAGCAGTGCTTGCTTGGGCAGTCCACACCAGTCAGAGCTTTGGGTGGGAACCCAATCCAAATACCTTTGCCAGGGTTCATCTTGACTAGGAGCTGAAAAGGGAACAAGTAGGTAGGTGTGTTTGAGGATATCTCTGCAGATGTCTTAATAGGGAATGATTATGATAATGTAGTTGCACACAGTCAAGCTTGGGAGTCAGGCATGTAGGTCTGGTAGCCTTGGGGAGACCCAGACAGATCACATGCCTGAAGCTGGGGCTGGTAATTTAGTTAGTTCAGGGAGTGAGCTACCTTGTAGCAATGAGCCTGAAGGTGACCACAGCTGCTGGTAGGTATTTGCATTCCTGTGGACATGGTGACTGCAAGGACAGAGGTGAGTAGTTGTATCCAGGCTGGCAGTGAGGCACCATTGTCAGAAGATACTAGACTTCCTGTTGAAGCAAAGCTGAGAGAGGTTACAAAGATAGAGTTGAGACAGGCTCAGCTTTCAGATCCTATTTTACAATGCTTGAGAGAAGTACCTAAAGAGGAAGCTGATGCTCAAGGAAAGAGGGAGTCTGTATACTGGAACAAAGGGCTACTATACATAAAGTGGACCCCTGAGAGAGAGCTAGAGGGTGAGGTAATACTGCAGTTGGTAGAGGCCAGAGCCTACCATCTGGCACCTATAGCTATCGGCAAAACAGAACTTGCAAAAGTACGTCAAGTGCAAAGGCCCAATAAAGAGGAAATTACACCATAAATAAACCAGCCAGCACTGTAAAGTGGAACAAAACACTTTAATATCCATAGTCCAACATGAGCAAAAGCACACAAATTATTCACATATGCAAAAGCAGATATTCAAACCAGTTTTGGCAGATACACCTTCATCAGTGAATTTCCAGAGTTGTTTAGCAGTGGTTTTTCATTCAGTTTTTTCCAGAGTTGTTCAGCAATAGTTTATCATTCAGTTGTTTCCAGAGTAGTTGTTCCTTTTGCTGAGAACTGACAACAGCCTGGAGTGTTGACATAATTTCTCATCTTGCTTTGCAGAAGGAAGAGTATAATCTTGTCTTGCTGACTTATTTAGATTAGATAGGGACAGTTAATCTTCAGATAGTCAGGGAACTATAGCTAGTTAGAGGTTTTCTAAAATCAATGTGAGATCTATCCTATAGTATTATTTTCATATTAACTGTGTGTGAAGCTCCGATATTTATTGCCATCAGTTATTCAGCATTTACATGTTTTGAATCCTTTTATTTATTAAATGTTTTACTACCTCTCATTGTGGCTGGTTATTTAGTTAATATTTTTAATAACTTGAGACTGTTTATGCTTACTGTGATAACACCAGGGCCACTCTGAAAAGGCTTATTGCTTGGGATACATGCTACCATTTGTTTCAATAACTATTTTACCCAATATAATTCAACACCCCTTTTGAAGGATATTGTGGTATTTGATTGGTGGCAGCCATTCCTGTGTAATTTGGACAAAGAAACACAGCAGGTAAATCTGTATCAGTCTTTCCCGGGAGTGTGTGCAGGTGTGAATATCAGACATTTAAGAGTGAGTGTCAGATACCTAGAACTGGGACACGGTGCTGTGCAGTGGTTAGAGTGGAGACTTATTTGGGGACCTGAAGTGAAGCATTTTGTCCAGTCTCAGGTTTAGAACCTGTTCCCGATGTACTGTTTGGGGAAATTGTGTATTTCTATCCCTGCTTTTAGTTATACTCTCTTACTGGAGACAGTGGTAAGGATTGAGGCTCCTTAGCTACTGCCCTGGGGGTAAAGAGGGCTCATCACATATGTAATTAGAAGTAGGTTTACTATCAGTTGTGTGAACGACAAGCTGTCGGTACTTATGCTGCTGAAAATCAGATTGTCATTTGCACAATGTCAAATGTATGGGGGTGCATTCTCATAAGTGTGTTCGACAAACTGTACGGAAATCGTGGTACAGTGGGGGGTGGAAATTCATCCATATCCCCACAGTAGTGCGATGTTGGAGTTGGAATATATTATTAGCAGGAGGTGGGGGGGTGCAGTTGGGCCCTGCAAAAATGTGCTGCGTCTCATAGGAGTTTGATTTACGTCAGCTCCTATACGGATATCACTTGATGTTTTCGGTGACCATGTCGACTCAAATGTGTCGATCATTTGGGTTGATATTGTGTAGGAGTGGAGAGTCCCATTTCGGTGTTTATTTTCCTTATTGCAAACGGCAAATGTTTTGCCTTTTGCAGTAATGATAATAAACCTTAACAGAAGGTGTGGAGAATTCGATGATGTTTATGTTTGATGAAATAATACAGACCCATCACAACCATGGTGGTTGAGAACTAAAGGTTGGTTTTTGATGCTGTTGATGGCCATTATGTCAAACTGCTTCTGCAAACTCCGAGCTGCACCTTCTCAAAACCTCAGACATCGATATTCCGTACCACAAAATCTTGCCCACTTTTTGATCCATGTTAGCACTCGTTTGGAGGTGTGGCATGGTCAGAAATGTTGCCTTTTGCTGTTTTGCGGACTTTCTGAAGTTTTGGTGGTACGGGTTTCCAGAAGCATTTCGGCGGTGTGCATATTTGACTAAGTGTGGTCAACATTTTAAAGGTAAACTGATCTTAAATACCATATCAATTAGCAGGTAGAAATTTTGTAGTTATTAGTAGATTCCTGGCATACTATATGATCTTATTTATAATAACTGACTGCTTCAGTTGCATAATTTGCAGTGTTTGAGATCCCTTGAGCAAATTTACATCTATCATCTTGTTCTGTATGTAAAGTATAAAATGTATGCAGAAGTATAGTGCTGTGATCTTTCTTGTAGCAGGATATGCATGACTGATTATTGATTTTCTCAAAGATATTTCTACTGGATGTAATTATGGTTATCTGCCAAAACAGAAGACTGTTCTATTTTCTAAACTGTGATTAATGATAATTTGCAGCACTAAATATAGTTTCTCCCTTAGTTTAAATATTATATTTATTGGATTAATAAGGCTCTTGATACAGTTTCTGAAAACCACAATATAAATGTCATTAATATGTGTGATTTTTTTTGGCTGAAGCTGGATGAAGGAAATGTCTGGATTTTGTGTTTTTTGTGAAGTGCAGCAGAATTTCCAAATGAGTTTCATGAGTTATTGATGCAAAATGAAATAGATGGATAAGCAGACTCCTGCATATGCTGAGTGTTGCTGTCGTTAAGCACCTTCATTTTGACTATAATACATGAAATATGGGGTTTCTACAACTGACTGGTAGAGAAATGTATGTGCAATTATATCTATTATTTCAGAATTTGTTATAGTGTGAACAGTGTCTCTTGCTCAAGGTAAAGCTTAGGACTTTTATTGGGTAAAAACAAAGTACAGCATACTAATAGTGTTGTAGATGATTTATGAAACAGTTATGTTCCTTGCACTTAGACATTGTCATGATTACAGAAATACATACTGGATAATGCAGTTGTGCTTGGTTTTAGAATAGACTTGGAATTACAAATAGCTGGTATGCTACAGTACTTTCCTGTAAGAGGATATTCCCAAACAGAAATGTGTCTTCATTTTTGGTGAGACAGGGATTTGTGTGACACATGACCTATTACCCATTGGCTGACTTTCCTTTCAACTTGTCATGACTACAGTTCCTAGGAAGAAAGTGTTTATAAAAACTCAAGTATCAAAGGACTAAATAATGTTTATTACATTTGAACTTAATATCTGTTGCAAGGGACAACTTGCATAGGAAAGAGACCAGACAGGAAAACAAATAATAGTTAAGAAGCCTGCATGTGGAAAAAAATGTCTGCTGAGCCATATCTGATATGTAGGTTGTTAGGGACTCATTGGTTACAGGCATATGGATAAATGATCGTATTAGGGGTCAAACTATACAATTTAGTAACTTAGTAACTTCGCAAAGGAGGTATTCCCCAATCCACAAATGCATTAGTTAGTAAAATAATCAAGATACTGAAAGAGAACCTAGTCTTTTTTGAATGTAGAAAGCAGTTTTAGTAAATCCTAATAAGACATATGGTCAGATGCCACAATACTTAAAAGTAAGTGACTTAATCTGCTGTAAGCCTGTCCTAATTCTGAAAGACTCTCTGTCAGTTTAAGTCCATTACTTTGGTGTAATGAAACACACTGGATCAGCACCAAAACCACTAGTTAAGTAACAGTGATCTGGTACCTCGGCAGTTTACCTTCAAGGATCCTTGAAGGTGAACTGCCGAGGGATTGCTATTACTTAATCATCATCATCATCATCTTCTTTCGGCTGTTCCTGTTAGGGGTCACCACAGCAGATCACCTGTTTCCATTTCTTCCTGTCCTCTGCATCTTGCTCCGTCACACCAACCACCTGCATGTCCTCTCTCACCACATCCATAAACCTTATCTTAGGCCTTCCTCTTTTCCTGTTACCTGGTAGCATCATCCTTAGCATCTTTTTCCCAGTATACTCAGCATATGTCCAAACCAACGTAATCGTGCCTCTCTGGCTTTGTCTCCAAACCTTCCAACCTGGGCTGACCCTCTAATATACTTATTCCTAATCCTGTCCACCCTCGTCACACCCAGTGCAAATCTTAACATCTTTAATTCTGCCACATCCAGCTCAAACTCCTGCCTTTTTGTCAATGCCACTGTCTCCAACCCATATAACATAGCAGGTCTCACTACCCTCTTGTGGACCTTCCCTTTCACTCTTACAGGTACTAGTCTGTCACAAATCACTTCTGACACTCTTCTCCACCCACTCTATCCTGCCTGTACTCTCTTCTTCACCTCTCTTCCACACTCACCGTTACTCTGAACTATTGACCCCAAGTATTTAAACTCATCCAACTTTGCCACCTCTACTCCTTGCATCCTCACCATTCCTCTATCCTCCCTCTCATTCACACACATATATTCTGTCTTAGTCTGCTGACCTTCATTCCTCTTTTCTTTAGAGCATATCTCATCTCTCCAGGGTCGTCTCCACCTGTTCCCTACTCTCACTACAGATCACAATGTCATTTGCAAACATCATAGTCCATGGCGACTCCTGTCTGATCTCGTCTCAGCCTGTCCATCACCATTGCAAATGAGAAAGGGCGCAGAGCTGATCCTTGATGTAACCCCAATTCCACCTTAAACGCATCCATCACTCCCACCACAGACATCACCGCTGTCACACTACCCTCGTACATATCCTGTACCACTCTTACATACTTTTCTGACACTCCTGACTTTCTCATACAATACCACAACTCCTCTCTAGGCACCCTGTCATATGCTTTCTCTAAGTCTACAAAAACAACAATGCAACTCCTTCCGACATTCTCTGTACTTCTCCATCAACACTCTCAGAGCAAAGATCGCATCTGTAGTGCTCTTTCCTGGCATGAAACAATACTGCTGATCACTAATCATCACGTCCCTTCTTAACCTTGCTTCCAGTACTCTTTCCCATAACTTCATGCAGTGACTGATCAATTTTATCCCTCTGTAGTTACTACAGCTCTTCACATCACCCTTATTCTTAAACATCGGTACCAAAACACTTTTTCTCCATTCCTCAGGCATCCTGTCACTTTCCAAGATTTCATTAAACAATCTAGTTAAAAACTCCACTGCCATTTCACCTAATCACCTCCATGCTTCCACAGGTATGTCATCTGGACCAGCAGCCTTTCTGTTCTTCATTCTCTTCATAGCTATCCTTACTTCCTCCTTGCTAATCCATTGTACTTCATGATTTACTATCCCTACATCATCCAACCTTCTCTCCCTCTCATTCTCTTCATTCATCAACCCCTCAAAGTGCTCTTTCCATCTCTTCAACACACTCTCCTTGCTTGTGAGTATGTTTCCCTCATTATCCTTTATCACCTTTACCTGCGGCACATCTTTCCTAGCACGGTCCCTCTGTCTAGCCAATTGGTACAGGTCCTTTTCTCCCTCCTTAGTGTCCAACATTTCATACAACTCTTCATATGCCTTATCCTTAGCCACCTCTGTCTTTGCCATGCACCTCATCTCCTTATACTCCTGTCTACTTTCTTCATGTCTCTGACAATCCCACTTCTTCTTTGCCAACCTCTTTCTCTGTATACTCTCCTGTACTTCCTCATTCCACCACCATGTCTCTTTGTCGTCCTTCCTCTGTCCAGATGTGATACCAAGCAGCTTTCCAGCCGTCTCCCTTACTTGCTCTGCTGTAAGTTACCCAGCTATTTGGTAACTCTTCACTGCCACCCAGTGCCTGCCTTAACTCATCCCTGAACTCCACCTCACAGTTACCCTTTTTCAATTTCCACCACTTGATCCTTGGTGCTGCCCTCACACTCCTCCTCCTCTTCTTGATAACCAGCATCATCCTATAAACCACTATCCTATGCTGCCTAATGACATTTTCTCTGGTCTCCACTTTACAGTCTCCAATCTCCTTCAAACTGGCCCTCCTGCATAAGATATAATCCACCTGTGTGCATCTTCCTCCACTCTTGTATGTCACCCTATGCTCCTCCCTCTTGTTAAAATACGTATTCACCAAAGCCATGTCCATCCTTTTCGCAAAATCCACTACCATCTGACCTTCTGCATTCCTTTAACACCATACCTACCCATCACTTCCTCATCCCCTCTGTTCCCTTCACCAACATGCCCATTGAAATCTGCTCCAATCACCACTCTCTCACTCTTGGGTACAGTCATCACCACTTCATCCAATTCACTCCAAAATTTTTCTTTCTCATCCATTGCACACCCAACTTGTGGAGCATACGCACTAACATTCATCATTATACCATCAATTTCCAGCTTCATAAACATCACTCTTATCCGACACTCACTCTCAGCATACTGTTCCTTCAGAATAACTCCTATGCCATTTCTCCTCCCATCCCCACCATGATAAAACAATTTGAACCCACCTCCGATACACCTAGCCTTACTCCCCTTCCATCTGGTCTCTTGCATACACAATATACCAACCTTCCTTCTGTCCATCATATCAGCTAGCTCTCTCCCTATACCAGTCATACTGCCAACATTCAAAGTTCCGACCCTCACTACCCCAGTCCTAGCCTTTCTCCTCTCATCCTGCTTTTGGCCATGTCTTCTGCCTCTTCTCCTCCTTTGGCCAACAGTAGCCCAATTTCCGCCAGCACCCTGTAGGCTAACAGTACTGGTGGCGGTCATTGTTAACCCGAGCCTCGACCGATCCGGTATAAAAATTTTTCTTGGTGACTGCATGAAATGTTTTGGCGATGTTTTACGCCGGATGCCCTTCCTGACACAACCCTCCCCATTTTTCTGGGCTTGGGACTGGCACAAAGAAATGCACTGGCTTGTGCATCCCCAGTGGCTGGGTTATCGCCATTACTTAATAAACTAATGATTTTAATGCTGATACAGGTATTTTGTTTCATTTATTGAGAGGTGGACATTGTGTTTTGGATATGACTTTGGTGTAATGTCAGTCTATAAAGAGGCTTACACCAGGGGTCAGAATCCAATTGATTTATTCTCAGTGCAAGTGACTTACCCCTGACTGTACAGTAAATGAAACGACATTTACTAGCATATATTTTGTTCAAAACACAATTAAAAAAATAATAAAATGAACGAATGGCTTTATTTTCCCAGTCATCCTTAAAAAGATTAACCAGTTCATCTATTATTAAGATTTCCTTTATGCAGGTCACATAATTTCCCTGCTTACTCATTCCCTCTAACCCAAAAACTAGAATTAAAATTTCCAACCCATGGTAGACGCAAAGACGTTGGAACATTCCAGCTCACTGTTGATTCAAAAGCATGGATAACTGCAAAAACAATGTTGGTCCAATAATATGTATTATGTCATGATTGTGTTCCAGTGTCTTTGTATTTTCTGTTAGTGGATAAATATGGGATTTTTATTTATTTATTTTTTTCTTAAACTTATAGTAGCTTGTCCTTAAAGTTTATATATGGCCATTCTCCAGGACAAGATTACTACGTAATTTTTTTTTTTTTTGCTAATGTTGCAGCACAATGTAATACCTTTCCATGTTCCTTATACAACAGTAAATCACTTATGTCACACATCACACACCCTTTCTTGGTTTAATATCCATTACATGCCAATCTGACATGTCCTAAAACATTCTATGTTTTTTACAACAGTCTCTGCACCTGAACATTTCTTTCCTGCCAGTGATGGCAATAATATAACCTGGCTACTTTATTAATAAGATTAGGACCATGCCAGGTTTGAAAAAAAAAAAAAAAACAGTTAAATACTTTGTTTAGCAATTGCACAGATACCTACCTCTGCATGTTATAACTGAAATAATTATTGTGCTTTCCTGATCTTCTGTTATTTGAAGGAAACTACTGGCTTACTTCAATGTGTTAATGTATTAAAAGATTTAACTTTCGATTATTGATTATGACTAAATTAAAAATGAAATATTGACATTTGATTGGGAGATCTCAAGAATAAAGAGTTTGGTTACACCATATTTAATTAGATTTTGAATGGGGATAGGTGCACTAACAGAACAGACTCAAAACAAAGTATGAGCTCAGAGATTAACTAAATGGTGGAGTAGGAAGATAATAAAATTATACAAATATATGAAAATATAATTTTTAATTTATATAAAAGGTATTCAGCAGCCCATAGCAATTTCACTGATCAGCACCTTAGGGATCAGATTCTACGTCATATGAGAGACATAAGGAATGCTGATTTAAACAATGTGCTTGCTATGCACATTGCTCATAATCCAACACGTGTTTAAATTTAAAGTCCTGGAATGTATTCAACCTAGCCCTAGAGAATGTGATATAAAGAATCGGACAGAAATTAGAGAAATTAACTGGATTATTAATTTAAGAGCACATTGTCCTCCAGGCTTAAACAATGTATTGCCATTAAGACCTATCTTAAAAGCAAGGAAGCTAAGGATTGGGCCCTGTGGAGCACATTGTCCTCCAGGCTTAAACAATGTATTGCCATTAAGACCTATCTTAAAAGCAAGGAAGCTAAGGATTGTGCCCTGTGGAGACTATGTAACTTAGAAATTGTACTTATTATGATGCAGTGTTTCTTACCTACTGCTGCTACAAAGCTTCCTGCAGCTGTATTTGCTACCTTTGCTAATACCAGTTGTCTCACACACTTTCTGTTGCCATGGCAATGAGCCAGAAGAGGATGATTGGACTTAATGGGTCCTGTAGCAACCTATCACTACAGGGACACATGTCTAAGAAAAAAATTGGTTAAAACTAAGAAGCTTATCCAATAGGAAAGTTACCACTGAATGCTTCACTACTGGCTGTTGACTAATTTCTAGAACTGCAGTTGGCTGCAGTGCTTCCAATCAATACTAAAACTATGAAGCTGCATTTGCATATGTGGTCCACCCCACATTTGTGATAGGGCATCTGAGTTTTAAATAGAATCTGCAGCAGGATTCACATATGATCTGAAGAAGGCTACATCAGCTGATAATGCTTATCAGACCGATTTTTATTCCTGCATTTTACAGTTTTGCTTAATAAATTTGTGGTTTTAACAATTGCATCGTGGTGCCGTGGTGGTCTGCTGAAGGTTTTCCTTGCAGTTTGTTTTGTTTCCATTGGCAGCTTTAGCAGTTGTAGCAATGTTTGTTTTACAAAAAATATCTGTTTAGTCCATCTGGTTCTGCTAAAGCTGCATCATTTCAGGTACTAGCTAATGGCAGATTGCTCGCAAAATTGTCACTAAACAATTTAAGTAAGAAACTAGTCTCTGTTACTAAACAGTTATTTTCAGCAATATTTAAACCTTGACTGATTTCTTTATGTCTTATGAGCTTGAAAAATGTCTTGTTGTTCTGTGGATTCTATGGCAAGATCTTTTTCATATCTACAGCTCATTTTTCTAAGAAGGTTTCTAAATTTTACTTTATGATATTTATCCAAATTATACTTGGTTGGAAGGGACTTACATTTTCTCCATAATATTTTTTTTCCTTTCTCTGTGCCTCCTACTGCCTTGTCTACCCTGTCAAACATATTTTCCTTTAAGTGTACATCCCTATCCACATTTCTTTTTTCTGACATTGTAAAAACTTTCCAGGAATCTGCAATATCCACTTGCCTCATATTATTGTGTGTGTCCACAGATAATCGTTGGTGACATTTTTTTACACACACACACACACACACACACACCCACCCACACACCTTACTCTTGCCTGCAGGCAAAATCTAGGAAATTCGTGTCACATACAGCATGTAGCCTGTCCTTGGGATGTTGGAGAAAATCAAAGCACATGGGTAAATCTACAAAGAGACATGGAGGGCATGCAGATTCCCTACAGAAGAAGCCATGGCCTAGAATCAAAGACCAAGTAGTGTAAAATGACTGTGCTACTCAATACACCGCTGTAACAATGAGCAGTTGCTTTCATAGCCAAGCTGCTCCTGCCAGATCACCAAAGATGGGCCCTTATGATGTGCATTGCTGATTTCTCAGATGGAAAGTGAAATTATGGACAACTTTTTACTCTTAACCACACTGCACCCCCCTCCCCCAACACATACAAGGCATAGCAATATGTGCTTCACAGTGATTAACACTATTTCTGTCATACCAGATCAAGTAACAATTGTTTGGCAATGAGCAAAAACAGCAAGGATAAGCAATTTTTATTTGCAAATGGTTTCTGTGCCACTTTACTGTCATAGGCTGGTACGAGGCTATCAGCCCTAGGGCCTATAGCCATAACAATTCCCTGGCTATTTCTTCCCACACTATTTACTTCCCTGTCCATGTACACCTTAGAATGTTTTGTGGTAAAAAAAATAAATCAATAACAATAACAGTCACAGTAATTTAATTCAAGTTTGTTTCATAAAAACAGTAATCAAAGAAAAGTAGCCTATCTAACTTCACTTAAATGCATGCTTGTCCAGCATAGCCAGATTAGTGACTATTTAAACTAAACAAATGACAAAAGGGTCAGTTATTTTCATCCATAGGTATTCCAACTGCCACGCAGCATACAACCACTTCTATATGTATTTCATACACCTCCTTGTAATAAAGTTGATGGCCATGCAATGCACTTCAACTTTGCATCACACAAATAATTGCCACAAATTAAATTGTTCCAAGTTTTTTTGTCATAAATCTCATTAATTCTGCAAAATTAGAATAATGAGCACTCGTCCTACACAGACAGCCCCAGCAGTTTTAGCTACTTTGTTCATGTTCAACATAGATGTGTGATGTCATTCACTTAAATCACGTTAGACCTGCAGACCAGACTCATGAGCAGAAGACTTATGAGTCACAGTCGGGAACACTCTACAAAACTAGAAGCAGTTAAGAGCTATGAGCTACTGCTGAAAGGCCATGGTATGAAGGCCCAAAAATAGGGACAGATTTTAAATGTCGCTGTTATCTTAGAATGTTGCTAGAATAACAGGTCCTGCATTAGCATGCATATTTTCTGAATGAAGTCTGAAACTCAAATGTATTGCATTATTTAGTGGCTTGAGTTCTCAGTGATTTGCCAGAAAACCACAAATGTTATGAAGAACGCACCAAAAATATGAGGCAAAAATCTAAGCAATAGAGAGATATGGGGAGGGTCTACACATACCTCTGAACTTATTTGTTCAAGTATCAGAGACAAAACCCAAAAATAATGCAAGTATTGTCATGTAAACATGTAGTATAACTTTAATATATTACTCCAATAAACTTAAAAGGTTAACAGAACAAAAGGATTTGCATCAATGTGCATTTTTTAACTACGTTTGTTGCTAGAACAGAAGCTTTTGCTTTGGTATGCATTTTCAAAACAAGAAAAAGTGTGAAACCTAATGTCTGGCATTGCTAACTGTAATAGTACCTGATTTACCAGAAAAATTAAAAAGCTTAAAAAGGGTAAGGCAGAAAATGTGACATCATTGTAATGAGGAAAATATTTAGTCTATAGCCTTTGCCTAGTCCAGTTATAGCAGTGCAAAGATGCATTGGAGAATGGATAAAGGGATGTGCATAAACCTGGTAAAGATATTTTTGCAAAACTAACCATGCAAATATTATTATTATGTGCAGGAAAAAGGGTAAAGCATAGCATATATCTTAAATGGCTTGAGGATGCAGACAAACAGAGCTACAATGTGACACCTTAAATGGAATATGGAGATAATTTGTGCTACTGTCACACTATTACAATTATGAAAAAAAATAAGTCTAGTTGAGTGCTATACTTGCCTCAGTGCATCCAGAGCTCGTAGAGTCCACTAGTAGCCCAGGCACCAGATAAACTGGTAGGGCTAATGAGGGTGAGTGATTGGAGTTGCCTTGCCCATTATGTGAGAGGAAGGTAGTATAGTTTACAGCTTTACTGCCACCTGATGGAGGGTGGGTAGTAAGCACATAACAGTTGAGGGGAGAAGACAAGGTGCCTTTGGCCTGCTAGGCAGCACTGGAAGCTTTAGCGGTTGTTTGTTTGTGTGTGTGTAAGCATTCACGCATGCATGTTTGTGCCCAGTACTTCCTACTACTGTATTGGCACCACATGTTCCTTAAGGTTGTGGAAAAGGAGGTTGCAACCAAACTATTCTCCAAATATGTATGACCACACATCTCTGTCTGTATGGCTTTCTTACACTTTGACAGTAAAGTAAGTGATTAAGACAAGCTAAAGAGAGAATGGTCAGTTTGGGGGGGGGGGTGAGGACAGGAAATCACAATGTATAAATACATATATGGGCTTAACAATGTGCCAATTATTAATTTGCTGGCCATATGCCTGTACAGTGGTGCAAAGCATGGCACACATATATGGTGCTAGTTACTAGGGCTTAATAATAAGGTATGAGTGTAGACAACAGGCTGAGACAGTACAACTCAAGTTTCCAGAAGGTCATATTTTTAACAAAATGGAGAAAACTGGAAGATTCCCTTATACTTGGGCAAGCTCTGAGAGAATATGCTTATGGGGAAGGGGGTAGTTGAGTGACATATATGCAGTACTGCATGCTCACTGCTCTGTAAATCTTAGGAGGTTTGCTCAGTGACAACTGTGCAACCTTTCCAAGAACAATACACTACATACCATGGAAACTAGTCCATACCATTTATGCTCTTATCCCATGCATACTTCTCTTTGTATTTTGGAAAATGTGGTCTGTATATAGAAGATATTCACTTTTTACCAAAACGTGGCACTGTCTTGCTGTCTGCAGGATAATTAGGCTGCTAATGTCCAATTGAGCACTGCACCTTACTTATGACTCTACTTTAAAGATTCAGTAGGGAGTCATACAGTGATAGAGCACTGTATGCAACTACTAAAGGGTCTGACCTAGTCTAATGTGGCCTGAAGCATAGAATATCAGTAAAGAACATGTACAACAAGCATGCCTTAACACATTGAGGGAATGCAATACCTGCTCATTTCATTTTGTATGCCGAGGAGGATAAGCTCTCCTTAGAACACCTCCTAGGTATGCTCTACCGTCATAGTTGCTTTATCTCTCCCACCACCAGGATTACACTAGCCAATGCATATCTCATCCCACCCCTTTTATACGGTGTTCCCATCCTAACTAGCCTTCATTATTCCCTTACTGCAAAACTCTCATCCTGTTATAACAAGATATCAAAATTTGCTGCTGGTCATAGAGCCTCCTCCCACCACTGTAACTCCCTTCACCAACATAGTTGGCTAGAGCTACCTAACCTGCTCACCTACACCCAGCTCATCCAAGCACACAAACTCATTCACAACCCATCTCTCTGCCCCTCCCTAGCAGACACCTTTGAAATGCACAAACCAGATAGATCACTAAGATCTAATTGCCAAACCTAATTAAATTGCAAAAATCTTCACGTCCAGCTGGGAATCGCCTGATGTCGTCCTGTCTAGCACACCTTGGGAACTCCCTGCCTATATCCACACCATCAACAGTCTTTCCTTATTCAAAACCTCACTGCACTCAAACTTTACTTCTGAATGGAAATGCTCTTGCTCTCATCCAACCTAAATTCAGACTATTCTGTTCTCTTAATTCCTCCTAACTCATTTCTTGCCAATCACTACCTACTATAGTACTCCATCTTGTGATGTTATTTACCTACAACTGAAAGATCCCCCACCACAATCTCAATAAAATATATATATATTTTTTTGTATTTGCAACTGAATGATTCTCGTTGAATAATGTTTTTTTTTTTATTGTATATCTTTTCTTTTTTTGCATTATGTTAACACTTTGAAAAATGGATATGTGTACACATAAGTATTTGTACTTGGCTGTACCATGTACTACTATGGATTTTACCCCCTATGTATCTGTATTTTTTTCTGGAGCTTTTCTCCCTAGGATTCCATTGAAAACAGGCTCCTTGCAGCCCAGTGGACTATCCTAGAAAACAAACTGCAAATAAATAAGTAAATAAATGCTCAAAGTGTGGGGTTACATCTTCTCGCTTGCATGCATGCATGCTGTATGCAGCAGGCTGCAACTGAAATACCACCCATATAATAAGAAATACATTACACATATGGTTTTAAAGCACACTGCTGTTTACCATGATTTAATCAAGTGGATTCAGGCACATCTTTATTAACTATAGCTTATATTTTCACAAACATACCAGTTTACCTACTGAGGACTAACACCTCTGAAAGTCATCATCATCATCACAGTCACTAAACCTCCATTTCCACATAGACAAAGTGAGAGTTAAAATAAACTCCTTCCTTTTCTGGACCTAAAAGATCTACCCTTTTCTATTCCAACCAACCAAAGTATATATTGGTAAAGTAGTTGTCGTACCTCAACTTGAATATGGGCTAGCAATTTCTGCTTCTCCCCCCAAGAAAAAAACTGCATGCTCCAGACTATCTTTAATAGCATAATTTATTTAAAACAGTGGGATTTCTGCTTTGGTCTGCCAATGAACCATGGGACTGCAATGAACAGTAAGCTGCAAGTGTTTTTAAAACGATAGCTGTGGGTCCTATATTTATTTAGTGTTAGAACAAATGGTTATATGCAAGTGGAAATGAGAAAACATGCAATGTTATTATAATTATTATTATTTTGTTTAATTTAATTACAAGAAATAAAGATAAGTACTTTTTGGATACGTCAGCTTGTGTGCTAGACATAACTAAACTATTTTCTTGTGTCTTCTTGATATTGAATCTTTGTTTATTGGCCCCCCTGGAGCTGTGAACCACGGCTGGTCACCGGATTGCCATATTATAATCCACCACTGGTTATCAACATACATTTTACTATGCATAGTCTCACATATACTACAGCAGAGAAGTACATAACATAGACACTATTGCAAAGAAAAAGCAATCACAGAATTCAAAATTAATGCTTCACTTTACTTATGATACTTTTTTAAATTATGCAGTGACATGGCTGGCCCATAATTGCTTAATGTGAAAAGGCAAACACAGAATTCAAAATGAATGCCTCACTTTACTCATGATACTTTTTTAAAATGTGCAGTGACATGGCTGGCTCATAATTTCTTAATGTTGGATATATGTGAGGAAGGTGAAATTCTTTCCTAGCATGTAATGTCCCTAAGTTACCTGAACACTAGAGTCTACCACATTTTCTCACGGTACTGCTTTGATTCTGTGCTGACACTTGGAAATAGATATACAGATCCAAACATACCAATAATATTTCAATGAGTTAAGTTCATAAATTATGTTTTCAGCATTCAGGTCCTTTTGCCAACAAGGAATATTGATCTTCAAAATGTGCATCTTACACCTGTATTCCCATCCAGTCAGCTAATCTTTTTTATTTTTTAAGTAGTCAATATTTCAGAAAATCCAATGTTAAATAATATTCTATTCCATAGACTAGGGATTTTGTGTAGTATAAGATCCTCCTACACTGAATGAATTAATCTTGCACATACTTTTTCATGTCTTTTTGTTATCTTTCATTTCCAGGTCTAATACTGCTCATAACATGTCATTTTTAAATGCATTGTGTGCAGGTATTAACTTTCCTCTGAAATGTCTGTAATGATTTGTAAAAAGTTTCATCTTCTGCCACCTTTCTTTATAGTTATGTTTTTCATGGTGGGATATTTTTTGTGACTTTCCTCTGTTCTTTCACAAGCTTTGTCAGTTTTCCATTATTATATGAAAAAGCATGCTATTCTACTCCAAAACTGGCCTTATATATGTTTTATAAAATTCAGCTATGTATTTTTCTTCTCATAATGAAATATTCATTAAAAGATCAACTATCTCATTTATTTTGTTGTTATAGAATTAACATGCTTTGAATGGGACTACTTAGAAATTATTATTTCTAAGTCTTTCTAATCATCCACTTCTGATAGAAGAACATCTTGTAATTTTACTGACTGTCTTATAGTTTCCAAAGTACATGATACTGCATTTATTTAAACTAAATGTGGTGCCTATTTTTTAGCCCAATTTGATATTTTCAGCATATACCTACTAACATTATTAAAGTCATTTTTATTAGTAATGATGAATTCTAACTTACAATTTTTCTGTGTACTTGTTCGTCAAGCCTTTATTTGTAGTTTCATTTGTTGATAAAATAATGCTGAATGATAATGAACCCAAGATTAAACAATGAGACACGTTACAGGACGAGGCTCAGAACGTTGTCCCTTTATTGTCACCTTCTGTCAGGCAACCATTCCATTATCCAGGTAATAAAATAAGGATTAGAATTATATTTAACCAAAATATATTACTTTATGATACAAGATGCCTAATATCTTTGCTAAATCCAGATAAATGACAGCAGCTGTCACCCATTGGTCCATACTTTTTATTATCTGGTCATTCCATTGAGTATGATGGCGTTTATCTTCCTTTAGAAAAGAATCACTGCCTAATATAGTATGTTATTTTCTGTTTTATTACCTTCCATTAATTCCAACACATAAAAAAGGAGGTGATTACTTAAAACTACCTTTGCCACTCTACAAATACAGAAAAGACTATGGTTAGCAATGGTGTAATGGTTTGGACTTGCCAACTAGGTGACTATAAGGAATCCTACCAATATAGAGGCCTAACTGTCAAGCCAGCAATTATTTATAGCAGATGTCTTTCCTTTTTTAATATAGGATTCATCGCTGATATTTTCCATTCTGCTATAACAATCTTCTTCTTTTGGCTGTTCCTGTTAGGAGTCGCCACAGCAGATCATCTGTTTCCATTTCTTCCTGTCCTCTGCATCTTACTTTGTCACACCAGCCACCTGCATCTCCTCTCTCACCACATCCATAAACCTTATCTTAGGCCTTCCTCTTTTCCTGTTACCTGGCAGCTTCATCCTTAGCATCTTTTTCCCACTATACTCTGCATACCTCCTCATCACATGTCCAAACCAATGTAATCTTGCCTGTCTGGCTTTGTCTCTAAACCTTCCAACCTGGGCTGACCCTCTAATATACCTATTCCTAATCCTGTCTATCCTCTCACACCCAGTGCAAATCTTAACATCTTTAACTCTGCCACGTACAGCTCTGACTCCTGCCTTTTTGTCAGTGCCACTGTCTCCAACCCACATAACATAGCTGGTCTCACTACCCTCTTGTAGACCTTCCTTTTCACTCTTAATGATACTCGTCTGTCATAAATCACTCCTGACAGTCTTCTCCACCCACTCCATCCTGCCTGTACTCTCTTCTTCACCTCTCTCCCACACTAACCATTACTCTGAACTGTTGATCCCAAATATTTAAACTCATCCACCTCCACAACTTCTACTCCCTGCATCCTCACCATTCCTCTATCCTCCCTCTCATTCACACACATATATTCTGTCTTAGTCCTGCTGACCTTCATTCCTCTCCTCTCTAGAGCATATCTGCACCTTTCCATGGTGTCCTCCACCTGTTCCCTACTTTCACTACAGATCACAATGTCATCTACAAACAGCATAGTCCATGGGGTCTCCTGTCTGATCTCATCTGTCAACCTGTCCATCACCATTGCAAATAAGAAAGGGCTCAGAGCTGATCCTTGATGTAATCCCACCTCCACCTTAAACGCATCTGGCACTCCCAGCGTAGACCTCACCACTGTCACACTACCCTCGTACATATCCTGTACCACTCTTACATACTTCTCTGACACTCCCGACTTTCTCATACAATACCACAACTCCTCTCTAGACACGCTGTCATATGCTTTCTCTAAGTCCACAAAGACACAATGCAACTCCTTCTGACCTTCTCTGTACTTCTCCATCAGCAGTCTCAGAGCAAACATCACATCTGTAATGCTCTTTTCCTGGCATGAAACCATACTGCTGATCACTAATCATCACCTCCCTTCTTAACCTAGCTTCCACTACTCTTTCCCATAACTTCATGCTGTGACTGATCAATTTAATCCCTTTAGTTACTACAGTTCTGCACATCACCCTTATTCTTATTCCTAAAAATCAGTACCAAAACACTTTTTCTCCATTCCTCAGGCATCCTCTCACTTTCCAAGATTTCATTAAACAATCTAGTTAAAAACTCCACAGCCATTTCCCCTAAACACCTCCATGCTTCCACAGATATGTCATCTGGACCAACAGCCTTTCCGTTCTTCATCCTCTTCATAGCTATCCGTACTTCCTCCTTGCTAATCCACTGCACTTCATAATTCACTATCCGCACATCATCCAACCTTCTCTCCCTCTCATTCTCTTCATTCATCAGCCCCTCAAAATACTCTTTCCATCTGCTCAACACACTCTCCTCGCTTGTGAGTATGTTTCCCCTCATTATCCTTTATCACCCTTACTTGCTTCACATTTTACTAGCTTGGTCCCTCTGTCTAGCCAATCGGTACAGGTCCTTTTCTCCCTTCTTAGTGTCCAACCTTTCATACAGCTCTTCATACACCTTATACTTAGCCTTTGCCACTTCTCTCTTTGCCATGCACCTCATCTCCTTATACTCCTGTCTACTTTTTTCATCTCTCTGACAATCCCACTTCCTTTTTGCCATCCTCTTTCTCTGCATACTCTCCTGTACTTTCTCATTCCACCACCAGGTCTCCTTGTCCTCCTTCCTCTTTCCAGATGTCTCACCAAGCACCTTTCTAGCCATCTCCCTTACTAGCTCTGCTGTAGTTACCCAGCTGTTCAGTAACTCTTCACTGCCACCCAGTGCCTGTCTTAACTTTTCCTTGAACTCCACCTCACAATTACCCTTTTTCAATTTCCACCATTTGATTCTTGGTGCCGCCCTCATACTCTTCCTCCTCTTCTTGATCACCAGTGTCATCCTACAAACCATCATCATATGCTGCCTAACTACACTTTCCCCTGCCACCGGTTTACAGTCTCCAATCTCCTTCAGATGGGCCCATCTACATAGGATGTAATCCACGTGTGTGCATCTTCCTCCATTCTTGTATGTTACCCTATGCTCCTCCCTCTTGTTAAAATATGTATTCACCACAGCCATGTCCATCCTTTTTGCAAAATCCACTACCATCTGACCTTCTGCATTCTCTTGCTTAACACCATACCTACCCATCACTTCCTCATCCCCTCTGTTCCCTTTACCAACATGCCCATTGAAGTCTGCTCCAATCACCATTCTCTCACCCTTGGGTACAGTCATCACCACTTCATCCAACTCACTCCAAAATTTTTCTTTCTCATCCATCGCATACCCAACTTGTGGAGCATATACACTAACATTCATCATTACACCATCAATTTCCAGCTTCATAAATCTCTCTCTTTCTGACACTCTTTTCACCTCCAAAACACTCTTAGCATACTGTTCCTTCAGGATAACCCCTACGCCATTTCTCCTCCCATCCACACCATGATAGAACAATTTGAACCCACCTCCGATACACCTAGCCTTGCTCCCCTTCCATCTGGTCTCTTTCACACACAATATACCAACCTTCCTTCTGTCCATCATATCAGCTAGCTCTCTCCCTATACCAGTCATACTGCCAACATTCAAAGTTCCGACCCTCACTACCACAGTCCTAGCCTTTACCTGCCTTCGGGCATGCCTTCCCCTCTTCTCCTCCTTTGGACAACAGTAGCCCAATTTCCGCCAGCACCCTGTTGGCCAACAGTACTGGTGGCGGTCATTGTTAACCCAAGCCTCGACCGATCCGGTATGTATATTTGTATTGTTGTCCATATGTATGATTTGGCAAAATTTTACGCCGGATGCCCTTCCTGACGCAACCCTGTCCATTTATCCGGGCTTGGGAATGGCGCAAAGAAATGCACTGGCTTGTGCATCCCCAGTGGTTGGGTTCCTGCTGGAACAAAGTAGTTTCTAAATAAAATATTAAATATACGTGTTATGTCTGTATCACAACTGCTAAACTCTGTAATAGTATCATGGAAATTTTATCTGGAACTAATGATGTTTTATTATACAACTTTATTAATGCTTTTTGAGTGTTTTCTGATGCTGTTACAAGACAATCATATTGATATGTTCCTAGTATACTATACCTAACTATATTCAGTTCCTAATCATTTCTAACATATGTAAAATATTTTGTTAAATTCATTAGCTATTTCAGTTAAGTTAAATAATTTATTATTGAATTCCACAGTTACAACATGCCCCCGGATTCACAAAAGCTTGCACAGAGTGTAAGATTGGTGCAGGAGCCCATGCAGGCAATATGTCTGCCGTGCGAACCAGGAACAGCCTGCAGGGGCATGCACGAGTGCTCCTGCACTAATCTTGCACGGACTAAGCCCTGGTATACAAATCACCCCATTTGCAGGTGAAATCCATGCAAATGAGGTGATTTTGCAATCCGGAAGCTTGCAACAGTCCGTGCAAGACTAGTGCTGTCTGCAGAAATGTACTCTGTTAGTAACCAAGTACATAAATTCAAAATGGAGATATGACAGCCCCAAATAAAGGCTGCATATCATTGAGGAAGCATGCCAAAGGCCAAGTATAAGGCCATTGGCATTGCAAACAAAACAAAAAATAAAAAAATCAACTTTTATTTATTTTTTTTGCCGATCTTGACTGTTTAAGCATAGGGCAGAGGCGTGCAAATGGGATCGGGGGGGGGGGGGGATAAACCTAAAATAAGCATTCTAACTAAAATCAGTATTCTGCCATGCAAGTCAACGGCAGCCAGAAGACAACCTGGGCAGTGAGTACTGGTTGCTAATAGGGGAGGTTTTGGCAGGCAATCCTATGCAGATGAGGGGAAGGATAGTGAATCTCAGTTTTCCCCAGCATATGAGGCAGGTCCCAACAGTGTAAGAGTATGAATAGCTGGGTGCAAGCCTAGGTGGTAGATGACATCATGGGGGGGGGGTCAGACATACTGTAAGCGGATTGGAGGCCTGTGGCTCGGGTTTGCTCCTAGCTTAGCACAGCTAAGCTAGGGGGTGTGTCTAAACCTGTAAGCTCGTGTACGTGCTGCGCAGTTTTACAGGAAGAAAAAAAGAAGTTAAACCAGGAAATAGCAGCAGTGTGCACATTTGAGCACTGTGTTTGTGCGGCGCACACATGGGCTTAAAGAGGGATGCGGTGGAAAGGGAAAGTAACAGTTGGAAGGTATTCGAGGAGAACTAGCATAGCTGGCAGGTGAAATGTATCAGAATCAGCCAATTACACAGGCAGCAGACCAGCCCAGCCCAGAACACTACTATAAACTAAGCAAACACTTTCCCCTCTGGTTTTTTCCACACTCTACACCACCGGTGTGTACAAGCAGGGAAATTTTAACAAACAAACCTACAAAATGAAAAGGGCTGCAGCAGGCAACATAGAACAACATGTGCAAGAGGCTGAGGGTGGTGAGGATGTGAAGGCTGCCGAACAACCCACAGTGAGGGGACGGAGAAGAGTGTACAGACCAAGGGTAACCTACCAGGGGCTACATGAGCTGGAGACAGTGGAGCGCTATAGGGTGGATGGAGACCTCCTACAGCAAATTTTTGAGCTGCGCCGGCCCCACCTGACACACCAAACTGACCGAGGGGAACCCATCCCAGTGGATAACAAGGTTATGTGTAGGCTTTGGTATACTAGCCAAAGGTACCTTCCAAAGCACAACTGGAGATATCATGGGGTTCTCACAGGCATCAGCATCCAGAATATTCCATCAGTTCCTGGATGCCATGTCAGCACATACCAGTGAGCACATATATTTCCTCCACACCCGTGAGGTGTTGACCATCAATATGCGTCTCTTCCACCAAATAGCAGAATACCCTGGGATAGTGGGTGATATTGACTGCATGCACATATGCATCAAAGCACAATCCCGTGAGCAGGGTAGGGCCTACATCAACCACAGGGGCATCCCCTCCATCAACTGCCAGGTTGTATGTGATGCCCAGGACATTATAATGAATGTGTGTGCTGGATGCCCTTGAAGCTATGACTATTCTCGCATATGGCATCTGACGCAGCTGTACGGGAGATGCTGGGTACACACTGGAGCCGTGACTGATGACACCCATCAGAAATGCATACACACCTGAACAAAAATGCCATAATGAGGCACACGCACAGGCCAGACATATAATAGATCGTGTGTTTGGGATGCTTAGGCCACAGTTCCGGTGTCTGGACACATCCAGTGGAGCTTTGCAGTGCTCCCCAGCTACATGTACCCAAATTGCTATGGCATGTGCTATGCTACACAATATGATCCTTCAGAAACAGCTGCAGCAGGAACAGCATGGTGGTGGGCCACACAGCCCCCCACCAATGCCAAGGCCTGCACAGGCACAGAATGATCCAGAGGAGGAACAACCTGAGCCTACCCCAGTAGGCAGAAGGAGACATGCTCAGTATGCCCTGGCCTTGGCAAAGAGGCAATGCATAGCACATGCACTGACACAGTAGGGACCCAGGGAATGACACCTCTCTCTGACTCGCACATACAGTAAAAGGGATGCCAAATATGACACTACCTGTGCTTAACCATGTATAGGGAGTGTACTATGTGCACCCAACATATGCAGCCCTCCAGCACCATCTGCAAGTCTGGCATACCCTCAAGGTAAGTCAATCAACCTACCAATTGCCAAATGGAGTAGAATATGTTGTTATCTGTAGCTATGGTATGGATTTGAGCATGCAAGGGAATTGGGTGGCTGAATGTTATGGCAGCAGACAGTAGACATCCATAGTGTCACCATGACATCTGTAACACATACTGGAGTCACCATAGTAGCCAGCACTACACAGGGTGACAAAACCCACTGCAGGAAATGTACTGAGCGATATGTGTGTCCATATGACCCACACATGCCAATCAGGACCGTTCACAGATTCAGCCAGCAGGACAAGTGTAGACAAACCCAAACAGAGCCTGTGCCATGGCCCCAGAATGATGGCTATGGTTAACCTCCCCCAAGGCCTACATAGACAGACCACAGCAGGGCAGGCAGTGGGATGTAAGTAATATGTAGGGCAACCAAAGCTACGATGTGTAGTACACTGGTATGCCTTCAGCCAGCATGATAGTTAGCAATGCAGAATGAAATGAAGTACCTGACATACCAGTACAGTCATAGCAAATGTGTACAAGTTTCACATGTGCCCCCCCCCCACATCTTATATAGTAATGTAATAACAGTCAGGTGTGCCCCCCTAACCCTGTGTAGAAATAGTCAGGTGTGCCCCCCCATCCTACATAGTAATGTGATAACAGTCAGGTGTGCCCTCCCCAACCCTGTGTAGAAATAGTCGGGTGTTCCCCCCCATTCTACATAGTAATGTAATAACAGTCAGGTATGCCACCCACTCCTGTGTAGAAATGTAGAAATAGTCAGGTGTGCCCACCCTGCTATGCAGAAATGTAGTAACAGTCAAAGCCAAATGATCGATGGATTCTCTGCAGAGACAGCATGCTGCCCGTCTGTGTAGAACACAAAGGTCAGAACTGCAGCACAAACTACCTGGACATGATCCACACATTCAGTACAGACGGCCATACTGGGCATGCTCACACACTTAGAGAAATGAAGGCAGTGTCAGTCAACAACATACTGAAAGGTCATACCAGGCATGCTCACACAATTAAACACATGAAGGCCATGACTGCAAACACCAGTGGACCAGACATATCTGGCAGTTGTTAGTGCAGACACTCGTCAGTATGCACCACTCATAGCTTGCACACACAGTGGATAGGAATGCAGACATATATGTCAGGACAATGCACTATAATAAGCTAAAGTTAGATGTACATAGATGTGTGGAAGAGGGTGACTATGACAAGGAGCCATCCAGGCCTGTCCCACCCAGCACACAGCCAAAGGGCCCCAAACACATGAGGTGCAGATTTCATTCACTGCAGATACTAGCTCCCAGTATCTGTCAGCATTACAGACTACGTGGTGCACGTGCCAGCTGTGCAACATGACTGTACAAGGAAGTAGTCATCTAGCAGCTGTATACACGTACCTGTGACATATGGCCCCGTGTGTGCCTGCATGTGGCGTGTCAACCCCTAGATGAATGGGTTATGGCCCATGCACACACCGCCCTCCACATAGCCCTACTATGACAAGCTTGCTGAGGTCATCCAATGTGAAATACACCTTTGGGAGAATTGTTGCCCAGTAATCTCCATGGCACATCCTATACCTGCTTACTGCTGTAGTGTGATATACTAGTTAGGTTGGAGTTCTAACCCCACATTTGGCAACTGTGCATGTTTGTGTGCATGTCTGTCTTACTGTGTATAGTGCAATGCCTTTTAGGGTACTCTGACTCCTTACAATTCATATACTCAACTTTGTCAAGGCTGCTGATATCGCCCACCTAGAAATACACCTTTGGGAAGGCTATAGCCCAGTAGTCTCCATAGCGCGTTCTGTAACTGCTTACTGCTGTAGTGTGATAAAGTAGTTAACTAGGAGTTCTAACCCCAAACTTGGCAACTGTGTGTGCGTGAGTTTTTGTGTGTGTGTCTGTCTCTGACTGTGTAGAAAGCAATGCTTTCATACTCCTTACAATTCATATACTCAACTTTGGCAAGGCTGCTGATGTCATCCACCTATAAATATACCTCTGGGAAGGTTGCAGAATAATAATCTCTGTAGTGTGTCCTGTAACTGCATACTGCTGCAGTGTGATAAAGTAATTATGCAAGAGTTTTAACCCCAGACTTGGCAACTGTGTCTATCTGTGACTGTGTACAGAGCAATGCTTTTTAGGGTACTCACAGTCCTTACAATTCATATACTCAACTTTGACAAGGCTGCTGATGTCACCCACCTAGGAATACACCTATGAGAAGGTTGTAGCCTAGTGATCTCCATAGTACGTCCTGTAACTGCGTACTGATGTAGTGTGATGAAGTAATTAGATAGTTGTTCCAATCCCAAGACATGGCAAGTGTGTGCCTGTCTGTGTAGAAAACAATGCTTTTTAGGGTACTCACAGTCCTTACAATTCATGTACTCAACTTTGGCAAGGCTGCTGATGTCACCCCGTAAAACATACACCTCTGGGAAAGTTGTAGCCCAGTAATCTCTGTAGCTTGTCCTGTAAATGTGTATTGCTATAGTGTGATGTGGAACTGCGGTAGGGTTCCATCCCCA
Organism: Protopterus annectens; assembly: GCF_019279795.1. Taxonomy (NCBI): domain Eukaryota; kingdom Metazoa; phylum Chordata; order Ceratodontiformes; family Protopteridae; genus Protopterus; species Protopterus annectens. The sequence continues at coordinate 1,274,230,073 of NC_056733.1, forward strand.
CCCATGGCAGTTCTGGATATTTTGTGTGTGTGTTTCAATGTCTGTGTACAGAGGAAAGCATTATAGGCTAGTCACACTCGCTGCATTTTGAATGGCCTACTTTGGCAATCCTGCTGATGTCATTCATTGTGAAATGTATCTTTGGGGAAAGAGCTCACTAGTAATCCCCATGGTGCGTCCTATAACAGCTCCATGCTGTAGTGTGATATAGACCTCGGTTAGGGATTCTATACCCACACATGTTGGTTGTGGATGTTTTATGTGTGTCTCACTGTCTGTGTAGGGAGCAATGCATTTTAGGCTAGTCACACACACTACAATTCAAATGTCCAACTTTGGCATTCCTGCTGATGTCATTCGATGTGAGCTACACCTTTGGGGAGGGAGCACTCTAGCAATCTCTGTGGCACGTACTATAACTGCGTAGTGCTGTAGTGTTATAAACTAGTTAGGTAGGGGTTCTACTCCCAGACATGGCAGGTGTGTGTATGTGTGTGTAACACGTTTCCTGTGTGGAGGCGGTTGTGAGTGTGTATATGAGGGTATATCATACTATGTATTGTCCATATACAACAATTACATCCCCCATTACCATATTGTATATATCTGGGTATGTTCTGCATGTAACCTGGAACACACCTCACCCTAAGTGGTGTGTGCAATGAAAGCCACACACTTCAGTAGCACTACATTCCTAGGTAGGGGTGTAGTCCTAGTGTTGCCAAGTAAGAGTGCATATATGTGGATGGGTCTACATCAGATTGCCGATTATGCATATCCCAGTGGGTCACTTGTCCATGTGGCACAGGCAATAACTGTTATACAGACATGTGTTCAACTGTACCCCAGATATGTCACAGCCATGGTGTCATCACAGTGCCATACACCTTGTGGAATATGATCGCAGACCATCCTCCTGCTCACACATGTACACCTACAACACAAATGGATAACATTATGGAGACCACAATCAACAGCTATAATGCATCATTGCTCGACAGCTACACTACCTGACATGTATGCATAAACATTACTCCTGACAACATGTTACACTGCAGTACATTGGTACACTGTAGTACAGTCACCGTGTGCATCAGAACCATATTAGCCTGTCCCTGCATCGATGTTATGGATGACAGGGATGTGGCACAGGTATCATATGCCCAGGGTGTGTTGGCTTGTCAGAGACCGAGGGTGGGCCATACATTTGACACCATGTGTGTGGTTGAGGGGTGTAATTAGTTGAACTGGACATGGTGATGTGGTGTGTAGTTACGGGGTTGCCCCAGGTGTGTTCATATAGTGTGTGGGTATGCATGCACACAGTTCTGCCATGTGGCTACCTATAAAGGTGTTTTTTTGGACAGCTGCAGACCATACCTGGCAGGATGTTAACTTTACCACCTCCGGCCACAGACACGCAGACTGTGCCTGCCAGGGATTCCATGGGCACATCCAGGTACAGGCCTCGAAGTGCTACTCTCCTCTGATGATGACAGATGTCCTCTGGAACCAGGTCCCTCCTTGGACTGGCCAGGGCCACATGCACATGACCTGGTGTGGTGTGGACAGTGCCCACCCTGCAGTGCTGGGGCTGGTACTGCCATTACGGGAGCGCCTTAGTGTCCTAGCATGTCCACATTGACTGCCAGCTGTTGGGGTTGCTTGCTGGCCTACATCCATGTGGCCATCACTGCACTCCCACCACATGTTCAAGCACAGACAAACCATGGTCGATGAGGTCCACCATCTCACCCAGCCATCTGTCCATAACCTCGGTATAATCACGGAGGGCACCAGACAGTTCATGGAAGTTGTTGCTTGCAGATGTGAGAGCAGCCGTCTGCAGCCTCAGGCCGTGTCTGGTGTACAGTTCCATACGTGCATGCACCCCCATGACAACCTGAAACATGCGCCTGGTGGTACCAGTTGTAGCACTTCTGCCAGGGGCATGATGACCAACGGCCCTACCATGAGCCCCCAGGTACATCTGCCTATATGGTGCCCTGCCGGATATCCAGCTATGCCTGCTGTGACCAAACACAGTAGGTGTAGATACCACACTCTCCTGTGCACTTCCAACCACCAACTGTCCTTCTGCTATGGCCACTGGTGATGGGGTATGTATAGGCACTGTAACTGTGTTCGAGGTTGGGGTGGCTAAGAGGGTGATATCAAATGATGGTGCAGTTTCAGCCCCTGACAACCCCGCCTGTGCCTCAACAGTACTGTCAACATCTTTAGTTTCTGTATGGGCACCAACATCAGATTGCATGAAGAAGGGACCCTGACCCACCTCGCCACCTGTGGGGGAAAAGAAATTCACATTAAGACCTGTACAGCATTGCACAACAGCAGACACACACACACACACACACACACACACACACACTCCACCTTAATACCTACCTGTCCCTGATTTTACAAAGAGTCCCACATTTATTCACTTAAGTTCTCCATCCTGCATCACACTTAGTAACATACACTCATTAATACCATTCATTATATATTAATACCATTCATTAACGTATCATTCCTCAAAATGCTTAGAGGAGTGATCACAGCACAACACCTGTTGCTCCATTACCTCCTAGACCTAGTGGAGTAGGTTTTACATGGCCTCACTGCTGTCATCCAGTGTTCACCCTGTGTATGTCCGGACATCGTGAGCATGGCCCCTATATGTTAGGGGCTACTATGTTTACTCCATAATGTCACGTACTGGAGTGTCATGTGTAAGTATTGCTCAGTACATGCCAGATCTGCTGCTCAATCAACCTATCGTGTGACAACTGCAATATATGGATACATTCCCTGGTGTTGTCTAGTAATTCCCCTGCATACATGGGTTGTTGTTCACCTCTCTGCTGATTGCAATATTAAGGGTATACCTGGTATCTACTTTCCCTCCCAATGCATGTTCCATGCTACAGACCTTATTATACTATCAGCTGTCCTGTGATTACATATCAGACAAGTATTCCTGGTGTCTCGTATGTCAGTCCATGTCCATGTACTGCATGATCCCAAAGGGAAGTACTGCTGTATGAACAACCCCACAATCACACATGTGCATACATGGACACCCACACAAACGCACACACATCCTACATGTATCAACCCCCTCCACTCCACCAGATTGCACTTACAGACAAAATAACCCCCCCCACACACACACATACAGGTGAGGTTGCACAAAGATAGTACACACAGTCCTCCCATTACCCATCTGTTAACATGCATAACATGTGGTACTCAACAGCATGCAGTGCAGCAATAGTTAATCCATGCTGGCAACAGTATACATGTGTGTGATGCATGGGCTGTGTTAGTAGGTGATGTCTCTTCCCCTGGAAAACACTGCACCCATGTACGCAGTATTGCTGTGCACCTGTTCTGCACCTTGCCATGTACTGTGTACCAAACCTCACAGGTGTACAAACCATTGCTGAATGTGTATTACTGTGTCAGTTATGTCTGCTCTAATGCTCACAGCCCCTATGTTTTTCAGTGACACATACCGGGCATGATATGTGGACAGATGTCATTTGTGAATGCCTGATGTCTGGTTTACAGATCTCAACATCAATGGTGCATGTATGACCAATCTAATACTATTACACTGACAACAGTCAGACTGTACCATGGCTATGAGGAGTGTACACACCCTTATTGATATGACACACTCTTCCTTGATCTGCCATGGGACCCCATCATGGCATATATTAACAGTACATGTGCCTGATATGTGACATATGTCCTGTACATTTACATGCAGTGTCTAGGAAATGTGTTAGGTGTGCAGATGCTGACCACAATGCATGCACTCTGTGGTTGCATATGTGTGAGCGCCCTTATCATGACGGTTTGTTGCACCTATTGTTATGTGTACTTTAGCAGTCACTATTTCTGGCAGAGGTATATTTGCATAGGTGATCTACATTTGCCAGTGTATAGTCAGTCTGCCCTACACATGTCCCCCAACTCTGCATGATTGCAACGTCTACTCACTTGCACATTACTTGGTGTTCTCGCACTACCATCACTATTGCTGTGGGAGTAGGGTTACGTCTGGCACAGTTCCTGAACCTGACTCTGTGAAGATGCAGCCATTTTTAGCATCCTTAGGATCCCTGCTGCAGTGCACTGGTGTGTCATGCTGACACACCCTCCCCACTTTCAGCCTTTTTGCAGATGCTTGACAAGTATGGCCTACACGTGTGTCAGTTTGCAGTGTCCCATACACTGAACACCATGTGTTACAGCCTAGTCCCAGCTAATAATGTGGACCACAGTATTATGTTTTGCCATAGTGTAGATCTGTAACAGTTGCCATTGTAATACTGGTATATACACAGTTGTTGCAGTGTATAAGGGTGATGTTTCATACATGTCCATCCTATAAGCCATGTGTCCCACCATTATGTTCATTCCTGTGGGCACATTTTGCAATGACAGGATGTTTGTTATCTTGCAGGTGTCCGACATACCCTTCCAATACCCCATCATGGTCACCACTGTGATGCACTGCATTTAGCAGCAACAATATGTGAACATGTACAGCATGCATTATGGGTAGGTGTGTTAGATGTGTGCATAGCCATTACATGCTCGGTGTATTGGCAAGCATCAACATAAAACCACACTCACCAGCTACAGGCTGCTGCCTTGGCGGTATACCAGTGGGACCTAAATAAGAGTGTGAGAGATGCAATGTCAGTGGCCACAGCTGTGGCATTGCTACAGGGTGGGTGCAGCATTACAGTACATCAACAGTACAAGCCCACAATACTACCGCTTATGCACATCTGTTTATTACTACTATGCAGCAACAGACTGTATATATATATATGACTTCTCACATATGCATGATCTACCTGTACAGAAGCGGATGCATACGCAGCAGCAGTGGTCTACTGATGTGCCCTGTGGCCTTACCTGCACGCTCCTCAGCTGGTGTGTGGATAGCATCCACCTCCACAGTTGTCTCTGCCAGTTGGGTGTGCGGGCGGGCAGATGCCACAAAGTTGGCGAGGAGCTCCTCAACATGTGTCGGGGGGGTGGATGGCAATGACCCCCCTGTTGCGAGGTGATCCCCCCTGGACTCCAGCAGCATGCTGATGGGCATTGAGAAGCAGGTCAGAACAGTGATGCCAGAGCTGCTCATAACTGTGGTTATGCAGGCCGACATCATTGACCCTGTGGACTAGATCGTTCCACAGGGCGATCTGCTCCTGCTGCTCATGGGCAGCCCTGCCAAACAGAACAGGATAGTACTGTATTAGGTGGTTCAACACAACCTCATTTTCCACTGCTGAGTACATGGGTAGACGGCCATGGGACATCTTGCCTGAAAAACATACAGATGGAAACAGGTCTGAGCAACTCATACAGCAAGGTTACCATAGCTCTTAATATACATCTCTCTGACACCCCACCACCATATCAGTGACAACAAACTGTTCACACAACACAATAGGTATGGCTACAACTGACCCACCATTGGAACATATATTGTATTATACCACACTTTGTGCTGTGTGTTTGTAGCCATGTTTCCTGTGTGGACACTAGCATTGCTGGCCTGTTACAGACTATTTCACCTGCATGCCATTGTCAGGGCCATGATGGTTCCATATATGCATGTGGTATGCTTACCAAGTGATTGCTGCACATCTGTCATTTTGTTATTGGGGATATCTGTGCATGCTGTTGGACATGTTCCAGGATTGTGTGGACTATTATTAACCACATATGTTCTATAACAGTAACACAATAGCATGTTTAGGGAATACTTGCTAGCAGAACCACCTCTCCCACCTCATTTGGCCATGTTACCAGGCCACATCACATGTGGGACACACCCTGGGGCCTCCTCATCTACTGGTCCAGCACTACCTTCAGATGGAACCACCTCAGGGGATGTTGTCCGCCCCATGGGGGCACACACAGACATGATCCTGTCACCCGATGTCAGGTCTAGGGTCTGTTCCATAGGGGGCTCCACAGACACTTGTGGGATGTGCTGCAGCACCTTGAGGCACCCAGTACACATTCACAGGGTCCATATGCTCCTCCTGCTCAGCCTCCAGGCCAGGCACCTTCAGGCCCGTAGACTACTGTTGTGAGTAGCAATGGGTGGGGGCCTTGTTCCCATTATATATATATATATATATATATATATATATATATACACATATGTATATATGTATGTGTGTATATATGTATAGATATATATATATATATATATATATATATATATATATATATATATATATATATATATATATATATATATATATATATACCCTATATGGGGTACATTCAGACATCAGGTCCACAATCTGTAACTCTCCTTCCTGCACAGCTGGACTGTTCTGCCTTGCTATGACATAGACAGGTGCCACATATGGAAACAACCTTACATTAGGGGGGTATATATAGGGGCAGATTGCAGATAAGCCTATTACACACCTATGGCATTTCAGCATGCTACAATGCATGTTAACCTGAGTGTCTTGCAAATGGTGGGCTCTGGAACCCACATGTCCATCATTTTGGCAGTACTTCCACCACCAGCTGTTGGCCACAGTAATATACATCCTTTCCATTACACAACACACGCTATGTTGGCTTACATCTTGTCAGTCGGTGCTGCTCTGCACAGTTGATGGGTATGGCCCACTACCCACACGGACAGACTCTAATGTCCATAGCAGTTGTTCAGCTGAGCATCATTGCAACAGCAACACCTGATAGCACATATATATCATTCCACATCATCTACCCCAGTATTATGGACCAAGTACTACAGTCAATTACACGCATATATACTTCACATACCTGTTGTAGGAATGAGGTCTGTTGTGGATGGTGTCCTTGTAGCAGGTTTTTTTTTTTTCCTTAGTCTGCTTCCTGTGTTTCTGTTTGGTTGTGGTTGTTGTTTTGGTCCTGGATCTTTTTACTGTTTTCTCTCTCTCTCGGATTGAGCTGCTTGGAATAGATTGCAGCATGGCTTTTGTAGGCGATGCACATGATCAGGTGATGGCCTCTGCACCAATCAGTGTCCTCCACTTGCTACCTGCATGCTGTGTAGTGCTTCCAATTACCACTGTCATGGCAACCCACTACTTTAAATCCCTACATCATGTGGGTGTGGTCCCTTTACCTTTCCTGTACAGTGGACATCCTTCCTGTGTGTGCACTGTTACAATACCTCTTACAAGAGAACTTGCACACTTAGGCCAGCAACATATGTGTATGAGGTTCCAGAACTACAAAGACTGTGAGTGGTGTATGCATTGTATAGCACCAGTGTTCCAGGGTTTGTGTACACATACTAGTTTAACATGGACTGCAGTATGTCTGCATTGCTCTCAACTGTGTGTCTATCCACTTGATGGCAGAGGTGTGCCTGTTATGTTTTGCCTGTCCACCGCACAGTTCTTGTGTCAGATATATCACTAGCAGTGTGTGTGTGTTGAGTGCTATCAGTACATGGCTATATCCATTTGTGTTTCTGACTTCATATTCCTGACTAAGGGTATGTTGCAGACTATCCTGTAACACCAGCAACTTGCTTAGTGTATGACAACACTATTTCACATATGGGCCTGTGTTCAAGCCTCTGTATGCCACCTACATACCAGGCTTTGTCCATATGACATGCTGTCAGGGGTTATGTAGTGGCCTGTGACTATGTCATGCTGCCATTCCTGCCATCATGCCACTGCTGTTGTGGCCCCCACACGTATTGTGAGGTTGGGTTCTTATATGTGTGGGCTTCATCTGCACAATACATGTGTGCCCTTATGCAGTTCAGAGGTCAGTGTATGTAACAGTGGTATATGCCCCTGTATGTCAGTCTATAGGGGGTGCACCATAACTAACCTAGGCTGTTACAACATGTGAGGGGTATCTGGGGTAAGCTGCCTTAAGGTATCTTGATGTATATTACCATACAATTCAACTTGGATGAATGCAGGCCTACTGCTTCCTGCCATACAGACTGTTCTGTTTGTCAGTGTGATTGTGATGGTTTCAGTTATGCCTTGTTATGTAACAGATACATCTCATTGTGTCAACTGATGTCTTTACCTCCTAGGGATTGTGTACAGAATGTAGATAGAGGCTGCTGGACTATACATGTGCATTACTTACTGATAATTAATTGTTATCCTGTGGCCTAGTCTGTCTTTACTGTTGTACTACTTGAAGGCCATGGCCTGTACAGCAACATATGTTATGCTTTCCAGAATACTGTATTAATTGATCTGTTTGAGAGTTGCATTAGTCTGTTTTTATGTATTTCAGAGCCTAAACAGCCATATGACATGGCATATACAACTGTAATAGTACACAAATAAAGCTTTCTCATGTATGCAAACCTGTGTGTGGAGTTACATCCTTTGACCTCTCTGTGGGTATATGTTTCGGGCAACAATTGTCTTTTGTATGGGTGACTCATACAGTGTCCAGTTGGTAAGGTGGCAATTGTAGGCATACTGGCTGTTCTGTCTGGTATACACCCTCTAAATTTGTATCTTCATATACATATCTCTGTGTGTGTATGTGCAGTTACAAATATAACTGTATAAATGTGTGTGTATATATATATATATATATATATATATATATATATATATATATATATATATATGTGTGTGTGTGTATAACTTAGGGGATCTAGGACTGTTGAATAAAAGTTCAACAGTCCGAATCCACTATCACCGAACACACTTTAGCGAAAGCACTGTCACCGAAAAAGTGCTTTCACTAATGTGTGTTAAACAAAAATAAAAAAAAAAAACAAACATAAACGTTTTTGCAGAGGGGGTAAGCCCCCCTGCACCCCCACACCCTGCCTGCTGTAATATTCTCACTCTGAGATTGCACTACAGTGGGGAAAAGGGAATTTTCCCTTATCCGCACTGTAGTACAATCTCCGCAACAGGCATACTTACGCAAAAATGCTTTTTCGGTGAAAAACACTTTTGTGTAAGTATGCCCGGATGTAAGTGATTCTGTGATATTGTCATTCGGGGATCAGTACAGATCCCATTTTAGGAATGTTTATTGCTTCCATTTGTACATTCCCTATGGTAGCCAGACTGTACTGCATGATATGTTATTGATAACAGCCTGACATCATACAGGTGGGATGGATTACTGTTAACATCTTATGCCCATGTTGTGTCGGGTCCTGGTTATGGGACTTGCAACAGTTGGTATTGTATTGCAGGGCAGACCTGTTTGGCTGTGGTGGGGGGTGGTAATATCTGTATGTACAAGATGTATGTAGCTTGGGCCCCCTCACCCCCATTAATGATGCCTGTGGTCATATATGTATTTGCTATGTTCTCTTTTATATCTATAGATATATTTCTGTATATACACACATATATATATATGCTTATATATATATATATATATTGCTATATATATATATATATATATATATATATATATATATATATATATATATATATATATATATATATATGTAGATATTTAGATATATATATATATATATATATATATATATATGGATTCACTTTAGAAATTCGAAATAATGAAATATCGAAATTCAGTATTTCGAGCCCATAAAGTGGAATCCTGAGAACAGCAAAAGCTCAGAAGTGCGAAATTCAAAACCTTGGTTTTGAATTTTGCACTTCTGAGATTTTGCTGTGGTTATGGATTCAGGGAAGTGTGTGTGTGTGTGTGTGTGTGTGTCTTAAGGGTTTTGGTAGGGGCTGTGGTGTGTGTCAGTGTGTTTTGTTGTTGTGATGTGTTTGTGCGAGGAGAATGTAGCTTGTGTGGTGGTGTTTTATGTGTGTTTGTATGTAGTGCGACCTTGGAGTGAGAATATATAAGGAGGGGGCACAGCCCCCAACAAGAGGGGTGCAGGGGGTAGTAGAGAGCTTGTGTTTGTGTGGGGGGAGGATGGTGTGCGCGTGTGTGTGTGTGTTTAAAAGTGCAAAATTCAAAATCTCCAGTGTGCGAGATTTTGAATTTTGAGGTTCTGAGTTTTCGTGGATTCAAAAATTCAACTTTATAGCTTTGAAATACTGAATTTCGATATTTCAGTATTTCAAGGATATAAAGTGACTCCATATACACACACACACACACACACACACACATATATATATATATATATATATATACATATATATGTATGTATCTATTTAGATATAAATATATACACACACACACACACACACACACACACACACACACACACACACACACACACACACAGCTACATGTTTAAATACATTTTCTGAACTATTGAATGTCTGTGCTAGATATGTTTGTAAAAACATCAGGGTTATGTATATCTGACATAACTTAGAGGAAAATCACTTTGCCTATGGCGTACAATGTTCTGGGTTCAAGCCTTACAGAGGCTGTTTATTTTGTCTCTGGGCAGAACAAGGGCCATTGGATACAGAGTGATTAAGGCACTTTTAAGCAGTTGCAAGCGAGTTTGCACGGAGGTAAGCGCTGCTAACATCCATTTACAGTTTCTTATACTGATTTAGCTTCTCTATTGCTTAACCTGTGTAGGCATTCCTTACCACTGCGCAAACAGGCTTAAACCCGCTTACTGCTGCTTAAAAGTACTTACTCCCGCTTACCTCCGTGCTAATTTCTTTAAAAGAAATGAAAAGAAATGAAAAAGGGTTGATAGGAAAGTGGTGAAAAAGGGGCACAAAGAGGGAAAGACAGTAGGGAAAATAGCTAGGGATGTGCAGGAAGGGTGTAGGGAAGATCCAAAACTGCCCATTTTTTCTACAGCAACAGCTGTGCATATACACTAAATTTGGAATTAGATTTGGACACTCATACCCCTGAGAAAAGGGTGAGGACAACAATAATATGTTGTTAAGCCAGTTAGACCAGATTACATGTGTCCAGTAGACACGTGTGCAAAATGGACAGCTATGTATGGGGTGAGATTTTTTTTTTGGGAACAGATTGCCCTTTTTTTTCAGATGAGAGTGGAATGTTGGGGAGGGATATAGGGCATATTTGGGGAGGTAGGTTGGGTATGTTAACAGACAAGACAAACAAGATGCATACAGGGGTGGTATATGACATGTGGGGGGTAAACACCTTGATGGGTAGGGGTGTTGGGAAATTGGAAGCCCATGAGCCCCCTAGTGGAAACAGTGGGACTGAGGTCCCCACCCATGGGCAGTCACCACTGCACCTTCACAGCTCCGAAGGTGGCTGTGCTAGGGGCTGAGTAGGAGAGCTAGGCCAACCCTCTAGTCACAACACATGGCCCTCAAGCTGACATAGCAGATCTCCGACCTCTCTGCGGAGCTTGCTGTGCAGCACAACCCAGACCTGGTGATAGGTGACATGTTCCTGTCTGCGTCCTCTCCTGGGAGGGGGTGAACCCCATCCCCTGAGGCAGTTCCACCCGAAAGTGGTGGAGGACCAATGGACAAGGAGGTCCCAGGCTGGGCCCCAGACATGATGGTGCCCGGTGCCACGGTCAGCTGAGGTTGGACAGGTGGGTCCGCTGGGACCCGCATTCCCATACCTGCTATTGTGTTTATGGTTTATCAACATATATGGGTTAGTAATAGTCAAAACATTCCAGGATTAGGTATAACAGCATGCATAGATATTCCCTTTAACCCAAACACCAGATATGGAACAGTTGCATGGCAAACAGAACACATGCATATATGGGACCACAGTGGTCATTACAACAGTATACAGGTACAGTGATGGCAGCATGCCACCAATGTGAGATTATTTTACCATAGCACATGCATAGAAACAGATTTAAATAATTACCAAACAATAGGACATATGTCCCAACATTAGAGTTAATACAGCACATACCAGTTGAGTTGTGTATTTAATTTATTGTTGCAGATATGGTGGGGGGAGAGAAAGATGTCTGTTAACAACTAGTATATTCCTGTAGTTCACATTACTTTCCTAGTCAGTGCTGTGATCTGTACCTTACAAGTATTAGTATACTACCCTATTCCCTTAGTTTGGACAGTGATATGGCTGTCGACAACTATACCTCTTACCTGGTATACCTGTGGAGGTATTGTTTGTTAACAGTACCTAAATGTTTCTACACATACTCCCAGATTCCAGGTTGATGTTATGCACACACCTGTCCATCTCTTTTTGCACACACTCTGTGCATGTCTTCACCACATGCAGGTGAACCGGGACATATTTCCACTATTGCCCTCTTAAACCTTTAGTGACTTGTACAATGACAGGTTTGTTTTATTTGACAATTTCCAAATATGTACAGGTCTAATAGTCAGTTATATGACATGACATGCTGCCTACATGTCAGAAATTGGCACACTGATATGGCAGGAGGCAGGGTAACAGCCAGCACATATAGGGCAAATAACTGGATATTCTGAAAATTTCTGTACACTTGTGGGGTATGATTCTGCATACAGCTTACTACCCCTCCCAGGATTCAAACCATGGCTATGTCTGCTACAAAATGCGACACTGTCCATCACAGTTGAATGTGCTATATATGTGTTGCTGTGTATCTCTTGTCTGATTTTTGTCTATAATTCTCCTATGGTTTTACATTCTGACCTTGTACTTACAACACTCTTATACAGGATTTCCTAGATAGTTGAATTGTGTAGTACAGTGTGGGTGACAGTGATGAGTAATACCTTATTATTCTGAGCAACTGCAACACTAAGAATGCCATACAGTACCAGAGTAAACAGTACCAGTAGAGGATATCAATCTTTTATTTATAGGCACAGTGTTCATATCTGACAGACTTCTGGGAACAATGTTTGTTAGCACTACCTGCATGTTGCCACACAAATTACCAGTTTCCACATTAGTATTATGCACATACGTCTCGCTCTGTTACTGTACACACACTGGTCACAGCTTGACAACATGGGGGTGGAGATGGGACATACTTGGCTACTTACTCTCATAACATTTTGGGGGGGTTGCTAGAGTGACAGGTTTGTTGTTATAGATGTCTGACAATCAGTTGTATGCCTTGTTTGCTGCCTAAATGTCTGGGATCACCGCACTGGTTTGCTAGGGGGACAGGGTGACAGGCAGCAGCTATGGGCCAATTTACTGGATATTCTGGACATTTCTGTACACTTGTGGGTTATGATTCTGCATACAGCCTACTACCACTCCCAGGATTCGAACCATGGCTGTGTGCGCAAAACATACAACAGTTCACGTTGCAGTTGAGTGTGCTATTTAGATTTCATTGCTTGTCTTTTCAGTGTTTTCTAAGTCTCTCTCAGTTGTACTATTTAACCTCTTGATATTACAACAGTCATATACAGACATTCCTGCACAATAGCACAGTGTGGGTAACAGTGCTTACTAAAACAGTACTATTAGGTAATTGCAACTCTGCATTAACATATGTTACCAGAGTGAACACATGCAGTCCAGCAGTTAGACCTTAATTGTCAGGCTATTATGCTTTTATTTGCATACAACCTATATGAGACTCTTCCTGCCCTATACTCTGGCGTATGCAGTACATGCCTTAAACAATAAAGGTTTTATACAGGCAATTAACTTATTATTACTTTTAGATTTATTTCCTATGACAGTACATGCAAGTGTATTAATAACCTGCCTCGTGTCGCAACCGCTCCAATCTACAGCCATGGGGCTCCTTGTTCATAGCCCGCTCACTTGCCGCTGTGAAAGACATAAGAGGAATATTTAGCCATACCTATCCATAAGATACATGAGCTGACAGTTATTAAACAGGTAGCGGACTGATACTTACACACGTCTGGCACTTCCCCTGGAACCCTGGTACTGGCCCTGCAGCAGTCTCATCTCATGGTCTTTCACAAGGAGTCCTGCCATGACTCTGGACTCCTGGATGCCCCAGCGCTGCGCCCAAAAGCGCACACCCTCGCCCTTTCCAAACATAGTGCCTACAAGGGGAAGCTACAACCAGTTATGAGATGTATTCCTGCCTGATGGGTTTAAACAGGGCCAGTTTCCCGCACTTTGCTGTGATTGGATGGTTTTGAAGAGGCTAAGCTATGGGCAAACCTGCTTACCTAAGGTTGGCATTGCTTAAAGGGGTATACCAATGGGAAGACTGAGTTAGCTGGCCTACACATTGCTTACACCTACTAAGCTGGGCTGTGCAATGCTTAGCATTGCTAAATGTTTAAGTTGCATTATATTTGCATTGTGGCATTGATTTATTATTCATTACATGTTATATATGTGTTTGGTATCCATGATTCATGTGTTTGTACACTGTATGGGGTCCTTGTGTTTATTAGGGGATTTCAACACTTTATTACAATGACACCTCACATCTGGGCTTAATTTAGTACTCCAGTTCACATATTTATGTCCTGTAGTTGGTTATACAATATAAAACTGTATATATATTCCTTTCACATGTTCAGTTTGTATTTCCTATGGTGAGGATCTGTTTGGTGATACCTGAATTGCATGCACTGCTGTGATGGCTTAGTGGTTAACTACTGTGACTAGTGTATGGGGTCCTCGGTTCAAGACCTGCAAAGGCTGTTTATTGTGTTTCTGGCCGGAACAGTGGCTGATGCATACAGAGTGATGAAGGCACTTTTAAGCAATTGTAAGCGGGTTTGCTCGAAGGTAAGCAATGCTAACCTCAGGTTAAGTATGTATACAGTGAGTTAGCTTCAGTATTGCTTAACCTGTGTGTGCATTTCTTACCCCCATGCAAACAGGCTTAAACCCGCTTACTACAGCTTAAATATGCTTTCCCCTGCTTACTACTGCATGACTATGCTTACTCTTGCTTACTAGTGCTTACACCCGCTCACCACTGCACTAATTTAGATAGTGATGTCTAATGGTTTTTGGGCAGGTGGTGGATTTGGCAACTGTATTAATTTATCATTCATTAGACATTTTACCTTCCATTTGTATCCCTGATTCCTGAGTACATATACTATATGGGGCACTTGTGATTATCTGTGGACTTTGCAACATTATGACAGTGACATCTCACATCTGCATTTAATGCAGTACTCCAGTTCACAAATATATGTTATGTCGTAGGTTATGCAACAAAATAAATTGATTTGACATGGATTATACTGGAGTGGGACTGAAACAGGGAATGCCTGCTTGTAAGATGAATACTCTGCCCACTACGCTATTGCTAGACTACTTCATTTTATACATCTGGCTTTTTATCCTCTTGTGCCATTTAAGCTGCATTAACCATAGCTAAGTGATGGGCAAACCTGCGCACCTACGGTTAATTTTGATCTGCTTCATAAAAAAATTCTTTATATTTAAATGTTGTAACTATTGCTCTTGTACACTTGGGGAGATGTTGCTGGGGGTATGTCAACACCTATGAGCCGTCTCGCTCATTCTTACTCCTACACTGCTGTTCTTGATTGCAGGGGCATGTGTATTCTTAGAGTTCTGCTCTCAGACATGCCAGCTGCACTCGTACATGCTCAGTGTCCGTTTAGGAGCTCAGGCAGCGTGCCTTCATTACTATGCATGGCGCGCTGCCGTCCAGCTCCTAAACAGCCACTTCAGTGCAGGACTAAAGCTAGTCCTGCAGGGAAGGATGGTGAATCTGGGGGATTGTGTAAGGAAATAGAAGTGAATATAAAGTGTTTGTAAAAAAAAAAAAAAAAAAAAAAAAAAAAGGCATATAATTTAACTAAAGAGGAGTGGACTACGTTGCAAACCTTACGGCATAATAATGAGAACCTGGTTTTTACTGAAGCAGATAAAGGGCACAGTTGGGTCATTTTATCCTAGGACAAGTACAATAGGAAGGCATTTCAGGTGTTGATGAGAATGTTTATTTAAAGTTGGATTATGACCCTAGTGCTGAATTTAATTCCATTATTGGAAATGTTGGAAAGGGGTGTAAGGTTTGTTTTTTTTACACTAAGGATGTTAAAAAAATTATTTGTCAAGAGCCCCAAGAAAGCTAGATTTTTTTACTATCCCCAGAATTCACAAAAGTATGACAGATTCTTCAGGAACACCAATAGTTTATGGGGTTGGTGGTTATCTACAAAATGTTGGAATTTTCCTAGATGAGCAGCTGAAAAGTTATGCTTCAAGGGTGCCTTCACATATTAAGAACATTCAGGAACTTTGTGAATTGGTAGGGGGGATGCATTGGGAGCTGGATTTCTATTGGGCTTGTGTGGATGTTAGAGCTTTGTATACCAGCATTAGTCATGCTTTGGGTTTGGAGGTTGTAGCCAGGATATTGGGTGAGGGCCCTAGAACCAGTTATATTTTTCGATTGCTGGAGTTGTCTGACACACAATTTTTTTGAATTTGAAGAGGAGTTATTTTTGTAGAGGGGAGGCACTGCTATGGGTGCCTCATTTGCTCCTTCTTATGCCATCATATTCATTAATTTTTTTGAGAATAAATTCATTTATAATAAAAAAATTTTCACTAACAGTGTAATTGTCTATAAGAGATATATAGATGATTTAATTTTTGTGTGTCGGGTGAAATAGGACATTTTGACGAGTTTATGCCTGACTTAGAAGGGACCAATTTTGTGCTATCATTCACTTTCAAAACCAGTAGAGAGGTGATGCAGTTTTTGGATTTGGAACTTTATATGGGACAAGAAAAATCCGTCCAGTTTAGACCTTATCATAAAGAAACTGCAGCCAATAATTTTCTATTGGCTTCCAGTATGCATCCCCCCATTTGTTGGATTCATTACCATATGGGGAATATAGACGCATTTTTAATAATATGTCTGATAAAAATATAGTAAGCAGGGAGTTTATGAAAGTGAGGAATAAATTACCTTCCAGAGGTTATTCAGTTGATTTGTTGGTCAATACAGAAGAAAGACTTTTAGGCATTCATCAGAGGGTCAGTGATGGTATAAAAAGAAGTAATAACAGCTTCATGATGAGAATGGTGAAAAATTGTTTTTTGTGACTAGGTTTTCCCCCTTTTCTTACACTTTAATGAATTTAGTTAGAAAATTTTGGCCTCTAATTGTGCAGGGAGATTCAAACAAGAAGTTGTGTCCCCAGAAAAGATATTTTTTTCATATAAAAGATTCTTGAACTTGAAGCAGTTGTTGAATAGGAAGAGCAACAAGACAAGCACTGGTGACCGGGTAGGATGTCACCCCTGTCACCCCTGTTTCAGATGTAAAGTTTTCCCGAGGGTAAGTAACCTGCATGGTAGCAATATCAATGATAGAATATACAAAGCAACACAGAGTTTCATTTGTTACTCCAGTGGAGTCTTTTGCATTATAGGATGTGGGTGCTCCCCAATTAAGTGGTATATTGGACAGACCAAGAAACAGGTAAAAAATGCATTTTGGAGCTTATGGGGAACATCATACATAGGAGATTGGATAGCCCAGTTGCTTACCATTTTTGTCTGAATTATGGGGGTTCTGATTCTTCATTATTCTTTAGTGTATTAGCCAAGCCCACACACCAACACGGGGAAGTATTTAATGAGAGATTACTAACTTTAGAAACCAGATTAATCACTAATTTTAATACGTTATTTCCTTCAGGTCATAATCTGGAGGTTAATATAAATGTTTAATATAAATGTTTAATTTTAATATTTATATAAAACATAATGTTTTGTGCTTGTATTTAGAAAGGGACATGGTGGGACATAATATTTTCTTGCAATAAGGTGAAGTGTCACTTTAATTTCAATGCACATGTAATTTTTGATGTCATGTTGATTAATCAATTAACAAGTGATGATTTGGTATATAAAAGGTATGCTTTTGGTGTGTGAATTATCCCTTGAAGGCTTTTTGGCCAAGGTATCAGGAGACACCAGTAAACCACATTGAATTTCATTTGGAAGGCACTGTGTTTTATTTTATAAAACTACTTGTGTAGCAACACGTGGCCAGTGGTTCTTGGAAGTCATAATTCCCAATGCCCTGGATCAAGTAACCCATAGTCCCCCCAGGGGCTCAAATATCCTAGACCTGGTCATTACCAATGGGAAATCAGTGCTCCACACCTATGGTCACCCCATCGGTGGTCTGGTCTGCCCATAAGCTAATCACCCTTAACATCCACATGTGACTAACATCATGACACCCATGCAGATGGGAACTGAAAGGATGACTGCTGAATCCTACACTAAGGCACTGTACGAGCACATCCACTTGCCATCTGAAATAGAACCAAGACACTCCCCACCAAGAAAAGGAAGCCAATGTGGTGGCCCCCTGCCAAAAACATACTGTACAACAAAAAGAAACTGTTTCAGAAATGAGGGAATTTCTAGGATGCAAAATACTCCCTTACCAGCCTCAGTAAGAAGCTGAGATCCCACATAACATCCTCCAAAGCTAGTTACGAACATAATATAGCCCAAAATGCTAAAGACAGCTGCAAGCCATTCAATAGCTATGTCAGGAATCTAAATGGCAATGCTCAGATCTGCTCTGAGCTACAACAGGATGGCATTAAATATACTGCTCCCGAGGATATTGCCAATATCCTAGCGGAACGATTCAGTGCCAACTGCACCCCACTACCACTCCCTAAAGGACCCATCTCAGCAATGAAAGATTACCAGATTCCAGTAATAATGGTCACACAGGTAAAAAAAAACACTCTCCAGAGGTAAGAAAACAGCATCCATGGGACCAGACAACATCCCAGGCTGTGTACTGCATGAACTGCAAAATGAACTGGCACCTCACCTATGTGCCATGTCTAATCATAGCCACACCTCAGGCTGCTTCGTGCCCACTGCATGGCACACAGTTACAGTTATCCCAGGCAACAAGGGGGATCCACCTTTGATCCTGGGAACTAAAGCCCCAGCAGTATGATGTGCCTGATCTGCAAGGCCATGGAAAGTATTATCTTGGAACTTATAAACAAAGACATTGGCAACCTGCAAACACTGGACCCCACCCAGGTTGGGTTTGTGAAGGGCTGATCATGCCTCCTGAACCTGATTGACATCTTTGAATCAGTCTTCAGAGCTGTGGACGAGAGTAAGGAGGTTCACACAGCCTATCCAGACCTCACCAAGGCCTTCAACACCATCCCCCAGTCTGGAATCATAGGTAAATGTACCAAGCTGGCCATTAATCCCTGCATCGCCTGATGGGTTGCCAACTGCTATACTGACAGAACCCACACTGTAGAAGTAGGTGACTCCAAATCCAGACCCAGACAAGTGATAGTTGGAAGGAGTACCTCAGGGTTCAGTCCTGGGACCGCTCTTGTTTGGCATCTACTGCTCTGAAGTACAGGCCAACACTAAGGGACTCTGGCTAACACAGTTTGCAGATGACTGCAAACTG